>NC_092341.1:191121250-191743437 GCF_046630445.1 Rutidosis leptorrhynchoides | reverse complement strand
ATGCTCGACTGTAATGAACTTGTGTTGATACAGAAACAAATGAATCGTGATCATGATATAGATGATGATAATGGTAAGGGGTATACAATGAAGATGAGTAAGTTTGATATGATTATGATTTAGGATTATGATTATGATTCGAAAAAGATGGTGAACGATTATGACAATAATGGTGTGTACAAAGAATTCGATTATGATATTAGGATAGGTAACGATTGTTATGATTTGTTGAGAAGTTATAATCATGGTAGATGATGATCATGAAATGGGATTAATAAGGAAGAAGGTAGAAATATAATTGAGGGTTTAATAAAATCTGTTTGGGAGTTTAGTCAGGAAGAACAGAAATGGAGGGGAGGTCGTGGGTGTTTGTGGATAAACGTGAGGTCGCAAGTTCGAGCCTGGTTCGGGACATTTTTTTTTTAGAAAGGCTTTATAAATTAGTTTCTTTTCTTATAAATATTATTATTATTATTATTAGTATTAATATCATTTTGTGATTTATAAGTATTAGTACTGTTATTAATAGTATTATTATCATTATAGCTATTAAGATAAGTATTAGCATTATTATTATTATTTATAAAATCATTATTTTTTTATAATTATTATTATTAGTAGTATATTATCATTATAATCAAAAACAACTTTTATTACTATTATTGATATTATGTTACCAAATAAACATTTTGTATATAAAATATATTTTTAGTAATATTAAATATAAGTATTTATTAATCATATTAACATTTTATATATAGATATTCATATATAATAAATTAAGTATTTTAATATAATACTAACCAAATATATATTAATATAACTATATAGATATTAATCATTTTGAATATATACACAAATTAAATATATAATATATAAATTAAGATATAATAAATAAATTTGTTCGATTACAAATATATGTGTTAATATACATTAATGATATAGGTTCATGAATCTGAGGCCAACCCTATACTTGTTCAATGTCGTTCTATGTATTTTTACTACAAAATACATTAGGTGAGTTCATTTGATTCCCTTTTACTCTTTACATTTTTGGGACTGAGAATACATGCGCTGTTTTTACAACTGCTTTATTAAATGCTTTTGAAATATATTTTTGAACTGCAAATACATGAAATGCTTTTATAAATGTTTGACGAGATAGACACAAGCAAAACATTCCTCGAATGAATTATTATGCAGACAGAAGTTCTGTGGATTATTATTGAATTATGTGGACTTGATAATTGCCACTAATTGTTGTGAATATATTTCCCCTGATTATTATTGCTTGGTAACCTAAGAATTAGGGAACATAACTAATTTTGAGAATTAGTGCACGCCTAATTCACGCGAATCCTAAAGGTAGCTACCAGGTTTAACACCCCCACCCAGAATGTTCACTAGACGGAAGGGCTAGTGGGCGTGGTGTTTAGTACTTCGAAGTTTATATGATTATTATACAGACGAGATGTTCTGTTTTGGGGATATTATTATGCGCATTATATGTTAAGGTCGGTTACCAAGCCAAGCTATGAAAGAAATGAAAAGTGAATGTTATGTATCGAGAGAATGATTTTATACACAGGTTATGTGTATGTTATTTTTGTACACAAGATACGTGTTCGGTTACTAAGATTTATGAAAGATGATTTCGTACACGAGAAAGGTGTACTGTATTTAAAATATATCGCATGTACATTACAGGTGGGTATAGGATTCGGGCCCATTTGTACCATGCAGGATTTAAATCTTGTGGTCTATCAAAATGATGAATTTTTATTGTTTATGATAAACTTATGAACTCACCAACCTTTTGGTTGACACTTTAAAGCATGTTTATTCTCAGGTATGAAAGAAATCTTCCGCTGTGCATTTGCTCATTTTAAAGATATTACTTGGAGTCATTCATGATGTAGTGACCCGAACTTTTCCATGTTTATATATATTAATTGAGATTGATATTTACATGATTAAATGTTTCCAACATGTTAAGCAATCAAACTTGTTAAGACTTGATTAATTGAAATAGGTTTCATATAGAGAATTGACCACCCAAGATGACCGGTGATTCACGAACGTTAAAACTTGTAAAAACTATATGATGACATATATATGGTTATATATATAGTTAACATTATATTATGATAATTAAACATATCATTAAGTATATTAACAATGAACTACATATGTAAAAACAAGACTACTAACTTAATGATTTTGAAACGAGACATATATGTAACGATTATCGTTGTAACGACATTTAATGTATATATATATCATATTAAGAGATATTCGTACATCATAATATCATGATAGTATAATAATTTAAAATCTCTTTTGATATTATAAACATTGGGTTAACAACATTTAACAAGATCGTTAACCTAAAGGTTTCAAAACAACATTTACATGTAACGACTAACGATGACTTAACGACTCAGTTAAAATGTATATACATGTAGTGTTTTAATATGTATTTATACACTTTTGAAAGACTTCAATACACTTATCAAAATACTTCTACTTAACAAAAATGCTTACAATTACATCCTCGTTCAGTTTCATACACAATTCTACTCGTATGCACCCGTATTCGTACTCGTACAATACACAGCTTTTAGGTGTATGTACTATTGGTATATACACTCCAATGATCAGCTCTTAGTAGCCCATGTGAGTCACCTAACACATGTGGGAACCATCATTTGGCAACTAGCATGAAATATCTCATAAAATTACAAAAATATGAGTAATCATTCATGACTTATTTACATGAAAACAAAATTACATATCCTTTATATCTAATCCATACACCAACGACCAAAAACACCTACAAACACTTTCATTCTTCAATTTTCTTCATCTAATTGATCTCTCTCAAGTTCTATCTTCAAGTTCTAAGTGTTCTTCATAAATTCTACAAGTTCTAGTTACATAAAATCAAGAATACTTTCAAGTTTGCTAGCTCACTTCCAATCTTGTAAGGTGCTCATCCAACCTCAAGAAATCTTTGTTTCTTACAGTAGGTTATCATTCTAATACAAGGTAATAATCATATTCAAACTTTGGTTCAATTTCTATAACTATAACAATCTTATTTCAAGTGATGATCTTACTTGAACTTGTTTTCGTGTCATGATTCTGCTTCAAGAACTTCGAGCCATCCAAGGATCCATTGAAGCTAGATCCATTTTTCTCTTTTCCAGTAGGTTTATCCAAGGAAATTAAGGTAGTAATGATGTTCATAACATCATTCGATTCATACATATAAAGCTATCTTATTCGAAGGTTTAAACTTGTAATCACTAGAACATAGTTTAGTTAATTCTAAACTTGTTCGCAAACAAAAGTTAATCCTTCTAACTTGACTTTTAAAATCAGCTAAACACATGTTCTATATCTATATGATATGCTAACTTAATGATTTAAAACCTGAAAACACCGTAAAACACCGTAAAACCGGATTTACGCCGTCGTAGTAACACCGCGGGCTGTTTTGGGTTAGTTAATTAAAAACTATGATAAACTTAGATTTAAAAGTTGTTATTCTGAGAAAATGATTTTTATTATGAACATGAAACTATATCCAAAAATTATGGTTAAACTCAAAGTGGAAGTATGTTTTCTAAAATGGTCATCTAGACGTCGTTCTTTCGACTGAAATGACTACCTTTACAAAAACGACTTGTAACTTATTTTTATGACTATAAACCTATACTTTTTCTGTTTAGATTCATAAAATAGAGTTCAATATGAAACCATAGCAATTTGATTCACTCAAAACGGATTTAAAATGAAGAAGTTATGGGTAAAACAAGATTGGATAATTTTTCTCATTTTAGCTACGTGAAAATTGGTAACAAATCTATTCCAACCATAACTTAATCAACTTGTATTGTATATTATGTAATCTTGAGATACCATAGACACGTATACAATGTTTCGACCTATCATGTCGACACATCTATATATATTTCGGAACAACCATAGACACTCTATATGTGAATGTTGGAGTTAGCTATACAGGGTTGAGGTTGATTCCAAAATATATATAGTTTGAGTTGTGATCAATACTGAGATACGTATACACTGGGTCGTGGATTGATTCAAGATAATACTTATCGATTTATTTCTGTACATCTAACTGTGGACAACTAGTTGTAGGTTACTAACGAGGACAGCTGATTAAATAAACTTAAAACATCAAAATATATTAAAAGTGATGTAAATATATTTTGAACATACTTTGATATATATGTATATATTGTTATAGGTTCGTGAATCAACCAGTGGCCAAGTCTTACTTCCCGACGAAGTAAAAATCTGTGAAAGTGAGTTATAGTCCCACTTTTAAAATCTAATATTTTTGGGATGAGAATACATGCATGTTTTATAAATGATTTACAAAATAGACACAAGTACGTGAAACTACATTCTATGGTTGAATTATCGAAATCGAATATGCCCCTTTTTATTAAGTCTGGTAATCTAAGAATTAGGGAACAGACACCCTAATTAACGCGAATCCTAAAGATAGATCTATTGGGCCTAACAAACCCCATCTAAAGTACCGGATGCTTTAGTACTTCGAAATTTATATCATATCCGAAGGGTGTCCCGGAATGATGGGGATATTCTTATATATGCATCTTGTTATTGTCGGTTACCAGGTGTTCACCATATGAATGATTTTTATCTCTATGTATGGGATGTGTATTGAAATATGAAATCTTGTGGTCTATTGTTACGATTTGATATATATAGGTTAAACCTATAACTCACCAACATTTTTGTTGACGTTTAAAGCATGTTTATTCTCAGGTGAATACTAAGAGCTTCCGCTGTTGCATACTAAAATAAGGACAAGATTTGGAGTCCATGTTTGTATGATATTGTGTAAAAACTGCATTCAAGAAACTGATTTCGATGTAACATATTTGTATTGTAAACCATTATGTAATGGTCGTGTGTAAACAGGATATTTTAGATTATCAATATTTGATAATCTACGTAAAGCTTTTTAAACCTTTATTTATGAAATAAAGGTTATGGTTTGTTTTAAAAATGAATGCAGTCTTTGAAAAACGTCTCATATAGAGGTCAAAACCTCGCAACGAAATCAATTAATATGGAACGTTTTTAATCAATAAGAACGGGACATTTCACATGACATATTTCAAAAGACGTTGCATTCGAGTCGTTGAGTTCATCAAGATTATTATTAAGTCAATTATAGTTGGATATATTATGAAGTGGTATGCATGCCGACAACTTTCGATATAAATGAAAGTTTGTCTTTTAAAAACGAATGCAATGTTTGTAAAATGTATCATATAGAGGTCAAGAACCTCGCGATGTAATCATATGTTATTGTATTTGTTCTTATGGATTAGGACGGGTCTTTACAGTAAGATTATCAATACAACACCCCGAAGACTGTAGAGAGTCTCTTAGATTACCAAAAAACCATGTCCAATGATCGGTGGTCTCTCCTGCTCCAATACCGTAGGCTAATGGAAGGATTCCATTATTAGCATCCATAGCGACATCAATCAAGTTAGTCCACCAAATAATGACTTTTTATATGACCCCCATCAACTATGATTACCGGACGGGCATAGTTAACAAACGAACATGTCTACATATAAATTTTTTGGGACATTGTTAATGAATACGAGTTAAATTAATAAGTAAATGAAGAGATCATTAAACATACCGCTGCACCAATGGACATGTAACTCATAACAAATATGCCTTCGTCGTCCGTTCGAATGTTGGTTACGCTACCTGGGTTAGACAATCTAAGAATATATAGATAATTAGGCAGTATTTGAAAGGATTCTTCAAGACTACCCATCAACATCTCAATTGCGTAACATTTGGTTTTCCATGCTTGGTGGTATGATAGACTAATCTTAAATCAAGCCGGCATATCATTCCTGATATCATCTGGTCGATAGACACGACCTTCTTATTTCATCACCTATTTCAATATATTCCCTAGGACATTCTTGGTGGCATGCCTATTGTTTGGCAGAATTTAGGTATTTGAGCACGTGTGTAGATCATTCAACTTTCGCACTTGAAAGTTGTTGCTATCTTGTATACACCTAGCAGTAATTTGCCATGAACAATTTGGTGATATGAATGTAGTTGTATACCTTAACTTGTCTGAGTACTTTGGTTTTATCTGAAACCCTTCACTAACACACTTTGTACGTAATTGCATAAGAAAATCTTCCTTGTTTTCGAAAGTCTGACTCAATTTAACTAGATCTGAGGTTTCATATATTGTCATCGATCTAGGTTTCATTTCTGGTTGGGTGTTAGATAGTAATGGTGGCATGTTCCAAAATATATCATCTGGTTAGGGATTATACTAAATTGGCTGGTCATAAGTTGATTTTGGATTGACATAGTCATCTTCGTATTCATCATCACTATCAGGAACATCATTCTCATTAACTATGTAGTTAACAAAAGGGTGTTTTGTTAGTTTTACTGGATTCACATTTTCCATATCATCATGCTCGAATTCGCTTTGATGAGAATTAGGTAGTTCAACGATGTAAGGATGTTAGGACCCCGAAGTATGTATAGTATTAATGTGAAATAAGCCTAAATGAGGGTTCCTTAGAAGAGGGCTATATAAGGAACCTAAGTAGTCCTAATTAGATAGCCATTGTATTGTAACTGAGTTCTAGAAGCTGTGGAATGTAATTTTATCAATTCTCTCTCATACCGAATCTGTTCTTCACTTACCGAGTCTCACTCTAACTCATCACATCTTTTAATCTCACCATGATTTGACCTATCATTTGGTATCAGAGCTTCCAGGAAGTGATTCTACATCACTATATCGATCCAGAGATTGAAGATTATAGAATCTGTACACTCTCAGTTAGATTAAATCAGATTCGGTATAATCAAATTGGATAATCTGACGTTCATATTCATGTGATAAGTTCAGCGAAGGTTTATTAGATTGATCAGAAAGAGTTTCGATCATCGTTACAGCTTTTTAACAACAATTATGGAGAATCAAGTTGAATTTTAGAGTTCGTGGCTAAAACTCTCGGTATTGATCAATTCCAGCTTGATTCTGTATTTTAGTGAAGGTTTGTGATTTCAGTTGTGATCGTGAGGTGTTTAATCAAGTTTTTGACGGTTCAATTTCATCAATTCTTCAAGTTTTGAAGATTCTATCTGTAGTGACCCGAACTTTTCCATGTTTATATATATTAAATGAAACTGTTATTTACATGATTAAGTATTTCCAACATGTTAAGCAATCAAACTTGTTAAGTCTTGATTAATTGAAATAGGTTTTATATAGACAATTGACCACCCAAGTTGACCGGTGATTCACGAACGTTAAAACTTGTAAAAACTATATGATGTCATATATATATGGATATATATATATAGTTAACATGGTATTATGATAAGTAAACATATCATTAAGTATATTAATAATGAACTACATATGTAAAAACAAGACTACTAACTTAAGGATTTCGAAACGAGGCATATATGTAACGATTATCGTTGTAACAACATTTAACTGTATATATATCATACTAAGATATATTAATATATCATAATATCATGATAATGTAATAATTTAAAATCTCTTTAGATATAATAAACAATGGGTTAACAACATTTAACAAGATCGTTAACCTAAAGGTTTCAAAACAACATTTACATGTAACGACTAACGATGACTTAACGACTCAGTTAAAATTTATATACATGTAGTGTTTTAATATGTATTCATACACTTTTTAAAGACTTCAATACACTTATCAAAATACTTCTACTTAACAAAAATGCTTACAATTACATCCTCGTTCAGTTTCATCAACAATTCTACTCGTATGCACCCATATTCGTACTCGTACAATACACAGCTTTTAGATGTATGTACTATTGGTATATACACTCCAATGATCAGCTCTTAGCAGCCCATGTGAGTCACCTAATACATGTGGGAACCATCATTTGGCAACTAGCATGAAATATCTCATAAAATTACAAAAATATGAGAAATCATTCATGACTTATTTACATGTAAACAAAATTACACATCCTTTATATCTAATCCATATACCAACGACCAAAAACACCTAACAACACTTTCATTCTTCAATTTTCTTCATCTAATTGATCTCTCTCAAGTTCTATCTTCAAGTTCTAAGTGTTCTTCATAAATTCTATAAGTTCTAGTTTCATAAAATCAAGAATACTTTGAAGTTTGCTAGCTTACTTCCAATCTTGTAAAGTGATCATCCAAACTCAAGAAATCTTTTTTATTTACAGTAAGATATATTTCTAATACAAGGTAATACTCATATTTAAACTTTGATTCAATTTCTATAAATATAACAATCGTATTTCGAGTGGAAATCTTACTTGAACTTGTTTTCGTGTCATGATTCTGCTTCAAGAACTTTCAAGCCATCCAAGGATCCTTTGAAGCTAGATCTATTTTTCTCATTTCCAGTAGGTTTATCCACAAAACTTGAGGTAGTAATGATGTTCATAACATCATTCGATTCATATATATAAAACTACCTTATTCGAAGTTTTAAACTTGAAATCACTATAACATAGTTTAGTTAATTCTAAACTTGTTCGCAAACAAAAGTTAATCCTTCTAACTTGACTTTTAAAATCAACTAAACACATGTTATATATCTATATGATATGCTAACTTAATGATTTAAAATTGGAAAACACGAAAAACACCGTAAAACCGGATATACGCCGTCGTAGTAACACCGCGGGCAGTTTTGGGTTAGTTAATTAAAAACTATGATAAAATTTGATTTAAAAGTTGTTCTTCTGGGAAAATGATTTTTCTTATGAACATGAAACTATATCCAAAAATCATGGTTAAACTCAAACTAGAAGTATGTTTTCCAAAATGGTCATCTAGACGTCGTTCTTTCGACTGAAATGACTACCTTTATAAAAATGACTTGTAACCTGTAATTCTGACTATAAACTTATAATTTTTCTGTATAGATTCATAAACTTAAGTTCAATATGAAACCATAGCAATTGGATTCACTCAAAACGGATTTAAAACAAAGAAGTTATGGGTAAAACAAGATTGGTTATTTTTGCTTGTTGTAGCTACGTGAAAATTGGTAACAAATCTATATTAATCTTATCCTAGCTAACTCATATTGTTTTATACATGTATTCTAATATATTATGTAATCTTGGGATACCATAGACACGTATGCAAATGTTTTGACATATCATATCGACCCATGTATATATGTTATTTGGAACAACCATAGACACTCTATATGCAGTAATGTTGGAGTTAGCTATACAGGGTTGAGGTTGATTCCAAAAATATATATACTTTGAGTTGTTATCTAGCCTGAGACGTGTATACACTAGGTCGTGGATTGATTCAAGATAATATATATCGATTTATTTCTGTACATCTAATTGTGGACAAGTAGTTATAGGTTACTAACGAGGACAGCTGACTTAATAAACTTAAAACATTAAAACGTATTAAAAATGTTGTAAATATATTTTGAACATACTTTGATATATATGTACATATTTATTATAGGTTCGTGAATCGACCAGTGGCCAAGTCTAACTTCCCGACGAAGTAAAAATCTGTGAAAGTGAGTTATAGTCCCACTTTTAAAATCTAATATTTTGGGATGAGAATACATGCAGTTTTATAAATGTTTTACGAAATAGACACAAGTAATTGAAACTACATTATATGGGTGAATGATCGAAGCTGAATATGCCCCTTTTGCTTGGTAAGCTAAGAATTAATAAACCGATCTACTAATTGACGCGAATCCTAAAGATAGATCTATTGGGTCTAACGAACCCCATCCAAAGTACCGGATGCTTTAGTACTTCGAATTCATTTTTATCATGTTCGAAGGATTTTCCGAAATGATAGGGGATATTCTTATATGCATCTTGTTAATGTCGGTTACCAGGTGTTCACCATATGAATGAATTTTATCTCTATGTATGGGATGTATATTGAAATATGAAATCTTGTGGTCTATTATTATGATTTGATAATATATAGGTTAAAACTATAACTCACCAACATTTTTGTTGACGTTTTAAGCATGTTTATTCTCAGGTGATTATTAAGAGCTTCCGCTGTTGCATACTAAAATAAGGACAAGATTTGGAGTCCATGCTTGTATGATATTATGTAAAAATTGCATTCAAGAAACTTATTTTTGATGTAATATATTCTTATTGTAAACCATTATGTAATGGTCGTGTGTAAACGGTATATTTTAGATTATCATTATTTGATAATCTACGTAATGTTTTTTTAAACCTTTATTGATAAAATAAAGGTTATGGTTGTTTTAAAAATGAATGCAGTCTTTGAAAAACGTCTCATATAGAGGTCAAAACCTCGCGACGAAATCAATTAATATGGAACGTTTATAATCAATATGAACGGGACATTTCAGTTGGTATCCGAGCGTTGGTCTTAGAGAACCAGAAAATTGCACTAGTGTGTCTTACCGAGTTTGTTAGGATGCATTAGTGAGTCTGGACTTCGACCGTATTTTTCTTCAAAAACGATTGCTTAACATTTTTTTTGTTAGAAACTATATATTATTAACATGTAAATATTATGTGATATATTAATCTCTTAACGTATTTGATATTGTGTGATAGATGTCGACCTCTAGTACAAATCCCATTGATTCACCTAATAATAATGAAGAGTCGAATATATTTTGGGAAGATTCACAAATTCTCAAAGAGGAACCGGAAGAGGAGGAATCGGAAGAGGAGGAACCGGAAGAAGAGGAACCAGAAGAGGAGGAATCGGAAGAGGAGGAACCAGAAGAAGAAGAGGTTCCGGAGGAAGAAATATTGATACATATAGTAAATCGATTAAATAAAAGAAAATCCTCAACCAACGGACCAAAGTTAATAATGGTCAATGGTGTTTCCGCCGAGGAAGCAAAATATTGGGAAGAATACCAATTTTCCGATGAATCGGATCCCGATGAGGATTCCAATGATGTTATAGAAATTACCTCGACCCAATATAATAAAGCGAAAGAAAATAATAAGGGAAAAGGTATAAAAATAGAGAAACCCGATTCCAACCCCGATGAACTTTATATGTATCGACAACATCCGTATTTCCTAAAATGTAACAATGACCCGGGAACCTCTAAACCACCAGGTTTTTCTAAACCATTATGGAAAACGACGGCTCATATTAGAGGAACACCATATATTCCTAGAAAATTAGGAAAACGAACCAAGTCCGAAGAAGAAGAAACCAGGGATTCAGATTAGAGGGTTGTAATCATGTTGTGTATTATATGTATTGTAGTGTGCTTGTACTTTTATGTTCTATGTAAAAATTGCTTGTATTGTTTGTTAATTTTATTTTACGAATCTAATCCTTGTCTATTTTACAGTATAAAAACAAAATGGACGTTAAGGGTAGACAACCGAATATTTTAGAAGACCTACCAGAGGATATGATTGAGGAAATCTTGTCTAGAGTCGGTCAGAATTCATCAGCACATTTAGTTATGACAAAATTAACTTGTCAAACATTTGAAAGACTTTCCAGAAATGCCTTAGTTTATAAAAGGCTTTCCTTTGATAGGTGGGGTATATCACATTGGGGAGACCATAAGTTACGCCGTGTTTTCTTTAAAGCATTAAATGCGGGGAACCCAAATGCAATTTTACGCTACGGGTTAAGAACCTATTTTGACTCAACATATCCCAACATAGGATTTTGTGAATTAGAAAGAGCTTCTAACATGCAACATAAAGAAGCATGTTATGCTTACGGGTTAGTGATGTTCGCTTCTTACCAAAGTGAGAAAAAGAACATCGGATTGCAACTTTTAAATAAAACCTTCCCACAGGTGACGGACTCAGTAGTTGGGGTGAGAAACAAGGTTTTTAGATTATTACGGGGCTGTTGGACATTACGAAACCCTCATCCTTTTGACGACATTACAACATGCTGCCTAGCCAATGGTCATAATGGTTATTTTTCACAAGACCAAGGATGAGAAGTCGTCTTAGTAAAACTAGAATGCATGACTTGTTTCTGGACTTATGAATTACGTGTCTTTATTTCCTTTGCTGAACAACTTGCATATTAACTAGATTTATCTTCAAAACTATCCTGTATCATAGTGTACTATATTTCATGTTATATGTAATATAGCGAAGTTGTAAGTTTGAAGAATATTTGTATGTGATATATTATTATAATCAGTTTTTCATAAGGAATTGTAGTAGTTGAATTGTATATTAGTTACTAATTATGAACTTAACGGGTAGGTAGTACCTGAATTTAAACTTATAAAACGCTAATATGAAGAAAAAGCTTTTATAAATGAGTTTATACTATGCTACGAAATACTATTGACTAGTCTTAATATTTTGTATGATTAACTTGATTCAGTTGGTTATTTTGAAGGAAATGGCACCGACTACTCGACACACCATGAATATGAGCGAAGAGGAATTTGGTACCTTTCTTGCTGCAAACATAGCCGCAGTACAGGCTGCGCTACATACCAACAATAACTCTGAATCTAGCAATGCAGCTAATGGTGCAAAAAATCATGTAGGATGCTCCTACAAAGAATTCACTGCCTGCAAACCTTTGGAATTTGATGGAACCGAAGGACCAATTGGATTGAAACGGTGGACCGAGAAAGTCGAATCGGTGTTTGCCATAAGTAAGTGTACTGAAGAGGACAAAGTTAAGTACACTACGCATACCTTCACAGGTACTGTGTTAACGTGGTGGAATACCTATCTTGAAAAGGTAGGACAAAATGCTGCTTATGCACTACCGTGGTCGGCATTCAAGCAATTGATGAACGAGCAGTATCGTCCTAGAAACGAAGTCAATAAACTCAAGGCAGAACTTAGAGAGTTACGAACACAAGGGTTCGACGATACCACATATGAACGACGATTCACAGAGTTGTGCCTATTATGTCCGGGAGCATTTGAAGATGAAGAAGAGAAGATCGACGCGTTTGTAAAAGGGTTACCAGTAAGGATTCAAGAAGATGTGAGTTCACACGAGCCCGCTTCTATACAGAAGGCAAGTCGAATGGCTCATAAACTCATAAATTAGATTGAGGGAAGAATTAAAGAACAGGCGGTGGGAAGAATTAAATAACAGGCGGTCGAAGAAGCCAACACGAAACAACTCAAGAGGAAGTGGGAGGAAAATGGTGACAAGAGTCACCAGTACAACAACAACAATTACAACCACAATCGCAACAACTATCCCAACAACCGCAACAATAATCGCAACAATAACCGCAATCCTAACAATAACTACAACAAACATCCCAACAACAACAACAACTACAACAATCGTTTTAACAACAATAACAATCCCAATAACAACCTCAATAACAACAACGGCAACAAAAACCAAAAACAGCCATGTCATAGGTGTGAAGAAAATCATCAGGGGTTTTGCATGACATTTTGCAACAGGTGTAAAAGAAATGGTCATAGCGCGACAAAGTGTGAGGTCTACGGACCAAAGTTTAACAGAACTAAAGGAACAAATAATGTCGGAATAAGTAATGCCGAAACGAATAGTGTCGGAGCAAGTAATACCAACGCTGTTTGTTATAAATGTGGAAAACCGGGCCACATTATTAGAAATTTCCAGAATCAGGGGAATACTAATGGGCAGGGCCATGGAAGAGTTTTCAATATTAATGCGGCAGAAGCACAGGAAGACCCGGAGCTTGTTACGGGTACGTTTCTTATTGACGATAAATCTGCTTATGTTTTATTTGATTCGGGTGCGGATAGAAGCTATATGAGTAGAGAATTTTGTGCTAAATTAAGTTGCCCATTGAAGCCTTTGGATAGTAAATTTTTACTCGAATTAGCAAACGGTAAATTAATTTCAGCAGATAATATATGTCGGGAGAGAGAAATTAAACTGGGGGATGAAACGTTTAAAATTGATTTAATACCAGTCGAGTTAGGGAGTTTTGATGTAATAATTGGCATGGACTGGTTGAAAAAGGTAAGAGCAGAGGTTGTTTGTTACAAAAATGCGATTCGCATTATGCGTGAAAAAGGAAAATCTTTAATGGTGTATGGAGAAAAGAACAACGCGAAATTAAATCTTATTAGTAGTTTGAAGGCGCAAAAACTAATAAGAAAAGGTTGTTACGTCATTCTAACACACATCAAGGAAGTTAAACCTGAAGAAAAGAACATCAGTGATGTTCTCGTCACAAAAGAATTTCCCGATGTATTTCCGAAAGAATTACCGGGATTACCCCACATCGATCCGTTGAATTTCAAATAGAGCTTGTACCAGGAGCTACACCAATAGCTCGTGCTCCATACAGACTCGCACCCAGCGAAATGAAAGAATTACAAAGTCAGTTACAGGAACTTTTAGAGCGTGGTTTCATTCGACCAAGCACATCACCATGGGGAGCTCCTGTTTTGTTTGTCAAGAAGAAAGATGGTACATTCAGGTTGTGTATCGACTACCGAGAGTTGAACAAACTTACCATCAAGAACCGCTACCTACTACCAAGAATCAACGACTTATTTGATCAACTACAAGGCTCGTCTGTTTATTCGAAGATCGATTTATGTTCTGGATATCATCAAATGCGGGTGAAGGAGGATGATATTCCAAAGACTGCTTTTAGGACGCGTTACGGTCATTACGAGTTTATGGTTATGCCGTTTGGATTGACTAACGCACCAGCTGTATTCATGGACCTCATGAACCGAGTGTGTGGGCCATATCTTGACAAGTTTGTCATTGTTTTCATCGATGACATACTTATTTACTCGAAGAATGATCAAGAGCACGAAGAACATTTGAGAAAAGTGCTAGAGTTGCTGAGAAAAGAAAAATTGTACGCTAAGTTTTCAAAGTGTGCATTTTGGTCGGAAGAAGTTCAATTCCTCGGTCACATAGTGAACAAAGAAGGTATTCAGGTGGATCCAGCAAAGATTGAAACCGTTAAAAAGTGGGAAACCCCAAAAACTCCGAAACACATACGCCAGTTTTTAGGACTAGCTGGTTACTACAGAAGGTTCATCCAAGACTTTTCCAGAATAGCAAAACCCTTGACTGCATTAACGCATAAAGGGAAGAAATTTGAATGGAAAGATGAACAAGAGAAAGCGTTTCAATTGTTAAAGAAAAAGTTAACTACGGCACCTATATTGTCATTACCTGAAGGGAATGATGATTTTGTGATATATTGTGATGCCTCAAAGCAAGGTCTTGGTTGTGTATTAATGCAACGAACGAAAGTAATTGCTTATGCATCTAGACAATTGAAGATTCATGAAAAGAATTATACGACGCATGATTTGGAATTAGGCGCGGTTATTTTTGCATTAAAGACTTGGAGGCACTACTTATATAGGGTCAAAAGTATTATATATACCGACCACAAAAGTCTTCAACACATATTTAATCAGAAACAACTGAATATGAGGCAGCGTAGGTGGATTGAATTGTTGAATGATTACGACTTTGAGATTCGTTACCACCCGGGAAAGGCAAATGTGGTAGCCGACGCCTTGAGCAGAAAGGACAGAGAACCCATTCGAGTAAAAACTATGAATATAATGATTCACAGTAACCTTACTACTCAAATAAAGGAGGCGCAACAAGAAGTTTTAAAAGAGGAAAATTTAAAGGATGAAATACCCAAAGGATCGGAGAAGCATCTTAATATTCGGGAAGACGGAATTCGGTATAGGGCTGAAAGAATTTGGGTACCAAAATTTGGAGATATGAGAGAAATAGTACTTAGAGAAGCTCATAAACTAGATACTCAATACATCCTGGAACGGGGAAGATGTACAAGGATCTCAAGAAACATTTTTGGTGGCCAGGTATGAAAGACGATGTTGTTAAATACGTAGGGGAATGTTTGACGTGTTCTAAGGTCAAAGCGGAGCATCAGAAACCATCAGGTCTACTTCAAAAACCCAAAATCCCGGAATGGAAATGGGAAAACATTACCATGGATTTCATCACTAAATTGCTAAGGACTGCAAATGGTTTTGATACTATTTGGGTAATAGTTGATCGTCTCACCAAATCAGCACACTTCCTGCCAATAAGAGAAGATGACAAGATGGAGAAGTTAGCACGACTGTATTTGAAGGAAGTCATCTCCAGACATGGAATACCAATCTCTATTATCTCTGATAGGGATGGCAGATTTATTTCAAGATTCTGGCAGACATTACAGCAAGCATTAGGAACTCGTCTAGACATGAGTACTACCTATCATCCATAAACTGATGGGCAGAGTGAAAGGACAATACAAATGCTTGAAGTCATGCTACGAGCATGTGCTATTGATTTCGAAAACAGTTGGGATCTACATCGACCGTTAGCAAAATTTTCCTACAACAACAGCTACCATTCAAGCATTGAGATGGCACCGTTTGAAGCATTTTATGGTAGAAAGTGCATGTCTCCAATTTGTTGGAGTGAAGTGGGGGATAGACAGATTACGGGTCCGGAGATAATACAAGAAACTACCGAGAAGATCATCCAAATTCAACAACGGTTGAAAACCGCCCAAAGTCGACAAAATTGCTACGCCGACATTAAAAGAAAAGATACAGAATTTGAAATTGGAGAGATGGTCATGCTTAAAGTTGCACCTTAGAAAGGCGTTCTTCAATTTGGTAAACAGGGGAAATTAAATCCAAGGTATATTGGACCATTCAAGATTATTGATCGTGTCGGACCAATTGCTTACCGACTTGAATTACCACAACAACTCGCGGCTGTACATAACACTTTCCACGTCTCAAATTTGAAAAAATGTTTTGCTAAAGAAGATCTCACTATTCTGTTAGACGAAATCTAAATCAACGAAAAAGTTCAATTCATCGAAGAACCCGTCAAAATAATGGATCGTTAGGTTAAAAGACTTAAGCAAAACAAGATACCAATTGTTAAAGTTCGATGGAATGCTCATAGAGGACCTGAGTTCACCTGGGAATGAGAAGATCAGATGAAGAAGAAATACCCGCACTTATTTCCAGAAGATACGTCAACACCTCCAACTGCTTAAAATTTCGGGACGAAATTTATTTAACGGGTAGGTACTGTAGTGACCCAAACTTTTCCATGTTTATATATATTAAATGAAATTGTTATTTACATGATTAAGTGTTTCCAACATGTTAAGCAATCGAACTTGTTAAGACTTGATTAATTGAAATAGGTTTTATATAGACAATTGACCACTCAAGTTGACCGGTGATTCACGAACGTTAAAACTTGTAAAAACTATATGATGTCATATATATGGATATATATATAGTTAACATGGCATTATTATAAGTAAACATATCATTAAGTATATTAATAATGAACTACATATGTAAAAATAAGACTACTAACTTAAGGATTTCGAAACGAGGCATATATGTAACGATTATCGTTGTAACAATATTTAACTGTATATATATCATACTAATATATATTAATATATCATAATATAATGATAATGTAATAATTTAACATCTCTTTAGATATAATAAACAATGGGTTAACAACATTTAACAAGATCGTTAACCTAAAGGTTTCAAAACAACATTTACATGTAACGACTAACGATGACTTAACGACTCAGTTAAAATGTATATACATGTAGTGTTTTAATATGTATTCATTACACTTTTGAAAGATTTCAAGACACTTATCAAAATACTTCTACTTAACAAAAATGCTTACAATTACATCCTCATTCAGTTTCATCAACAATTCTACTCGTATGCACCCGTATTCGCACTCGTACAATACACAGCTTTTAGATGTATGTACTATTGGTATAAACACTCCAATGATCAGCTCTTAGTAGTACATGTGAGTCACCTAACACATGTAGGAACCATCATTTGGCAACTAGCATGAAATATCTCATAAAATTACAAAAATATGAGTAATCATTCATGACTTATTTACATGTAAACAAAATTACACATCCTTTATATCTAATCCATATACCAACGACCAAAAACACCTACAAATACTTTCATTCTTCAATTTTCTTCATCTAATTGATCTCTCTCAAGTTCTATCTTCAAGTTCTAAGTGTTCTTCATAAATTCTATAAGTTCTAGTTTCATAAAATCAAGAATACTTCTTTGTTTGATAGCTTACTTCCAATCTTGTAAAGTGATCATCCAAACTCAAGAAATCTTTCTTTTTTACAGTAAGATATCTTTCTAATACAAGGTAATACTCATATTCAAACTTTGATTCAATTTCTATAACTATAACAATCGTATTTCGAGTGGAAATCTTACTTGAACTTGTTTTCGTGTCATGATTCTGCTTCAAGAACTTTCAAGCCATCCAAGGATCCTTTGAAGCTAGATCTATTTTTTTCATTTCCAGTAGGTTTATCCACAAAACCTGAGGTAGTAATGATGTTCATAACTGTAGGTTTTTCATATGCCCGAGAGACATATTTAATTAATGTGGCTAACATGTTATGATCCAAGTCGGGTCATACCCAATAACAAGCTTACCGACACCTTATACGTATTTAAACTCAACGATTGGTTCGTTAAATAAATACGCGACACTTGGATTTTAGAAAATCGGGTTTCTGAAATATTATCACTTGGGATAAATTATTTGGATAATTTATATTTAATTATTTATTGGTTTAAATAATTAAGTTGTGTTATATTTTATAAAATTGTTTATAAAATAAAAGAAACTTGACAAATGCATTATATTTATAACAAGTTTTATATAACTTTGAAAAAGTTTTATAAATTTTTTATATACACATAAGTAATGGGCAGTTTTTGGGACTCCAAGGACTTCACCCATGCTTATTCTTTGATGCTTTCAATAACACAATCCCATAGGTGCATGCCATATACATGTACCAAGGCTTGACCACTTTCTTCCAAGTGAAAACATAGATGCAAATAGCTTAAAAAAACTTCAAAAATAGTCTCCATTTTCTTGCTGCTGGCCGTGGCATTTTGAGCTCAAAGGGGAGTTCAAAGGGGTAAGAACAAAGAAAAGGTAAATGAACAAGATTTTTTTTACCATATGTGTATTCGAGACCCACACAGCGCTGTAAGTATACCATATTGTGTGGGTTATTATTTATCAGCTATGGTTCGGGGGATGCGTCCACATAGCATAATAGGAGGTGGTATTTTTATTACTTTGATTGGTGAATATCTCGGTGTGGATATAAGTCGGGGGGGATTATTACTAGAAGAGCCAGAACCCCGCGATACTATAGGTTTAAATGTATACCATGGTGCGAAAGTTTTGAAGCGGCGAAATAACGCCGCAGTACGATACCATGGTAGACATCCACAGGTGGAGAGAAACCAGGAACAAGGTAATGTAGGAGGGGGGAATGAGATGCAAGAAATGCATAGGTTTATAGCTTCTCAGGAATACGAAAATGCTAGACAGAGAGCATTTGAAGATTGGCAAGTTCATCAGAACCAGATCATAGCGCATTGCCAACACATAGGTAGAAACTATATTCCTACACCGAAACCCGTCTTCCCTCCTTGGTCGATAGAGATGCAGCCACCATATCCTACATATGACCCTGCCGAAGCATTCTATAGCACTTATGGTTATGCCTGGAACCCCTATTGGTACCAATATCATCCTTAGTTTACTTATTATTTTTTATTATTTTGTAATTTGTAATTATTGATACATTTAATATTTTTGTTAATATTGTAATCATTTTTATAATTATCTAACTTTTATTCTTAGATTTTAATAATTTTTGAATGTGGGGTAATAAACCAAACTTCAAAAATATGTATATATGTTTGCAGTTTATCTTATGTACACAACAGGGTAAAACAACGCATTTTCAAAGACTGGCATTAAGTTCAGCAAAAGCAACTAATTTTGACGACAAGATGCAAAATAGATGTGAAATAACAACAAGACGGAATGAACAAATGATGTGCACCATTTATCATTCAGCAAACAAACGCCAATATATTTGGAAACTTTGGTAAAAATTTAATCATTTTCACACTAATCACCCTCAATAATTTAAATTGTTACTGATTTCTTGCAAATGAGGGCATTGCAAGATCTTAAGTGTGGGAAGGGGTTAAATTCTTTCGGATTTTAAAATTTTTATATTAAACAACTTGGTTACCATTAAAAATACTAGTAAAGCAGTAGTTGTATTAGAATCTAGTGCTCTCTGATAAAAAAGAACAGCCCTAGTCTTATATACTGACTACCCAATTCTAGTAAAATTTTTCAAAATTTTCAATTAAATGAATTCAAAATCATGTTTATACATATTTATGAACGATAAAACTAGGTTTTAACACCGAAATTATTGTTACCTCGGAAAGGACATAAATTGAGAAACAAACTAAAATGTTAAAATTCATTTAAAATGGAATAGAGGACGATAAAAAGAAAAATAAAAAGCCAAGTGTGGGAAAATTTACCAAGTTATTTTAAACATATGTCACATATATCTGTAACAAATAACTGAAAATACTTTTGCTTTGGACTAAACTAAACTGTTTTACCCAATGAAAGAAAAGAAGAGATGGATCTACACGATGAATCAATTCCATCATTAAAAGGAAGTAAAGTCTTCCGAAAAAGAAACGCGCTTCTTGATTTAGGTCATGAAGTTGTCATCCAGACCAGCTGTAGGTTGACGAAAAATCTAGAAAAGTCATCACTAAAATCAGCAGGAAATCCACGGACCTCAGCATTAAACAGGGTCGCCAAGTGGTCAGATTTATCCTAACCATGAGAAGGATTTATCTCGTACAATGGGGAGGCACCGTGCAAATTAGCTTGATAAGACTAATGAATCAGATCCCCAGAAAGGATAATCTCCTTTAAAGATCAAAAATCAGCTTTTAAGCCTGATATTACTCAATCCTTGAGATTGACCTTAAAGATTGAGAATTACAAACTCATGGAATTCGATGATATCTAAACTCGAGCTTGAACGAGAAAATATTTTGATCAAAAATACAAACCGATTTGTTTTCTGAAAACCCATTTTCAATGCGTTCATTACCATTGAACGTAAAATCCTAGGAATTCACCTGGAATTCATTAGGTCACCTGAACTAAATCGGGTGTCAACCGTAAGAACGGTGGTTGCATAGCATGGTCAAAGACAGGACCTTGTGCCAGACCGACAAATTATAAGGGTGAGCTTTACTATTGCTCCTACCAAGGATAGTAATTGCGTCCGACACGTTATAGACCATAATCAAAAGCATGTCACGGGACATTGCCTTAACAGTTGCTTGTTCAACGCTTTCCTTTACAACCGGACGGTAGTTTGCCGAAAGGTAATATACGGGACAAGTAAACTGGACGTGTTGCTTTCCAAATACAAGGTTAGCAAGTGGGTGACACAAAACCGCAAGTTTTGAGCTAAAATTTTCAAATCTGAAACCCACCAAACCCACAAAAATATTTTGCAAACACGGGTAAAGGGTTATCCCGGAAAACTTATCTAGGGTAAAAACTAGATTTTCAAAAGATCAAATGTTTTCATAAAGATCCAATTTCCTTAATGGATCTAAATTTTTATAGTCATGTGGGACTGTAAACCATATCGTTACTACCATTGTTTATACCGCCGTATAGAAATCACTGATGTACAAAGTGTGAAGAATAAAAAAGTGATTCTAGTATTTCAAGACAATATTGCTTGAGGACAAGCAACGCTCAAGTGTGGGAATATTTGATAATGCTAAAAACGAACATATATTTCATAGCATTATTCCTCAAGAAAGACAAGCTTTTAGTTGCAATTGTTCTATTTACAAGTGATATTCGTTTAAAAAATAAAAGGTGAAGACAAATACAGATTCGACGAATTGAAGACGCAAACGACCAAAAAGCTCAAAAGTACAAAAGACAATCAAAAAGGTTCCAATTATTGATAAGAAACGTCTCGAAATTACAAGAGTACAAGATTCAAAACGCAAAGTACAAAATATAAAATTGTACGCAAGGACGTTCGAAAATCCGGAACCGGGACCAGAGTCAACTCTTAACGCTCGACGCAACGGACTAAAAATTACAAGTTAACTATGTATATAAATATAATATAATATATAATTAATTATATTAATTATATATATATTATATATATATTATTAAAACCGTCGGCAGAGAAAACTCCAAGGGCTGAGCTGTAAATACTATCTCCGCGACTTGCGGAGTTTGAGGAGCATTTTGCCGCGAGTCGCGGAGCCCCAATTTTCAACTCTGGCTATAAAGCAAACCGAATTCTGATCAAATTTCATATCTTATTTCATCTCTCTCTCAATATATACGATATATATATATATATATAATTTATATTTTAATTTTAATTTTAATTTTAAATCCTAATAATAAGGGTATGTTAGCGAATGTTGTAAGGGTGTAAGTCGAAATTCTGTCCGTGTAACGCTACGCTATTTTTAATCATTGTAAGTTATGTTCAACCTTTTTACATTAATGTCTCGTAGCTAAGTTATTATTATGCTTATTTAAAACGAAGTAATCATGATGTTGGGCTAATTACTAAAATTGGGTAATTGGGCTTTGTACCATAATTGGGGTTTGGACAAAAGAACGACACTTGTGGAAATTAGACTATGGGCTATTAATGGGCTTTATATTTGTTTAACTAAATGAAAGTTTGTTAATGTTAATATAAAGATTTACAATTGGGCGTCCCTATAAATTACCATACACACTCGATCGGACACGATGGGCGGGGTATTTATATGTACGAATAATCGTTCATTTAACCGGACACGGGAATGGATTAATAGCCACTAGAATAATTAAAACAGGGGTGAAATTACATTCAAGGGTAATTGGTGTAATTGTTAACAAAGTAGTAAAACCTTGGTTTACACGCAGTCGATAACCTGGTGTATTCATTAAACAAAGTATTAAAACCTTGTTACAATTCGAATCCCCAATTAGTTGGAATATTTAACTTCGGGTATAATAATAATTTGACAAGGATACTTGCAATTTATATTTATGACTGATGGACTGTTATGGACAAAAACCAGACGGACATATTAAATAATCCAGGACAAAGGACAATTAACCCATGGGCATAAAACTAAAATCAACACGTCAAACATCATGATTACGGAAGTTTAAATAAGCATAATTCTTTTATTTCATATTTAATTTCCTTTATTTTATATTTAATTGCACTTCTAATTATCGCAATTTTATTTTATCGCATTTTTATTATTCGCAATTTCATTATCGTTATTTACTTTACGCTTTAATTTAAGTCTTGTATTTATTTTATATTTTACATTAGGTTTTAACTGCGACTAAAGTTTTAAAATCGACAAACCGGTCATTAAACGGTAAAAACCCCCCTTTATAATAATAATATTACTTATATATATATTTGTATTTTTATAAAAGTAAACTAATATAGCGTTGAGCTTTGTTTAAAGATTTCCCTGTGGAACGAACCGGACTTACTAAAAACTACACTACTGTACGATTAGGTACACTGCCTATAAGTGTTGTAGCAAGGTTTAAGTATATCCATTCTATAAATAAATAAATATCTTGTGTAAAATTGTATCGTATTTAATAGTGTTTTCTGCTAAAATTTAATAACTATTTTATATACACCTCGCTGCACATCAAGTATTTTTGGCGCCGCTGCCGGGGAACTATCTTAAAAGCCGGAAGCGCAACGCTAATATATAAAAAAAAAAAAAGATTTTTAGTTACTTTTATTAAAAGTCGTTTTTGTAAAAATACGTTTTAAATATTCGAAAATATAAAAAGAAAAACAAAAATATTAGTATTTTTAAGATTTTGTTAAATATTTAAGTTTTATAAGTTTCTTTATTTCTATTTTAGTTTATAAAAATATAAGTTTTATTTTAAAACCTTTTATTTATTTAAAAAAAAAACAGAAAACATAAAATAAAAAAAAAAAATAAAGAAAAACGCGTAAAAAATTGAAACCTGTCAACTGAATTCTGGATCCCCGCGACTCGCGGGGTTCGACGCTTTAATTGCCGCAACTCGCGGAGCTTCTCTGACACGCGCACAGGAAGCCCTAATCGAGCATTAATTACGGATTATTATTAATATTAATTATTAAACCTAATTATTATTATTATTATTATTAGTTTTAGTTTTATTTTTACTTTTTACTTTTTATTTATATATTTTAGTTAAATTAGTTTTATTAAATTATAAAATTAATAGTTTTATAAAATAAATAATATAAAAATAATATTTTTATAAAAATTGTAATTTTTACAACTTTTTGTATATTTTTATATTTTGTACCTTTTTAATCGTTGTAGCGTAATATTTATATTTTTCGCTCATATTTAATTTTAAACTTAGTTTTTGCTATAGTTATTTTTACTCCTAGATTTTTAGGCTTTGCCGTAGAATTCCTTAAGTGCTTTTTCTTTAGACTAAGATTTAGGTGCTTTAGAATTTTGCGACGCCTTTTTAAGTTTTAGTTTCTTTTTAAGTTATTTCCATTTGGGATTTAGTTTTTCCTTGTAAGCTTTAATATTTTTAGACCTTTTACTATGTAACAATTATCATTCCAATTAGTAATTTCAATTTGCGATTATAATTTTAAGTTAGTTGTAGTAATAAGGTTAGGTTAGTAAAGTATTTTTAAGTTTTGATAAGTTTCTTTTATTTTTCCGTCACCTTTTATTTTTCAACCATTTTTTCTTTTTCAACCTTTTGCGACGAACTCTTTTTCTCTCTTATTTCTCGCCATTCTAGTTTTTAGGACTTAGAATTTTTTCTACTTCTTATCTAAATTTCTTAAAATTACGAAAATTTATTTTAAGTGGTTAAATTGATAGACATCAAAATTTTCTGGTTCGTAGTAATAGTTGGATTTGTACGTGGACCGGGTTATTGGAGCCAAACAGTCCTCAATTATATTGAGACCAAACGAATCCTGCCCCTCTGCTGCATCTTTTGGCTATTCGAAACGTGGGCAAAATCAGAAAAGTCTATTGATTGGATAACTTATTATAATTTTTCTTTCCTTTTAAAAAACTAATAGGATATTCAGTGAATGCACCGAGCAAGACGTACATCACCTTTTGTACGTTCACCACCTGTAACTCGATCAAGACATCGTTTAACAAATATAACCGCCGTTGATTTTTCTTTAGAATCGTCATCCAGTCGACCAAGTACTTCAGTTCAAATTTCCGATAATCCATTTTTTGAACCCAACCTCACAATTGAGAATCCAGAGAATATTCAGGAACGGTTCGTAGATCCTGAACCACTAAACTTTCCTCCGGAACCACCAATCATTCAAACAGAAATTGTTGAGGAACGAACTATTAAATCAGAATCATCTAGTGATACCGAGTCAACAAATTCAATTATGGAGAATCTGGAACCTTTAAGTATGGAAGACCGAATGAGAGCTAAACGCACTGGCCAAGGTCACGCAATTACTCATCCAGACATTAATGCGCCAGATTATGAAATCAAAGGACAAATTCTACACATGGTGACTAATCAATGCCAATTTAGTGGTGCGCCGAAGGAAGATCCAAATGAACATCTACGTACCTTTAATAGGATCTGCACACTATTTAAAATCCGAGAAGTGGAGGATGAACAGATATATCTCATGTTATTTCCCTGGACTTTAAAGGGAGAAGCCAAAGATTGGTTGGAATCGTTACCTGAAGGGGCGATCGATACATGGGACGTTTTAATTGACAAATTTCTTAAACAATTCTTTCCTGCATCTAAAGCCGTAAGACTTCAAGCAGAAATTGTTACGTTCACACAGAAGCCAAATGAAACTCTATATGAGGCGTGGACAAGATATGGAAAGTTATTAAGAGGATGTCCGCAACATGGTTTAGACACTTGTCAAATAGTACAAATATTCTACCGAGGATGCGACATCACTACAAGAAAAGACATAGATATAGCAGCTGGTGGTTCTATTATGAAGAAAACCGAAACTGATGCTTACAAAATTATTGATAACACTGCTTCCCACTCACATGAGTGGCACCAAGAAAAAGATGTCATTAGATCATCTAAAGCAGCTAGAGCCGATTCTAGCCATGACTTAGATTCCATTTCCGCAAAGATAGAGGCTTTCGAGAGACGAATGGAAAAGATGACTAAAGATATTCATGCTATACGAATTAGTTGTGAGCAGTGTGGAGGACCACATTTGACAAAAGATTGTCTCAGTATTGAATTAACAATGGAACAAAGAGAGAATATTTCATACATAAACCAAAGGCCTGGAAATAATTATCAGAATAATTATCAACCGCCAAGACCGATTTACAATCAAAACCAGAATTATAACCGAAATATTCCATACAACAACCAACAAGGTCCTAGCAATCAACAAGTATCCAATAATACTTACAATCAGCAAAGACCGAATTTTCAAAACAAACCACCACAACAAACCGATGATAAAAAGCCGAATTTAGAAGATATGATGACGAAGCTAGTTGAAACTCAAACACAGTTTTTCACATCTCAAAAACAAACTAATGAACAAAATGCTCAAGCATTTAGAAATCAACAAGCTTCTATTCAAAATCTGGAACAAGAAGTGAGTAACCTAGCAAGGTTAATAGGTGAAAGAAAACCGGGAAGTCTACCTAGCGATACAAATGCTAACCCCCGGAATGAAACAGCTAAAGCTATTACCACAAGAAGTGGTACAACACTTAAACCACCTGAAATACCTGTAACTTCTGATGAAACTATTCCTACTCCACAAGAACCACAACCTGATCAAGATAAGGAAAAAGAACCGGTAGTTGAAAAGGTTAATGAAGATAACACAGTTAAGGATAAACCTTATGTTAAACCATACCAACCACCACTTCCTTACCCGAGTAAGATGAAGAAAGAAAAACTTGAAGCCGAGCAATCCAAATTTTTGGATATGTTTAAACAGATAAATGTAAATCTTCCTTTCATTGATGTGATTTCAGGAATGCCAAGATATGCTAAATTCTTGAAAGATCTAATCTCAAATAGAAAGAAAATGGAAGAACTCTCGGCTGTTACTATGAATGCTAATTGTTCAGCAGTGCTGTTGAATAAGATACCAGAAAAATTATCTGATCCAGGAAGTTTCACAATTCCATGTTTTCTGGGTAGTCTTAGTTCAATAGAAGCATTGGCAGACTTAGGTGCTAGTATAAATCTAATGCCGTATTCACTATACGCTAAACTAGACCTTGGAGAATTGAAACCAACCAGAATAAGCATACAGCTAGCCGATAGATCAATAAAATATCCTAGAGGGATAATGGAGAACATGCTAGTTAAAGTTGGTACTTTAGTATTTCCAGTAGATTTTGTTGTTTTGGACATGGAAGAAGATTCTCAAGTTCCTCTCATATTAGGAAGACCATTCTTAAACACGGCTAAAGCAATGATAGACGTGTTCGGTAAGAAACTGACCCTAAGTATAGAGGATGAGAGTGTTACCTTTTCAGTTGATAGAGCAATGCAACAACCACAATCTGCAGATGATACATGTTATTATATTCAAACTATAGATGCACATGCAGAATTATTAGAAGAATTTCCAGAATTACAAGGAACAGGAGAATGTTCTTTAGGAGAAGGTAATGAACCAATTGATGAAGCTGAAATGTTAGCTACACTTATAGCTAATGGATATGAACCAACAACAGAGGAAATTCAAATGCTAAAAGAAGAAGACAGATATCGATATAAATCATCGATAGAAGAACCTCCGAAATTAGAGTTAAAGCCACTTCCAAACCATTTGGAATATGCTTATTTACATGGTGAATCTGAATTACCTGTAATAATATCATCTTCTCTTACTAAAAATGAGAAATCACAACTCATTTCTGTGTTGAAAGCTCATAAACCAGCCATTGCATGGAAGATTCATGATATTAAAGGAATAAGTCCTTCGTATTGCACACATAAAATCCTTATGGAAGAAGGTCATAAAACGTATGTGCAACGCCAACGAAGATTAAATCCTAATATGCAAGATGTAGTTAAGAAAGAGATTATTAAACTGCTAGATGCAGGTTTGATATATCCAATCTCTGATAGTCCATGGGTAAGCCCAGTTCAATGCGTACCTAAGAAGGGTGGCATGACTGTCATTACAAATGAGAAAAATGAGCTTATTCCTACTAGGACTGTAACAGGATGGCGTGTATGTATTGATTATAGAAAATTAAATGACGCCACCAGAAAAGATCACTTTCCCTTACCTTTCATAGATCAAATGTTGGAAAGATTAGCCGGAAATAGTTACTATTGTTTTCTAGATGGATTTTCCGGATATTTTCAAATTCCAATAGCACCCGAAGATCAAGAGAAAACCACATTCACGTGCCCTTATGGTACTTTTGCTTACAAACGCATGCCATTTGGACTTTGCAACGCCCCTGCAACCTTTCAAAGGTGCATGATGGCGATTTTTCACGACATGATAGAAGAATGCATGGAAGTATTCATGGATGACTTTTCAGTCTTCGGTGATACATTTAAATCATGTCTAGTTAATCTGGAACGAATGCTAATTAGATGCGAAAAATCAAATCTAGTACTTAATTGGGAGAAATGCCATTTCATGGTTAAAGAAGGCATCGTTCTTGGATATAAAATTTCAAAAGAAGGAATTGAAGTGGATAGAGCTAAAGTAGATGTAATTGCTAAACTTCCACATCCCACAAATGTTAGAGGAGTTAGGAGTTTTCTAGGGCATGCCGGTTTTTACCGACGTTTCATAAAAGATTTTTCTAAAATTGCCACTCCTATGAATAAACTCCTAGAAAAGGATGCGCCATTCATCTTTTCAGATGAGTGTATCAAATCTTTTAATATTCTTAAAGAAAAACTCACTAATGCACCGATCATGATAACACCAAATTGGAATCTACCATTTGAACTAATGTGCGATGCAAGTGATTTTGCAATGGGAGCCGTTTTAGGACAAAGGATTGAAAAAAGATTTCAACCTATATATTATGCTAGTAAGACGTTACAAGGAGCACAAACAAACTATACAACTACTGAAAAAGAACTCCTTGCTATTGTCTTTGCTTTTGACAAATTTCGATCATATCTCGTTCTAGCAAAAACGGTGGTCTATACCGACCATTCTGCTCTTAGATACCTATTTTCAAAACAAGATGCTAAACCAAGATTAATCCGTTGGATCTTACTCTTACAAGAGTTTGATATTGAAATCCGAGATAAAAGAGGAGCAGAAAATCTCGCCGCTGATCATCTTTCTCGTCTTGAAAATCCCGAATTAGAAGTTCTAAATGAATCGGCCATACAAGACAACTTTCCTGATGAATATCTATTGAAGATAGATTATAAAGAAATCCCATGGTTTGCAGACTATGCAAACTACTTAGTTTGTGGATTCCTTGAAAAAGGATTATCGTACCAAAGACGAAAGAAATTCTTCAGTGATATAAAACACTATTTCTGGAAAGATCCACATTTGTTTAAAAGTTGTCCCGATGGAATAATACGCCGATGTGTATTTGGAGATGAAGCTAGTAAAATTTTAAACCATTGTCACACAGGACCAACAGGAGGGCATTATGGGCCTCAACTAACAGCAAGAAAAGTTTATGAAGCTGGATTCTATTGGCCTACAATTTACAAAGACGCACACCTTCTTTGCAAATCCTGTGATGCATGTCAAAGGGCCGGAAAAATAAGTCAACGTGATGAAATGCCACAAAATGTCATCCAAGTATGTGAAGTATTTGACATTTGGGGTATTGACTTTATGGGTCCATTTCCAAAATCTCATAATAATTTATATATACTCGTAGCCATTGATTATGTATCTAAATGGGTGGAAGCACAAGCTCTCCCAACTAATGATGCACGAGTTGTAGTCAACTTTTTAAAACGTCTTTTTGCAAGGTTTGGAACACCGAAAGCTTTAATAAGTGATCGGGGTACTCATTTCTGTAATAATCAACTTGAGAAAGTTCTTAAAAGATATGGAGTAACTCATAAAATCTCCACCGCATATCATCCACAAACAAGTGGACAAGTTGAAAATACCAACCGAGCTTTAAAACGTATTCTAGAGAAAACCGTAGGATCAAATCCAAAGGAATGGTCCATTAAATTTGAGGATGCACTCTGGGCTTTTAGAACAGCCTACAAAACTCCAATTGGAACCACACCTTTTAGACTTGTTTATGGAAAAGCATGTCATCTTCCAGTAGAAATTGAACACAAAGCATTTTGGGCTTTGAAGACATGTAATCTTGATTTACATGAAGCTGGACGTCTACGATTAAGTCAACTAAATGAATTAGAAGAATTAAGACATGAAGCATACGAAAATTCGTTAATCTATAAAGAAAGAACGAAGAAATGGCATGATAAAAGAATCAGAAGTTCAAAGGAATTTAAAGAAGGAGACAGAGTTCTTCTTTTCAATTCACGATTCAAGCTATTTCCTGGAAAATTGAAATCAAGATGGTCTGGACCATTCATAGTCAAAAGAGTTTTCCCATACGGAACGATAGAATTAATAAATTCAAATGGGATTGAATTTAAAGTTAATGGTCACAGAGTTAAACATTACATACATGGTCCGATGGAAGTCGACAACGAAGTTAATCACAATTTCGACACCACAGCTAACTAAGTGTGGGGAGAATCAAGTCTTTAAAGGATAATATGTATTTCTGTTAGAGTTAGATTGTCTGTTTTCGTGTAGTTCTCGAAAATGGAACACGTATGGTCTTTCCCTAGCAGACCCTAAAGAACTAGTCTTCTCCCCCCATTCTGAATTTTTATTTTTTTTTAGGTTTTTACAAAATGAAGACTGCCTGTGAATTAAACCATGGCCTAATGCTACACGCTTTGATCACTAAAAGAAATAATGATATACTACCGAGCGAATTAGTATCAGTAATCAGAGAAAGAATGGACGGAGTTAGAAAAGGATCCAGATGCGAAGATAATAAGTTACAATTTGGTAAAGGAAAATCAAAATCCGCAGCGAAAAGAAGAGCACGACACCTAGAACGATGTCACAAATGCGGAAAATGGTCACATGGAGGTAAATGTTCAAATAATCAAACCTATTCAAATACCGAATTTGTTACTTTATGCAGAGACGGACCGTTCATATGTTTAGAAGAAAAGACAATGAATGCTCGAGGTTACGCCTATGCAGCCATGGAAAACCAATTAAACCGACTATCTTATGAATATAATAGATCATATAACTAAGAAATCTATTTCACAGGTATGTCTGTACAGTTTTTATTTTTATTTTTAACCTTTTGATAATAAACGCTAATTTGTTCGCTAAAAAGTATTAAATTGGTATTGAATAAAATTAGGTTTGGCGACCGAAATTATTGATATCATTCAAAAATTTATTACATCACTGCGAAATTTAACGTTTATTCTTAAGGTATAAATATCTTTAATCAATCAACCCAAAATATTTCAAAAATTCGTCATGAGTTAAATTAGGTCTTGGAACCGAAATTACTTTACCGAAAAGAGGGGCGCATATTTTTGATAATATTTGATTGATTAAAGTGGGATAAAAAGACAAAAAGATTTTTAATTTTATTTTTACCATGTTTTTAAAATTAATATTTAAATCTTAAATTAATATTGTAAACTTTGTAAAAACAATATATTTAAAATTGTAAATATTTGAAAAATTAATATAAGTTTGGTATGAATTTATGAATTTTTAAATTAAGTTTGGTGTGAATTTTTAATTTTTAAAATATGAAATTTTTAATTTTATGCATTTTAAATTTTAAGTTTGGTGTGAATTTTTAATATTAATTTTGAATTTTATATTTAAGTTGTGTGAATTTAAAAACAAAAATTTACTTTATCTCATTAAGTTAAAAATATGATTTTTAAAATTCGTCGTAAGTTGAAGACTAGGTCTTTGAACCGAAATTGCTTTACCCGAGGGATGGACGAGAACTTTTATTATCATTATTTTTAATCTTATTAATTTAAAGTATGCCAAAAACATTGAAAAAAAAAAAAAACCCAAAAATCTTAGCTTTTAAAACAATCGCTACAAAAAGACAAATTTTAAAATTTTGTCGAAGGACGGACTAGGACATCGATCCGAAACGACCTCGTCCTAAATAACAAGGGAAACAAAATTTTAAAATTAATTTCTTAATTGTTTTATAAGTTAAAGATTATAAAAAAAAAAAAAAAAAAAAGAGCAAACTCCGCGACTCGCGGAGTTTGAAAGGAAAATCTCCGCGACTCGCGGAGGGACCAAAACCCAGAAAAAAAAAATAAAAGAGCTGCACGATCAGTCACTCCCCCACACACAAAACTGCAAAAATACAGCTCGAAAAAACCCCGAAAAAACCCGAAAAACAACCCCAAAAATCCCAATTTTTAACCGTTAATCACCAAATTTTTTGCTAAAATCATGTTGAGAAGGATGCTATCTAAGAATTACTCAAGAAAAACGGTAAATTTCTACACCTAAACACCATTTAATCCGAATTTTGGTGTTCTTGAGCTATTTTTTCCCCAATTTGATTTTGATGCTTTTTAGTGTAATTAGACTTAAATTGTTTATGTATTATGCTTGTATAACCTAGATTGATGCTGTTTAACATGATTAGAAGCCTTAAACTTCAAATTTTGAATAATCTAGGGTTTGTGTTCTTGAGCAATTTGGGGCTTTTTGATATAAACAGGTTATGGCCGATTTTTGTCATGAATTGTTGCTAAATTGAGTAGTGTAACATGTCTAGGTAGTTAAATGATCCAAACTTTGAGCCTAAACATGATTTTGAGAATTAAAGTGGACTTTTTCAAGTCCAAAATTCATGAACTTGATTTTTGAAAGATAATGCCATTTGAGACTTGTTTATTTGCTAGTAATGATTATTTTGACATGTTATTTGAGTTGAATGCTTATGAACTTGGCGAAAATTTTCATATATGCTTATTTGAAAAAGTGTAGATTTGATAAAAATGTGAAAATAAGCTTAAGTTTGATATAAATTGATAATGTCATTGTAATTATTTTGATTGATGATTTTGCTGACACTAATGCATATTTGGATGCACAAAATTTGTGTTTGATGTGTTTTGCAGAATGAAAGGGGTGAATCTTCATCCCAAGCCCGCCATGCTCCTGCTGAGAATTTGGACCAACAGGAGGTAGATAACTACTACAAGCAGGATGTACCTCATCCAGTCATGACCTTTTCCGATATGCATTTGGAAGAATTGCACCCGAACCTGAGATTTGACAGACTTTGGATAGATTATCCAAAATATCAACGGGGTTTGCATACTCTTCATTCCAAGGTTGTTGAGGTACCGAGGGTCATAGAATGGGGACCCTTAGAAGCTGTAGAATTGGCCGGGCCAATTAGGGAATTACTTGTACAGAGGTATGGTAATTCTTCTTTTAATGACTGGATATGTTTATTCACCATACGCAGACCTGTATATAAAGTATGGTGTGAAGAGTTATTATGTAGTATAGAGTTGAATGATCGGGTAACTAGTTTAACCGATCGTTCTTTTATTAGATTTTTGTTAGGCGGTTCGATGCGCCACATGTCTCTACTGGACATGGCTCAGGCTTTACGTATATATACGCCTGAGGAGTTAGCGTCTGCCGATTGTAGAGGATTGATACTAAACGGTAGAAAGATAGATGAAAATTTTGATACACACGGTGTGTGGAGTCAAATGACAAGCCATCACCGTTTCAAAGGGGGAAACTACTCTTATTTGGATATAGATAGAGCCGAATTAAGAGTGATACATAGGTTTTTAGCCAATTCGATTACACAAAGGGGTAAGAACAAAGAAAAGGTAAATGAACAAGATTTGTTTTACCATATGTGTATTCGAGACCCACACAGCGCTGTAAGTATACCATATTGTGTGGGTTATTATTTATCAGCTATGGTTCGGGGGATGCGTCCACATAGCATAATAGGAGGTGGTATTTTTATTACTTTGATTGGTGAATATCTCGGTGTGGATATAAGTCGGGGGGGATTATTACTAGAAGAGCCGGAACCCCGCGATACTATAGGTTTAAATGTATACCATGGTGCGAAAGTTTTGAAGCGGCGAAATAACGCCGCAGTACGATACCATGGTAGACATCCACAGGTGGAGAGAAACCAGGAACAAGGTAATGTAGGAGGGGGGAATGAGATGCAAGAAATGCATAGGTTTATAGCTTCTCAGGAATACGAAAATGCTAGACAGAGAGCATTTGAAGATTGGCAAGTTCATCAGAACCAGATCATAGCGCATTGCCAACACATAGGTAGAAACTATATTCCTACACCGAAACCCGTCTTCCCTCCTTGGTCGATAGAGATGCAGCCACCATATCCTACATATGACCCTGCCGAAGCATTCTATAGCACTTATGGTTATGCCTGGAACCCCTATTGGTACCAATATCATCCTTAGTTTACTTATTATTTTTTATTATTTTGTAATTTGTAATTATTGATACATTTAATATTTTTGTTAATATTGTAATCATTTTTATAATTATCTAACTTTTATTCTTAGATTTTAATAATTTTTGAATGTGGGGTAATAAACCAAACTTCAAAAATATGTATATATGTTTGCAGTTTATCTTATGTACACAACAGGGTAAAACAACGCATTTTCAAAGACTGGCATTAAGTTCAGCAAAAGCAACTAATTTTGACGACAAGATGCAAAATAGATGTGAAATAACAACAAGACGGAATGAACAAATGATGTGCACCATTTATCATTCAGCAAACAAACGCCAATATATTTGGAAACTTTGGTAAAAATTTAATCATTTTCACACTAATCACCCTCAATAATTTAAATTGTTACTGATTTCTTGCAAATGAGGGCATTGCAAGATCTTAAGTGTGGGAAGGGGTTAAATTCTTTCGGATTTTAAAATTTTTATATTAAACAACTTGGTTACCATTAAAAATACTAGTAAAGCAGTAGTTGTATTAGAATCTAGTGCTCTCTGATAAAAAAGAACAGCCCTAGTCTTATATACTGACTACCCAATTCTAGTAAAATTTTTCAAAATTTTCAATTAAATGAATTCAAAATCATGTTTATACATATTTATGAACGATAAAACTAGGTTTTAACACCGAAATTATTGTTACCTTGGAAAGGACATAAATTGAGAAACAAACTAAAATGTTAAAATTCATTTAAAATGGAATAGAGGACGATAAAAAGAAAAATAAAAAGCCAAGTGTGGGAAAATTTACCAAGTTATTTTAAACATATGTCACATATATCTGTAACAAATAACTGAAAATACTTTTGCTTTGGACTAAACTAAACTGTTTTACCCAATGAAAGAAAAGAAGAGATGGATCTACACGATGAATCAATTCCATCATTAAAAGGAAGTAAAGTCTTCCGAAAAAGAAACGCGCTTCTTGATTTAGGTCATGAAGTTGTCATCCAGACCAGCTGTAGGTTGACGAAAAATCTAGAAAAGTCATCACTAAAATCAGCAGGAAATCCACGGACCTCAGCATTAAACAGGGTCGCCAAGTGGTCAGATTTATCCTAACCATGAGAAGGATTTATCTCGTACAATGGGGAGGCACCGTGCAAATTAGCTTGATAAGACTAATGAATAAGATCCCCAGAAAGGATAATCTCCTTTAAAGATCAAAAATCAGCTTTTAAGCCTGATATTACTCAATCCTTGAGATTGACCTTAAAGATTGAGAATTACAAACTCATGGAATTCGATGATATCTAAACTCGAGCTTGAACGAGAAAATATTTTGATCAAAAATACAAACCGATTTGTTTTCTGAAAACCCATTTTCAATGCGTTCATTACCATTGAACGTAAAATCCTAGGAATTCACCTGGAATTCATTAGGTCACCTGAACTAAATCGGGTGTCAACCGTAAGAACGGTGGTTGCATAGCATGGTCAAAGACAGGACCTTGTGCCAGACCGACAAATTATAAGGGTGAGCTTTACTATTGCTCCTACCAAGGATAGTAATTGCGTCCGACACGTTATAGACCATAATCAAAAGCATGTCACGGGACATTGCCTTAACAGTTGCTTGTTCAACGCTTTCCTTTACAACCGGACGGTAGTTTGCCGAAAGGTAATATACGGGACAAGTAAACTGGACGTGTTGCTTTCCAAATACAAGGTTAGCAAGTGGGTGACACAAAACCGCAAGTTTTGAGCTAAAATTTTCAAATCTGAAACCCACCAAACCCACAAAAATATTTTGCAAACACGGGTAAAGGGTTATCCCGGAAAACTTATCTAGGGTAAAAACTAGATTTTCAAAAGATCAAATGTTTTCATAAAGATCCAATTTCCTTAATGGATCTAAATTTTTATAGTCATGTGGGACTGTAAACCATATCGTTACTACCATTGTTTATACCGCCGTATAGAAATCACTGATGTACAAAGTGTGAAGAATAAAAAAGTGATTCTAGTATTTCAAGACAATATTGCTTGAGGACAAGCAACGCTCAAGTGTGGGAATATTTGATAATGCTAAAAACGAACATATATTTCATAGCATTATTCCTCAAGAAAGACAAGCTTTTAGTTGCAATTGTTCTATTTACAAGTGATATTCGTTTAAAAAATAAAAGGTGAAGACAAAAGACAGATTCGACGAATTGAAGACGCAAACGACCAAAAAGCTCAAAAGTACAAAAGACAATAAAAAAGGTTCCAATTATTGATAAGAAACGTCTCGAAATTACAAGAGTACAAGATTCAAAACGCAAAGTACAAAATATAAAATTGTACGCAAGGACGTTCGAAAATCCGGAACCGGGACCAGAGTCAACTCTTAACGCTCGACGCAACGGACTAAAAATTACAAGTTAACTATGTATATAAATATAATATAATATGTAATTAATTATATTAATTATATATATATATTATATATATATTATTAAAACCGTCGGCAGAGAAAACTCCAAGGGCTGAGCTGTAAATACTATTTCCGCGACTCGCGGAGTTTGAGGAGCATTTTGCCGCGAGTCGCGGAGCCCCAATTTTCAACTCTGGCTATAAAGCAAACCGAATTCTGATCAAATTTCATATCTTATTTCATCTCTCTCTCAATATATACGATATATATATATATAATTTATATTTTAATTTTAATTTTAATTTTAAATCCTAATAATAAGGGTATGTTAGCGAATGTTGTAAGGGTGTAAGTCGAAATTCTGTCCGTGTAACGCTACGCTATTTTTAATCATTGTAAGTTATGTTCAACCTTTTTACATTAATGTCTCGTAGCTAAGTTATTATTATGCTTATTTAAAACGAAGTAATCATGATGTTGGGCTAATTACTAAAATTGGGTAATTGGGCTTTGTACCATAATTGGGGTTTGGACAAAAGAACGACACTTGTGGAAATTAGACTATGGGCTATTAATGGGCTTTATATTTGTTTAACTAAATGAAAGTTTGTTAATGTTAATATAAAGATTTACAATTGGGCGTCCCTATAAATTACCATACACACTCGATCGGACACGATGGGCGGGGTATTTATATGTACGAATAATCGTTCATTTAACCGGACACGGGAATGGATTAATAGCCACTAGAATAATTAAAACAGGGGTGAAATTACATTCAAGGGTAATTGGTGTAATTGTTAACAAAGTAGTAAAACCTTGGTTTACACGCAGTCGATAACCTGGTGTATTCATTAAACAAAGTATTAAAACCTTGTTACAATTCGAATCCCCAATTAGTTGGAATATTTAACTTCGGGTATAATAATAATTTGACAAGGATACTTGCAATTTATATTTATGACTGATGGACTGTTATGGACAAAAACCAGACGGACATATTAAATAATCCAGGACAAAGGACAATTAACCCATGGGCATAAAACTAAAATCAACACGTCAAACATCATGATTACGGAAGTTTAAATAAGCATAATTCTTTTATTTTATATTTAATTTCCTTTATTTTATATTTAATTGCACTTCTAATTATCGCAATTTTATTTTATCGCATTTTTATTATTCGCAATTTCATTATCGTTATTTACTTTACGCTTTAATTTAAGTCTTGTATTTATTTTATATTTTACATTAGGTTTTAACTGCGACTAAAGTTTTAAAATCGACAAACCGGTCATTAAACGGTAAAAACCCCCCTTTATAATAATAATATTACTTATATATATATTTGTATTTTTATAAAAGTAAACTAATATAGCGTTGAGCTTTGTTTAAAGATTTCCCTGTGGAACGAACCGGACTTACTAAAAACTACACTACTGTACGATTAGGTACACTGCCTATAAGTGTTGTAGCAAGGTTTAAGTATATCCATTCTATAAATAAATAAATATCTTGTGTAAAATTGTATCGTATTTAATAGTGTTTTCTGCTAAAATTTAATAACTATTTTATATACACCTCGCTGCACATCACTTCTTATATATGGTCTTTAAAACCCACTAACTTTGCATTCTATGTACTTGCATGAAAGTAGAATGTAAAAATATTCGGGTTTGGGTGGGTTCATGATTTTGGCCGAATTTTAAGGGTTCCAAAAGTGGGTTTGGAACTTGCAAATTGGTCATATTTGTTGTATATTGTAGTTCACAATCAATGCCTTGACCTTATGATGTATGCATGTGTGTTTGAATGGATATTTATTTGGTTGAATGGTTGTAATATTCATTCAATTTGGTTTGTAAAATTAATTATTCATTTGGTATGTAATATTAATTTTGGTTATGTAATTTATTTTATATTTGGTATGTAAAATAGATTAGGTTGTATTTTCATTTTTTAGAAAAATGTATTAGGATATATCTTTTGTAAAAATGAAGATGAAAAGATGGTGTTAAAGGAAGAACACAAGAAGAATCTACATGGATACAAGATCAAGTGGGAGTGGTAAAATCTCCTACTTTGTGTTATGACCCATTACCCGGTGGCATTTTGTTTTCGGCTAAACAAAATGCTTACCAAATGGCTTGATTGTGAACATTTATTTTACATGTGTGGTTGTTTTAATTCTTGTATGATTGTGGATTGTGCATGTTACTACAACAAGTTATCACACAAGTTAACAACAAGCAAAACTAAAATTTAATTGGTTAAATTATTAACAACATAAAATTTACCAAACCACAATTTAATCGGTTAAATTGAAATGGCAAAAATGACATTAATAAACGGTTATTAAGAACATAATAAGGATCATATGTATAAAATGGTTTATATAAAGTAATTGGCTAAAATTGTATGACTTGAAAATGGATTTCAAATGAACCATACACTAAATGCGTGTTTGTGTATGGCATAATAGTTTTCTTAAACTAGAATTAATGGAAACTTAAAATCCCTTTAATTAACAAGGTAAACAAGTTAAACGCCATCCTTTTATGTGACACTTAGACATATTAGGGAACTCATGATGGGATAAAGGTCACCTAACCATCATGAACAAGCTAATATGATTAAGGTGAATTTTGCATGCTTGTGGGATAAAGGTCACCTAACCACTTGTATGTTAAGTTTACACGTTTACACAAGTAGGACGACTTGATTTGGAAATCATGAACTTAGGGTCACCGAAGCATGATGAACAAATAGGCGTTGATGGGATAATATGCCATGCAAAAGGATTGCATGATCCCATAACTTAGAAGTTGCAAAAGGATTGCAATTGTCATATAATGACTACATAGCTAAATCAAATGACGGGATAAAGGTCACCTAACCGAAATTTGGTTTACCGTTGGATTCTAAAATTTAATAAATATCAATTGGATTTAAAGGGTATTGATTGTTAAATTAAAATTGATACTTAAACAACTTTGTTACATTTTGTAGATGGCTGCCAATAACAACAACAACATTCCTAACGCACCTATCAACTTTAACAACCTATCATTGAGGTCAATCCTCGAAAAGGAAAAACTCAACCATACGAACTTCATGGATTGGTTCCGCAATCTAAGAATTGTCCTCAAATTAGAGGACAGGGCGTATGTGTTGGAAGACCCCATTCCCGATCAACCGGACGAGGATGATACAGAAGCCATGGCTTATTGGGAGAAATATTGCACCGATTCGTTGCAAGTTTCTTGCCTCATGCTTGGGACTGTGATACCCAAACTCCAAAAGGACTTCGAGCATCATAGTGCATACGACATGATCACACAGTTGAAGGAGATGTTCCTTCAACAAGCTCGTGTCGAGCGCTTTGAAACGGTCCGAGCGCTTCATGCATGTCGGATGAACGACACCCAATCCGTTTCATCTTATGTCCTTAAGATGAAAAGCCTGATTGATTGAGCAAACTGTCTTAATTGCAACGTGTCTAATGAATTAGCCACGGACCTCATCGTTAACTCATTGTCAAAGAGGTTTGACACATTCGTGTTAAATTATAACATGAATGGTTGGGATAAAAGCATTGGCGAATTACATGCCATGCTTAAGACGGCCGAAGCAAGCATGGGTAAAAGGGCTTCACCTGTGTTTACGATCAATGAAGGTGGGTCCAAAACCAATAACACTTCTAAGCCAAAGGTGGCTAAGAGGAAAGGACCCGCCTATCAAGGCAAGGGCAAGGGAAAAGGGAAGATGGTTACCCCAACCAACAATAACAAGAAGCAAAAGGTTGCCGGAAAGGATAACCCCAAGGAAGATCCGTGCTTTGGTTGCGGTGAAATGGGTCACTGGAAACGCAATTGCCCGGTCTACGTTAACGAGTTGAAGGAAAAGAGGGATGCATGGCAAACCTCAGGTAATGTATATATGGTATACATTGAGCTCAGTATTACTTCTTCTAATACATAGGTATTAGACACAGGATGTGGAACTCATATTTGCAATTCTTTGCAGGGGTTCAAAAGAAGTGATCAGGAAGCGGGAACGACAAGTCTCTTCATGGGAAATGGAGCAAGGGTGTAAGTGAAAGCTCAAGGAGACTTTGTTTTAAAGCTACCAAGTGGTTTGGAGCTTATTTTGAAAAATGTTTTGTATGCACCCGATTTATCTCGAAACATTATTTCTGTATCCCGTTTGAAACACTATGGTTTTAATCTTAATTTCATTAATGATGATATCCATGTTTCTTTAGATAATGTGTTCTATTTTAAGGCTTCGCCTTCGAATGGTATTTATGAATTGGTTCATAATGACACATCATGCAGTAGCTCAATGTTCCATACGAACACCAAGAAACTCAAAAGGGATTTGAGTGATTCCTACTTGTGGCATTATCGCCTTGGTCACATAAACAAGAATCGAATACATACACTTCAAAAGTATGGACTTTTGAAATCAAATGAACTAGACTCGTTTGATGTATGTGAATCTTGTTTACAAGGCAAAATGACTAACGCACCTTTCAAAGGGACCTATGAAAGGGCTAAAGACTTATTGGGATTAATACATTCGGATGTATGTGGACCCTTTAAGCCCATAACTAGGAGTGGTGAAAGATACTTCGTTACTTTCATTGATGACTTCAGTTGTTTCAGATATGTCTACTTATTAAGACACAAGGACGAAACTTTTGAGGCATTCAAGGAATATCAAAACGAAGTACAAAATCAACTCAATAAGATAATTAAGGTACTTCGTACCGATAGAGGAGGTGAATACCTAAGCGATGCTTTCCAAGATCATCTTAAAAGTTGTGGAATTATCTCGCAACTTACTCCTCCTGGAACACCCTAATTAAATGGAGTTTTCGAAAGGAGGAACCAAACCCTAATGGATATGGTTCGATCTATGATGGCTAGAAGCTCGTTACCTCTATCATTTTGGGGTTATTGTCTATGCTCCGCGGCTCGTATTTTAAATATGGTCCCAACCAAGAAAGTGGAACGAACACCTCATGAGATATGGTTTGGAAAACCTCCATCTCTATCATACTTAAAAGTATGGGGATGTGAAGCTTACCCTAAGCATTACGTCCCTAATAAGTTGAATGCTCGATCCACGAAGTGTATCTTCATAGGATATCCCAAGGATGATATGGGATACTATTTCTATGATCCATCCGAGCAAAATGTATTTGTTGCTCGGAAGGCTGAATTCCTTTAAACTAAATTCCTAATGGAAGATAATAGTGAAAGGAAGATAGATCTTGAAGAGGTTCACGATCAAGTGGATGATACACAATTGGTTGACACTAGCACTCAACATGAAAATGTTGAGAATGATCAAATGGTGATCAAAGTATACAAGACGTTCGCAGATCTGGTAGGATTAGTAATCCTCCTGAGAGATATGGGTTTCTCATGGATAATTGCTATGTGATTGATTTGGATGAACCAACAAACTACCAAGATGCTTTATCAAGGATTGATAAAGATAAATGGCAGGAAGCCATGAACGCTGAGATGCAATCCATGTATGACAATCAAGTTTGGGAACTAGTTGTGCAACCTGCTAACTCCAAGTTAGTTGATTTAAATGGATTTTTAGAATGAAAACCGACATGCATGGAAACTTAAATACATATAAAGCTAGACTTGTAGCAAAAGGTTTCACTCAAACTCAAGGGGTTGACTATGATGAAACTTTTTCGCCTGTGGCAATGCTAAAGTCTATTAGGATATTATTTGCCATTGCTGCTCATTATGATTATGAAATATGGCAAATGGATGTCAAGACCGCTTTCCTAAATGGATATCTTGAGGAAGATGTCTATATGGTTCAGCCTGAAGGTTTTATCGATCCAAAACATCCTAACAAGGTATGTAAGTTAAAGAAGTCAATCTACGGATTGAAACAAGCATCTAGAATGTGGAATCATCATTTTAATGAAGAAGCCAAGAAATTTAGCTTCATTAAAAATGGTGATGAAGCTTGTGTATACAAGAAAGCTAGTGGGAGCACTATCATGTTCCTTGTATTATATGTGGATGATATATTGTTATTTGGAAACGATATTCTGACAATGCAAGGTGTTAAGACTTGGCTAAAAAGCTGCTTCTCCATTAAGGATCTTGAAGAAGCACAATACATTTTGGGGATTAGGATCTACAGGGATAGATCCAAGAAATTGATAGGTTTGAATCAAAGTGCATACATTGAAAAGATCTTGAAAAGGTTCAAGATGGAGAACTCTAAGAAAGGTTTGGTACCTATTCAAAAGGGAACACTTCTCAGTTCATCTCAGTGCCCCACCACGAAAGATGAACATGAGAGAATGAAGAAAGTCCCATATGCGTCTGCCATTGGGTCAATCATGTATGCAATGATATGCACTAGACCGGATGTGTCATGCGCTCTTAGCCTGACAAGTAGATAGCAGAATAACCCAGGGAACAGTCATTGGATTGCTGTCAAAAGTATATTGAAATACCTTAGGAGGACTAAGGATATGTTTCAAATATATGGGTCTGAAGAGAAGGAACTCGCTGTAAAAGGTTACGTGGACGCGAGTTTCCAAACTGATCGAGATGATTCTCGATCACAATCCGGTTATGTCTTCACATTAAATGGAGGTACGGTCTCTTGGAAGAGTTCAAAACAAGATGTTGTTGCATTATCCACTACAGAGTCGGAGTACATTGCCACCTCATTGGCAGCTCAGGAAGCTGCATGGATGAAGAAATTCATCGAAGACTTATGTAACGTCCTCCCAATAGGTTCTGGAAGGAACGTCACTAATATCAAAACATACCAACATATTATAATAAACGAGAACAATACTAAATGATGAATTTAACTTTAATGTGTACGCAGCGGAAAATGAAATATCGTTACAATGACAGGAATAACAATATCGTAAATGTTCACATGCAGAAGTAATAAATGCGATATCTCTTGATCTTATGTCCAAGTAGCATCACATAAGCAGTAAGTATAAGAGCTTGAATCAAACAGTACCTGAGACAAAACATGCTAAAGTGTCAACCAAAAAGGTTGAGTGAAGTTCATAGGTTTAACCAAAAGTTTGTCGTTGTTTTAGACCACAAGATTTAGTTTGTGAAGTTGATCTCCCGCAGGATCAAAAAGTTATACCAATGCGTGATATTTAGACTAAACGTTCAAGTTTTTTCCCCATGACAAGTTGTGTCTGTCCTTGTCGGTTTAATTTAATTATTAAGTAATACAATGACTTGGTCAAATGTATCGGGGACGTTACTCCCGATAGGCCTACCCCCAATAATTAAGCATGCCGCAGCAATTAAAAATATCACTGTAGGGACTTAGTCGGAAATAGCCGAGTATAGCATAGTTTAACAGTTTGGTACTTGTGTCTAACGTGTAAAAAGTAAAAACAGCATGTGTCTCACCCCAAGTAAAAGTAAGTAAGTTTGCTAGCAATAAAGAGGAGCTATGAATTCACCTTAGTAAGTAGAGAGAGAGTTATTCCTCGGAATAAAGAGTTGAACGAGTGAGTAGAAAAGTCAACCTATTGACATTTAAGAGTAGTTAAGTGTTTTGCCCATGTTTAAGTTTAAGTATGTGTTTGTTTTACTAAGTTTCTATTCCTAGTAAGTTACTATTTTTATAAAGTTTCCATTTTTAGAAAGTTTCTTATTTTACTAAGTTTCTATGACTAGAGAGTTTCTACTTTTATCAGTGTTTTTCATTTTAGGATACTTGCCGTATTAGATAAGCTTCCAATCACCCATTTCCCTTCGAATGGCTAATTTAGATCTAGGGGCTTGAGCCATAGGACCCTTTAAATCGGAAATCCAAACCCTCTGCCTAGAATCTCATAGAAACCATTCGTCAAGAAAGTTCGAAGATCTATACATCTCTAATACATATCCCAAAATATTTTTATGTTACAATATAAGTAGTAGGTTATAGGTGCTAGTAATAGTAATAGTGTATACATGTTATTTATTTTATTTTTAATTACATATAATTTATAACATTATTTACATGTTTCGGTAAAAATAATAACCGAAGTAAAAAGTAAAAAGTAAAAAGTAAAAAAAAATAAAAAGTAAGAAAAGAATACTTACTAGTAGTAATTCTTCAAAGAGAGAATGAGAGAAATTTTGGTGTGAGTTTGAATGAGAAATGAGGGGTATTTATACTTGAAAAAATTAGGTAAAAAGAATAAAATAATTAAAAGAAAAAGAAATATTTAATTGTTAATGGGATTTTAAAATTAAAAAGTATTAAATGTTAGGTCATGGGATAATGCACAAAATAAAATAATAAAAGTAGTTTTTCCATTAAAATTTTTAATTAAAAAGTAATTTATTTATTTATTTATTATTTATTTTAAGGATTTTTTTATGTAAATAAACAAATTTATTTAATGTTTTTCCAAGAATATTTTTCAACAATATTTTATTTTTATTTTTGTTTTATTTAATTAATAAATACAAATTTTGCATAAAAATAATAAATAATTCGGTATTTTGTATTTTTAATAATAATTATGATTTTAAATATTAAACTATAGTTTTAGTAAGTTTGTAAATATTATTACATTTATATATAATTGGATTTATTATATAGTTAAATATATAATACATTAACTAAATAATAAAAGTGATACAAAGTTTATATACTTAGTTAAATTATGTCAAATTATATAAATTAATAATATATTATTTATTTAAGCGTATATTGTTGACTAAAAATTACTATTCGGTCAATATTTAATTGTATATAACAACCCTTAATACATATAGTCAGACATATAACCCTAGGGTTAATTCAGTAATTTAGAAGTCAAAAAGTGAGGGTTGTTACAACTTAGGAGTAGTCCCTTCCATTCAGGACCCTCTTGAGATCTTTTGTGATAACGAGGGTGCGATTGCTCAAATCAAGGAACCTCGTGCTCACCAAAAGACCCGTCACATTGAGCGGAGATTCAACTACATAAAGGATGAAGTTGAAAAAGGGAAGATATGTATTCGTAAAGTTCACACAGATCTTAATATAGCGGATCCTCTCACGAAGCTCTTACATGGAGAAAAACATAATGGACATGTTTGTGCATTAGGGCTTCAATATTCTAGTGATTGGACATGATCTGTTTTAAGTATTGTAACGGAACGAAATTGTTCAAACTCATTAATATAATTATGGTATTAATTTATTTTGAGTCAAGTTCCAATTTTGCATATTTTATCCATGAATAAGTAATTATTCTAAACTCCGTAGTCGATTACATTTGTGGGAACAAGTGTGAGGTTTAGACTATTATGAACTTGGATTGGTATACATTCGTGGCATGAATGTGGGGCAAGGTTGCAACCAAGGTTCATAGATATTTGGGGGATACAAATATTGGAAGACTCGCCCTCAAGATTTACTAAATGGAGCCTTTGTGGTTGATCACATGTAATCTTGAGTAAAGAAGAATATCATTGTATCCTCTGACCTGAGATACATATTGGCTTCGGATATTCACTAAGTATTGTGCCTTGATTCTTTCCTTCGCTATTCTGAAATATGGTAGCTCATAAGGAAGAGCTCAGATATAATGCAAGGTGTATATTTAGGACGTATGTAGTCAAGATGGAATTTATCCCTCTTATTCGTTGAGAGTCAGATGTCTAAGGCCTGATAAAGTTAAATCTAAAAGAGAGTGATCACTCTGTATCTCTTGGATTTAACATGACATCTAGGATGAAAGGATATAATGAAAGATTCACCTAATCATATTCGAGATGAGAACTCAAAAGGGATGATGTTATTGAATGGCATAAAGTCATAACATATTGGGGGTGATGGACGGTCGTTAGGTGGTATCCATCACTTGCATTAATTTCTTATGTTTCTCGTGCAAGTGGGAGATTGTAGGTTTTTCATATGCCCGAGAGACATATTAAATTAATGTGGCTAACATGTTATGATCCAAGTCGGGTCATACCCAATAACAAGCTTACCGACACCTTATAGGTATTTAAACTCAACGTTTGGTTCGTTAAATAAATACGCGACACTTGGATTTTAGAAAATCGAGTTTCTGAAATATTATCACTTGGGATAAATTATTTGGATAATTTATATTTAATTATTTATTGGTTTAAATAATTAAGTTGTGTTATATTTTATAAAATGGTTTATAAAATAAAAGAAACTTGACAAATGCATTATATTTATAACAAGTTTTATATAACTTTGAACAAGTTTTATAAATTTATTATATACACATAAGTAATGGGCAGTTTTTGGGACTCCAAGGACTTCACCCATGCTTATTCTTTGATGCTTTCAATAACACAATCCCATAGGTGCATGCCATATACTTGTAGCAAGGCTTGACCACTTTCTTCCAAGTGAAAACATAGATGCAAATAGCTTAAAAAACTGCAAAAACAGTCTCCATTTTCTTGCTGCTGGCCGTGGCATTTTGAGCTCAAAGGGGAGTTCAAATTTTGTTTTTGCAAGCTTACATCTAGTGTCAATTAAATCCTAACTAATTACAAAGGTGTTGGGGTTATTGCTTGGGGTATTACTTGCTTGAAGCTTCAAGTTAGAGGCTTTATTCCATCATCTTTATCATCCATATTGCGGTCCAAATTCAGCTCCTAACTCATCTTAGAGGAGGTATAATCTTCTTCCTTCTTTGTTATATGTAAGCATTATTTCATAACTTGATAACTATATGGAATTCAATTAAAATGGTTATGCATATAAACTTGTTTTCTTAGTAATTATGCTTCCGCTTGTTATAACTTAAAATGAATTGGTTTCATGATTTTATTAACATTAAGAAACTTGTTATTATGTTGAATTCCATCAATAACATCATTCGATTCATATATATAAAACTACCTTATTCGAAGGTTTAAACTTGAAATCACTAGAACATAGTTTAGTTAATTCTAAACTTGTTCGCAAATAAAAGTTAATCCTTCTAACTTGACTTTTAAAATCAACTAAACACATGTTCTATATCTATATGATATGCTAACTTAATGATTTAAAACCGAAAAACACGAAAAACACCGTAGAACCGGATATACGCCGTCGTAGTAACACCGCGGGCTGTTTTGGGTTAGTTAATTAAAAACTATGATAAACTTTGATTTAAAAGTTGTTCTTCTGGGAAAATAATTTTTCTTATGAACATGAAACTATATCCAAAAATCATGGTTAAACTCAAAGTGGAAGTATGTTTTCCAAAATGGTCATCTAGACGTCGTTCTTTCGACTGAAATGACTACCTTTATAAAAACGACTTGTAACTTGTAATTCCGACTATAAACTTATAATTTTTCTGTATATATTCATAAACTTAAATTCAATATGAAACCATAGCAATTGGATTCACTCAAAACGGATTTAAAACGAAGAAGTTATGGGTAAAACAAGATTGGTTATTTTTGCTTGTTGTAGCTACGTGAAAATTGGTAACAAATCTATATTAATCTTATCCTAGCTAACTCATATTGTTTTATACATGTATTCTAATATATTATGTAATCTTGGGATACCATAGACACGTATGCAAATGTTTTGACATATCATATCGACCCATGTATATATGTTATTTGGAACAACCATAGACACTCTATATGCAGTAATGTTGGAGTTAGCTATACAGGGTTGAGGTTGATTCCAAAAATATATATACTTTGAGTTGTGATCTAACCTGAGACTTGTATACACTGGGTCGTGGATTGATTCAAGATAATATATATCGATTTATTTCTGTACATCTAATTGTGGACAACTAGTTGTAGGTTACTAACGAGGACAGCTGACTTAATAAACTCAAAACATTAAAACGTATTAAAAATGTTGTAAATATATTTTGAACATACTTTGATATATATGTACATATTTGTTATAGGTTTGTGAATCGATCAGTGACTAAGTCTTACTTCCCGACGAAGTAAAAATCTGTGAAAGTGAGTTATAGTCCCACTTTTAAAATCTAATATTTTGGGATGAGAATACATGCAGTTTTATAAATGTTTTACGAAATAGACACAAGTAATTGAAACTACATTATATGGGTGAATGATCGAAGCCGAATATGCCCCTTTTTCTTGATAACCTAAGAATTAGTAAACCGATCTACTAATTGACGCGAATCCTAAAGATAGATCTATTGGGCCTAACGAACCCCATCCAAAGTACCTGATGCTTTAGTACTTCGAATTAGTTTTTATCATGTCCGAAGGATTTCCCGGAATGATAGGAGATATTCTTATATGTATCTTGTTAATGTCGGTTACCAGGTGTTCACCATATGAATGAATTTTATCTCTATGTTTGGGATGTATATTAAAATATGAAATCTTGTGGTCTATTATTATGATTTGATAATATATAGGTTAAACCTATAACTCACCAACATTTTTGTTGACGTTTTAAGCATGTTTATTCTCAGGTGATTATTAAGAGCTTCTGCTGTTGCATACTAAAATAAGGACAAGATTTGGAGTCTATGCTTGTATGATATTATGTAAAAACTGCATTCAAGAAACTTATTTTTGATGTAATATATTCTTATTGTAAACCATTATGTAATGGTCGTGTGTAAACGGTATATTTTAGATTATCATTATTTGATAATCTACGTAATGTTTTTTTAAACCTTTATAGATAAAATAAAGGTTATGGTTGTTTTAAAAATGAATGCAGTCTTTGAAAAACGTCTCATATAGAGGTCAAAACCTCGCGACGAAATCAATTAATATGGAACGTTTATAATCAATTTGAACGGGACATTTCATTATCAACACTCGGTATCGTAACTGCCATACCGAGTCTGCTTCAAAGTTTATAATGAAATGTCCCGTTCTTATTGATTAAAAACGTTCCATATTAATTGATTTCGTTGCGAGGTTTTGGACCTCTATATGAGACGTTTTTCAAAGACTGCATTAATTTTAAAACAAACCATAACCTTTATTTCATCAATAAAGGTTTAAAAAGCTTTACGTAGATTATCAAATAATGATAATCTAAAATATCCTGTTTACACACGACCATTACATAATGGTTTACAATACAAATATGTTACAACAAAATAAGTTTCTTGAATGCAGTTTTTACACAATATCATACAAGCATGGACTCCAAATCTCGTCCTTATTTAAGTATGCGACAGCAGAAGCTCTTAATAATCACCTGAGAATAAACATGCTTAAAACGTCAACAAAAATGTTGGTGAGTTATAGGTTTAACCTATATATATCAAATCATAATAATAGACCACAAGATTTCATATTTCAATACACATTCCATACATAGAGATAAAAATCATTTATATGGTGAACACCTGGTAACCGACATTAACAAGATGCATATATAAGAATATCCCCATCATTTCGGGACACCCTTCGGATATGATATAAATTTCAAAGTACTAAAGCATCCGGTACTTTGGATGGGGTTTGTTAGGCCCAATAGATCTATTTTTAGGATTCGCGTCAATTAGGGTGTCTGTTCCCTAATTCTTAGATTACCAGACTTAATAAAAAGGGGCATATTCGATTTCGATAATTCAACCATAGAATGTAGTTTCACGTACTTGTGTCTATTTTGTAAATCATTTATAAAACCTGCATGTATTCTCATTCCAAAAATATTAGATTATAAAAGTGGGACTATAACTCACTTTCACAGATTTTTACTTCGTCGGGAAGTAAGACTTGGCCACTGGTCGATTCACGAACCTATAACAAATATGTACATATATATCAAAGTATGTTCAAAATATATTTACAACACTTTTAATACATTTTGATGCTTTAAGTTCATTAAGTCAACTGTCCTCGTTAGTAACCTACAACTAGTTGTCCATAGTTAGATGTACAGAAATAAATCGATAAATATTATCTTGAATCAATCCACGACCCAGTGTATACGTATCTCAGTATTGATCACAACTCAAACTATATATATTTTGGAATCAACCTCAACCCTGTATAGCTAACTCCAACATTCACATATAGAGTGTCTATGGTTGTTCCGAAATATATATAGATGTGTCGACATGATAGGTCAAAACATTGTATACGTGTCTATGGTATCTCAAGATTACATAATATACAATACAAGTTGATTAAGTTATGGTTGGAATAGATTTGTTACCAATTTTCACGTAGCTAAAATGAAAAAAATTATCCAATCTTGTTTTACCCATAACTTCTTCATTTTAAATCCGTTTTGAGTGAATCAAATTGCTATGGTTTCATATTGAACTCTATTTTATGAATCTAAATAGAAAAAGTATAGGTTTATAGTCGGAAAAATAAGTTACAAGTTGTTTTTATAAAGGTAGTCATTTCAGTCGAAAGAACGACGTCTAGATGACCATTTTAGAAAACATACTTCCACTTTGAGTTTAACCATAATTTTTGGATATAGTTTCATGTTCATAATAAAAATCATTTTCTCAAAATAACAACTTTTAAATCAAAGTTTATCATAGTTTTTAATTAACTAACCCAAAACAGCCCGCGGTGTTACTACGACGGCGTAAATCCGGTTTTACGGTGTTTTTCGTGTTTCCAGGTTTTAAATCATTAAGTTAGCATATCACATAGATATAGAACATGTGTTTAGTTGATTTTAAAATTCAAGTTAGAAGGATTAACTTTTGTTTGCGAACAAGTTTAGAATTAACTAAACTATGTTCTAGTGATTACAAGTTTAAACCTTCGAATAAGATAGCTTTATATGTATGAATTGAATGATGTTATGAACATCATTACTACCTTAAGTTCCTTGGATAAACCTACTGGAAAAGATAAAAATGGATCTAGCTTCAACGGATCCTTGGATGGCTCGAAGTTCTTGAAGCAGAATCATGACACGAAAACAAGTTCAAGCAAGATCATCCCTTGAAATAAGATTGTTATAGTTATAGAAATTGAACCAAAGTTTGAATATGATTATTACCTTGTATTAGAATGATAACCTACTATAAGAAACAAAGATTTCTTGAGGTTGGATGATCACCTTACAAGATTGGAAGTGAGCTAGCAAACTTGAAAGTATTCTTGATTCTATGTAACTAGAACTTGTAGAATTTATGAAGAACACTTAGAACTTGAAGATAGAACTTGAGAGAGATCAATTAGATGAATAAAATTGAAGAATGAAAGTGTTTGTAGGTGTTTTTGGTCGTTGGTGTATGGATTAGATATAAAGGATATGTAATTTTGTTTTCATGTAAATAAGTCATGAATGATTACTCATATTTTTGTAATTTTATGAGATATTTCATGCTAGTTGCCAAATGATGGTTCCCACATGTGTTAGGTGACTCACATGGGCGGCTAAGAGCTGATCATTGGAGTGTATATACCAATAGTACATACATCTAAAAGCTGTGTATTGTACGAGTACGAATACGGGTGCATACGAGTAGAATTGTTGATGAAACTGAACGAGGATGTAATTGTAAGCATTTTTGTTAAGTAGAAGTATTTTGATAAGTGTATTGAAGTCTTTAAAAAGTGTATAAATACATATTAAAACACTACATGTATATACATTTTAACTGAGTCGTTAAGTCATCGTTAGTCGTTACATGTAAGTGTTGTTTTGAAACCTTTAGGTTAACGATCTTGTTAAATGTTGTTAACCCAATGTTTATAATATCAAATGAGATTTTAAATTATTATATTATCATGATAATATGATGTATGAATATCTCTTAATATGATATATATACATTAAATGTCGTTACAACGATAATCGTTACATATATGTCTCGTTTCAAAATCATTAAGTTAGTAGTCTTGCTTTTACATATGTAGTTCATTTTTAATATACTTAATGATATGTTTACTTATCATAATATCATGTTAACTATATATATATCCATATATATGTCATCATATAGTTTTTACAAGTTTTAACGTTCGTGAATCACCGGTCAACTTGGGTGGTCAATTGTCTATATGAAACCTATTTTAATTAATCAGGTCTTAAAAAGTTTGATTTCTTAACATGTTAGAAACACTTATTCATGTAAATAACAATTTCATTTAATATATATATAAACATGGAAAATTTCGGGTCACTACAGTACCTACCCGTTAAATAAATTTCGTCCCGAAATTTTTAAGCAGTTGGAGGTGTTGACGTATCTTCTGGAAATAAGTGCGGGTATTTCTTCTTTATCTGATCTTCACGCTCCCAGGTGAACTCGGGTCCATATTAATTGATTTCGTTGCGAGGTTTTGACCTCTATATGAGACGTTTTTCAAAGACTGCATTCATTTTTAAAACAAACCATAACCTTTATTTCATAGATAAAGGTTTTATAAAGCTTTACGTAGATTATCAAATAATGATAATCTAAAATATCCTGTTTACACACGAGCATTACATAATGGTTTACAATACAAATATGTTACAACAAAATAAGTTTCTTGAATGCAGTTTTTACACAATATCATACAAGCATGGACTCCAAATCTCGTCCTTATTTAAGTATGCGACAGCGGAAGCTCTTAATAATCACCTGAGAATAAACATGCTTAAAACGTCAACAAAAATGTTGGTGAGTTATAGGTTTAACCTATATATATATCAAATCATAATAATAGACCACAAGATTTCATATTTCAATACACATCCCATACATAGAGATAAAAATCATTCATATGGTGAACACCTGGTAACCGACATTAACAAGATGCATATATAAGAATATCCCCATCATTCCGGGACACCCTTCGGATATGATATAAATTTCGAAGTACTAAAGCATCCGGTACTTTGGATGGGGTTTGTTAGGCCGAATAGATCTATCTTTAGGATTCGCGTCAATTAGGGTGTCTGTTCCCTAATTCTTAGATTACCAGACTTAATAAAAAGGGGCATATTCGATTTCGATAATTCAACCATAGAATGTAGTTTCACGTACTTGTGTCTATTTTGTAAATCATTTATAAAACCTGCATGTATTCTCATCCCAAAAATATTAGATTTTAAAAGTGGGACTATAACTCACCTTCACAGATTTTTACTTCGTCGGGAAGTAAGACTTGGCCACTGGTTGATTCACGAACCTATAACAATATATACATATATATCAAAGTATGTTCAAAATATATTCACAACACTTTTAATATATTTTGATGTTTTAAGTTTATTAAGTCAGCTGTCCTCGTTAGTAACCTACAACTAGTTGTCCACAGTTAGATGTACAGAAATAAATCGATAAATATTATCTTGAATCAATCCACGACCCAGTGTATACGTATCTCAGTATTGATCACAACTCAAACTATATATATTTTGGAATCAACCTCAACCCTGTATAGCTAACTCCAACATTCACATATAGAGTGTCTATGGTTGTTCCAAAATATATATAGATGTGTCGACATGATAGGTCAAAACATTGTATACGTGTCTATGGTATCTCAAGATTACATAATATACAATACAAGTTGATTAAGTTTTGGTTGGAATAGATTTGTTACCAATTTTCACGTAGCTAAAATGAGAAAAATTATCCAATCTTGTTTTACCCATAACTTCTTCATTTTAAATCCGTTTTGAGTGAATCAAATTGCTATGGTTTCATATTGAACTCTATTTTATGAATCTAAACAGAAAAAGTATAGGTTTATAGTCGGAAAAATAAGTTACAAGTCATTTTTGTAAAGGTAGTCATTTCAGTCGAAAGAACGACGTCTAGATGACCATTTTAGAAAACATACTTCCACTTTGAGTTTAACCATAATTTTTGGATATAGTTTCATGTTCATAATAAAAATCATTTTCTCAGAATAACAACTTTTAAATCAAAGTTTATCATAGTTTTTAATTAACTAACCCAAAACAGCCCGCGGTGTTACTACGACGGCGTAAATCCGGTTTTACGGTGTTTTTCGTGTTTCCAGGTTTTAAATCATTAAGTTAGAATATTATATAGATATAGAACATGTGTTTAGTTGATTTTAAAAGTCAAGTTAGAAGGATTAACTTTTGTAAGTTTAGAATTAACTAAACTATGTTCTAGTGATTACAAGTTTAAACCTTCGAATAAGATAGCTTTATATGTATGAATCGAATGATGTTATGAACATCATTACTACATTAAGTTCCTTGGATAAACCTACTGGAAAAGGTAAAAATGGATCTAGCTTCAACGGATCCTTGGATGGCTCGAAGTTCTTGAAGCAGAATCATGACACGAAAACAAGTTCAAGTAAGATCATCACTTGAAATAAGATTGTTATAGTTATAGAAATTGAACCAAAGTTTGAATATGATTATTACCTTGTATTAGAATGATAACCTACTGTAAGAAACAAAGATTTCTTGAGGTTGGATGATCACCTTACAAGATTGGAAGTGAGCTAGCAAACTTGAAAGTATTCTTGATTTTATGAAACTAGAACTTTTGAAATTTATGAAGAACACTTAGAACTTGAAGATAGAACTTGAGAGAGATCAATTAGATGAAGAAAATTGAAGAATGAAAGTGTTTGTAGGTGTTTTTGGTCGTTGGTGTATGGATTAGATATAAAGGATATGTAATTTTGTTTTCATGTAAATAAGTCATGAATGATTACTCATATTTTTGTAATTTTATGAGATATTTCATGCTAGTTGCCAAATGATGGTTCCCACATGTGTTAGGTGACTCACATGGGCTGCTAAGAGCTGATCATTGGAGTGTATATACCAATAGTACATACATCTAAAAGCTGTGTATTGTACGAGTACGAATACGGGTGCATACGAGTAGAATTGTTGATGAAATTGAACGAGGATGTAATTGTAAGCATTTTTGTTAAGTAGAAGTATTTTGATAAGTGTCTTGAAGTCTTTCAAAAGTGTATGAATACATGTTAAAACACTACATGTATATACATTTTAACTGAGTCGTTAAGTCATCGTTAGTCGTTACATGTAAATGTTGTTTTGAAACCTTTAGGTTAACGATCTTGTTGAATGTTGTTAACCCATTGTTTATTATAACAAATGAGATGTTAAATTATTATATTATCATGATATTATGATATATAATATATCTTAGTATGATGTATATACAGTTAAATGTCGTTACAACGATAATCGTTACATATATGTCTCGTTTCGAAATCATTAAGTTAGTAGCCTTATTTTTACATATGTATTTCATTGTTAATACACTTAATAATATATTTACTTATCATTTAACATAATTAACCAAGTGTATCAATATCTTAATATGATTCATATGTACCTAGTAAGACGTTGTTATAACGATAATCGTTATATATATCGTTTTCGAGTTTCTAAAATTAATAGTCTCATTTTTATGTATATAACTCATTGTTAAAATACCTAATGAGATACATACTTATAATAAAAACATGTTAACTATATATATATAACCATATATATGTCATCGTATAGTTTTTATAAGTTTTAACGTTCGTGAATCACCGGTCAACTTGGGTGGTCAATTGTCTATATGAAACATATTTTAATTAATCAAGTCTTAACAAGTTTGATTGCTTAACATGTTGGAAACATTTAATCATGTAAATATCAATCTTAATTAATTTATATAAACATGGAAAAGTTCGGGTCACTACAGTACCTACCCGTTAAATAAATTTCGTCCCGAAATTTTAAGCTGTTGAAGGTGTTGACGAATCTTCTGGAAATAGATGCGGGTATTTCTTCTTCATCTGATCTTCACGCTCCCAGGTGAACTCGGGTCCTCTACGAGCATTCCATCGAACCTTAACAATTGGTATCTTGTTTTGCTTAAGTCTTTTAACCTCACGATCCATTATTTCGACGGGTTCTTCGATGAATTGAAGTTTTTCGTTGATTTGGATTTCATCTAACGGAATAGTGAGATATTCTTTAGCAAAACATTTCTTCAAATTTGAGACGTGGAAAGTGTTATGTACAGCCGCGAGTTGTTGAGGTAACTCAAGTCGGTAAGCTACTGGTCCGACACGATCAATAATCTTGAATGGTCCAATATACCTTGGATTTAATTTCCCTCGTTTACCAAATCGAACAACGCCTTTCCAAGGTGCAACTTTAAGCATGACCATCTCTCCAATTTCAAATTCTATATCTTTTCTTTTAATGTCAGCGTAGCTCTTTTGTCGACTTTGGGCGGTTTTCAACCGTTGTTGAATTTGGATGATCTTCTCGGTAGTTTCTTGTATAATCTCCGGACCCGTAATCTGTCTATCCCCCACTTCACTCCAACAAATCGGAGACCTGCACTTTCTACCATAAAGTGCTTCAAACGGCGCCATCTCAATGCTTGAATGGTAGCTGTTGTTGTAGGAAAATTCTGCTAACGGTAGATGTCGATCCCAACTGTTTCCGAAATCAATAACACATGCTCGTAGCATGTATTCAAGCGTTTGTATCGTCCTTTCGCTCTGCCCATCAGTTTGTGGATGATAGGCAGTACTCATGTCTAGACGAGTTCCTAATGCTTGCTGTAATGTCTGCCAGAATCTTGAAATAAATCTGCCATCCCTATCAGAGATAATAGAGATTGGTATTCCATGTCTGGAGACGACTTCCTTCAAATACAGTCGTGCTAACTTCTCCATCTTGTCATCTTCTCTTATTGGTAGGAAGTGTGCTGATTTGGTGAGACGATCAACTATTACCCAAATAGTATCAAAACCACTTGCAGTCCTTGGCAATTTAGTGATGAAATCCATTGTAATGTTTTCCCATTTCCATTCCGGGATTTCGGGTTGTTGAAGTAGACCTGATGGTTTCTGATGCTCAGCTTTGACCTTAGAACACGTCAAACATTCTCCTACGTATTTAGCAACATCGGCTTTCATACCCGGCCACCAAAAATGTTTCTTGAGATCCTTGTACATCTTCCCCGTTCCAGGATGTATTGAGTATCTGGTTTTATGAGCTTCTCTAAGTACCATTTCTCTCATATCTCCAAATTTTGGTACCCAAATCCTTTCAGCCCTATATCGGGTTCCGTCTTCCCGAATATTAAGATGCTTCTCCGATCCTTTGGGTATTTCATCCTTTAAATTTCCCTCTTTTAAAACTCCTTGTTGCGCCTCCTTTATTTGAGTAGTAAGGTTATTATGAATCATTATATTCATAGGTTTTACTCGAATGGGTTCTCTGTCCTTCCTGCTCAAGGCATCGGCTACCACATTTGCCTTCCCCGGGTGGTAACGAATCTCAAAGTCGTAATCATTCAACAATTCAATCCACCTACGCTGCCTCATATTCAGTTGTTTCTGATTAAATATGTGTTGAAGACTTTTGTGGTCAGTATATATAATACTTTTGACCCCATATAAGTAGTGCCTCCAAGTCTTTAATGCAAAAACAACCGCGCCTAATTCCAAATCATGCGTCGTATAATTTTGCTCGTGAATCTTCAATTGTCTAGATGCATAAGCAATCACCTTCGTTCGTTGCATTAATACACAACCGAGACCTTGCTTTGATGCGTCACAATAAATCACAAAATCATCATTCCCTTCAGGCAATGACAATATAGGTGCCGTAGTTAGCTTTTTCTTCAATAACTGAAACGCTTTCTCTTGTTCATCCTTCCATTCAAATTTCTTCCCTTTATGCGTTAATGCAGTCAAGGGTTTTGCTATTCTGGAAAAGTCTTGGATGAACCTTCTGTAGTAACCAGCTAGTCCTAAAAACTGGCGTATGTGTTTCGGAGTTTTCGGGGTTTCCCACTTTTCAACAGTTTCTATCTTTGCCGGATCCACCTTAATACCTTCTTTGTTCACTATGTGACCGAGGAATTGAACTTCTTCCAACCAAAATGCACACTTTGAAAACTTAGCGTACAATTCTTCCTTCCTCAATACTTCTAACACCTTTCTCAAATGTTCACCGTTTTCTTGGTCATTCTTTGAGTAAATAACTATGTCATCAATGAAAACAATGACAAACTTGTCAAGGTATGGTCCACACACTCGGTTCATAAGGTCCATGAACACAGCTGGTGCATTAGTTAAACCAAACGGCATGACCATAAACTCGTAATGACCGTAACGTGTTCTGAAAGCAGTCTTTGGAATATCATCTTCTTTCACCCGCATTTGATGATACCCGGAACGTAAGTCAATCTTTGAATAAACAGACGAGCCTTGTAGTTGATCAAATAAGTCATCGATTCTCGGTAGTGGGTAGCGGTTCTTGATGGTAAGTTTGTTCAACTCTCGGTAGTCGATACACAACCTGAATGTACCATCTTTCTTCTTGACAAACAAAACAGGAGCTCCCCACGGTGATGTGCTTGGTCGAATGAAACCACGCTCTAAAAGTTCTTGTAATTGGCTTTGCAGTTCTTTCATCTCGCTGGGTGCGAGTCTGTAAGGAGCACGAGCTATTGGTGCAGCTCCTGGTACAAGATCTATTTGAAATTCAACGGATCGATGTGGGGGTAATCCCGGTAATTCTTTCGGAAATACATCGGGAAATTCTTTTGCAATGGGAACATCATTGATGCTCTTTTCTTCAGTTTGTACTTTCTCGACGTGTGCTAGAACAGCATAGCAACCTTTTCTTATTAGTTTTTGTGCCTTCAAATTACTAATAAGATGTAGCTTCGTGTTGCCCTTTTCTCCGTACACCATTAAGGGTTTTCCTTTTTCTCGTATAATGCGAATTGCATTTTTGTAACAAAAGATCTCTGCTTTCACTTCTTTCAACCAGTCCATACCGATTATCACATCAAAACTCCCTAACTCTACTGGTATCAAATCAATCTTAAATGTTTCGCTAACCAGTTTAATTTCTCGATTCCGACATATATTATCTGCTGAAATTAATTTACCATTTGCTAATTCGAGTAAAAATTTACTATCCAAAGGCGTCAATGGACAACTTAATTTAGCACAAAAATCTCTACTCGTATAGCTTCTATCCGCACCCGAATCAAATAAAACGTAAGCAGATTTAATTTCAATAAGAAACGTACCCGTAACAAGCTCCGGGTCTTCCTGTGCCTCTGCCGCATTAATATTGAAAACTCTTCCGCGGCCTTGTCCATTCGTGTTCTCCTGGTTCGGGCAATTTCTAATAATGTGGCCCGGTTTTCCACATTTATAACAAACTACATTGGCATAACTTGCTCCGACACTACTTGCTCCGCCATTACTCGTTCCGACACCATTTGTTCCTTTCGTTCTGTTAACCCCTGGTCCATAGACATCACACTTCGCCGCGCTATGACCATTTCTTTTACACTTGTTGCAAAATTTGGTGCAGAACCCTGAGTGATACTTTTCACACCTTTGGCATAGCTGCTTCTGATTGTTGTTGTTGTTGCGGTTATTATTGTTGTTGGGATGATTGTTGTAGCTGCTGTTGTTGTTGTTGTTGTTGTTGTTGTTGTTGTTGGGCCGTTTGTTGTAGTTGCGATTGATGTTGCGATTGTTGGGATAATTGTTGCGATTATTGTTGTAATTACTGTTGTTGTTGTATTGGTGATTCTTATCACCGTTTTCCTCCCACTTTCTTTTGACTTGCTTCACATTGGCCTCTTCAGCAGTCTGTTCTTTAATTCTTTCTTCAATCTGGTTCACTAGTTTGTGAGCCATTCTACATGCCTGTTGTATGGAGGCGGGCTCGTGTGAACTTATATCTTCTTGGATTCTTTCCGGTAATCCTTTCACAAACGCGTCGATCTTCTCTTCCTCATCTTCGAATGCTCCCGGACACAATAGGCACAATTCTGTGAATCGTCTTTCGTACTTGGTAATATCAAATCCTTGGGTTCATAACCCTCTAAGTTCTGTCTTGAGCTTATTGACCTCGGTTCTGGGACGGTACTTCTCGTTCATCAAGTGCTTGAATGCTGACCACGGTAGTGCGTACGCATCATCTTGTCCCACTTGCTCTAGATAGGTATTCCACCATGTTAACGCAGAACCTGTGAAGGTATGCGTAGCGTACTTCACTTTGTCCTCTTCAGTACACTTACTTATGGCAAACACCGATTCAACCTTCTCGGTCCACCGTTTCAATCCGATCGGTCCTTCGGTTCCATCAAATTCTAAAGGTTTGCAGGCAGTGAATTCTTTATAGGTGCATCCTACACGATTTCCTGTACTGCTAGATCCAAGGTTATTGTTGGTATGTAGCGCAGCCTGTACTGCGGCTATGTTTGAAGCTAGAAAAGTACGGAATTCCTCTTCATTCATATTCACGGTGTGTCGAGTAGTCGGTGCCATTTCCTTCAAAATAGTTAAATGGAACAAGTTAATCATACAGAATATTAAGAGTAGTTAGTAGTATTTCGTAGCATAATATGAACTCATTTATAAAAGCTTTTTCTTCATATTAGCGTTTTATAAGTTTAAATTCGGGTAGTACCTACCCGTTAAGTTCATACTTAGTAGCTAATATACAATTCAACTACTACAATTCTATATGAAAAACTGATTATAATAATATTTCGCGTTAAACTTTTATACAATATTTTACAAACTTACAATACCGCTTATTTTACATAAAGCATGAAATATAGCACACAATAACTTTGATACAAGATAGTTGTGAAGATAATTCTAGCTAGTACACAAGTCGTTCAGCAAAGGCAATAAAGACACGTAATTCATACGTCCAGAAACAAGTCATGCATTCTGGTTTTACTAGGACTACTTCCCATCCTTGGTCTTGTGGAACATAACCGTTATGGCCGTTGATAAGACAGCGTGTTGTAACGTCGTCAAAGGGACGAGGGTTACGTAATGTCCAACAGTCCCGTAACAATCTAAAAACCTCATTTCTTACCCCAATTACCGACTCCGTCACTTGTGGAAACGTTTTGTTTAATAGTTGTAGCCCGATGTTCTTGTTCTCACTTTGATGAGAATCGAACATTACTAATCCGTAAGCATAACATGCTTCTTTATGTTGCATGTTAGCCGCTTTTTCTAAATCACGAAGTCCAATATTCGGATATATTGAGTCAAAATAATTTCTTAACCCGTTGCGTAAAATAGCATTTGGGTTCCCCGCAATATATGCGTCAAAGTAAACACATCGTAACTTATGGGTTTCCCAATGTGATATCCCCCATCTTTCAAATGAAAGTCTCTTATAAACCAAGACATTCTTGGAACGTTCTTCGAATGTCTTACAAACTGATCTCGCCTTAAATAGTTATGCCGAAGAATTCTGACCGACTTTAGACAAGATTTCATCAATCATGTCTCCGGGTAGGTCTCTTAAAATATTGGGTTGTCTATCCATTTTGTGTTTTTATACTGTAAAATAGACAAGAGTTAGATTCATAAAAAAAAATACTTATTAATACAAGCAATTTTTACATATATCATAAAGCATAAGCACACTATATTACATATATTACACCACACGAATACAACTATCTTATTCCGACTCGCTTGTTTCTTCTTCTTCAGTTTTGGTTCGTTTTGCCAAGTTTCTAGGGATATATGATGTTCCCCTAATACGAGCCGTCGTGATCCACATTGGTTTAGAAAAACCTGGTGGTTTAGAGGTTCCCGGGTCATTGTTACAACTTAAGGACTTCGGGGGTTGACGATACATATAAAGTTCATCGGGGTTGGAATTAGATTTCTCTATTTTTATGCCCTTTCCCTTATTATTTTCTTTTGCCTTTTTAAATTCAATTGGGGTAATTTCTATAACATCATCGGAATTCTCGTCGGAATCCGATTCATCAGAGAATTGGTAATCCTCCCAATATTTTGCTTCCTTGGCGGAAACACCATTGACCATAATTAACCTTGGTCGGTTGGTTGAGGATTTTCTTTTACTTAACCGTTTTATTATTTCCCCCACCGGTTCTATTTCTTCATCCGGTTCCGATTCTTCTTCCGGTTCCGATTCTTCTTCCGGTTCCGACTCTTCTTCCGGTTCCTCTTCGAAAACTTGTGAATCAGTCCACGAATCATTCCAATTTACATTTGACTCTTCATTATTATTAGGTGAGTCAATGGGACTTGTTCTAGAGGTAGACATCTATCACATAATATCAAACGCGTTAAGAGATTAATATATCACATAATATTCACATGTTAAAAATATATAGTTTCCAACAAAATTTGTTAAGCAATCATTTTTCAAGTAAACACGGTCGAAGTCCAGACTCACTAATGCATCCTAACAAACTCAATAAGACACACTAATGCAAAATTCTGGTTCTCTAAGACCAACGCTCGGATACCAACTGAAATGTCCCGTTCTTATTGTTTAAAAACGTTCCATATTAATTGATTTCGTTGCGAGGTTTTGACCTCTATATGAGACGTTTTTCAAAGACTGCATTCATTTTTAAAACAAACCATAACCTTTATTTCATAGATAAAGGTTTTATAAAGCTTTACGTAGATTATCAAATAATGATAATCTAAAATATCCTGTTTACACACGACTATTACATAATGGTTTACAATACAAATATGTTACAACAAAATAAGTTTCTTGAATGTAGTTTTTACACAATATCATACAAGCATGGACTCCAAATCTCGTCCTTATTTAAGTATGCGACAGCGGAAGCTCTTAATAATCACCTGAGAATAAACATGCTTAAAACGTCAACAAAAATGTTGGTGAGTTATAGGTTTAACCTATATATATCAAATCATAATAATAGACCACAAGATTTCATATTTCAATACACATCCCATACATAGAGATAAAAATCATTCATATGGTGAACACCTGGTAACCGACATTAACAAGATGCATATATAAGAATATCCCCATCATTCCGGGACACCCTACGGATATGATATAAATTTCGAAGTACTAAAGCATCCGGTACTTTGGATGGGGTTTGTTAGGCCCAATAGATCTATCTTTAGGATTCGCGTCAATTAGGGTGTCTGTTCCCTAATTCTTAGATTACCAGACTTAATAAAAAGGGGCATATTCGATTTCGATAATTCAACCATAGAATGTAGTTTCACGTACTTGTGTCTATTTTGTAAATCATTTATAAAACCTGCATGTATTCTCATCCCAAAAATATTAGATTTTAAAAGTGGGACTATAACTCACCTTCACAGATTTTTACTTCGTCGGGAAGTAAGACTTGGCCACTGGTTGATTCACGAACCTATAACAATATATACATATATATCAAAGTATGTTCAAAATATATTTACAACACTTTTAATATATTTTGATGTTTTAAGTTTATTAAGTCAGATGTCCTCGTTAGTAACCTACAACTAGTTGTCCACAGTTAGATGTACAGAAATAAATCGATAAATATTATCTTGAATCAATCCACGACCCAGTGTATACGTATCTCAGTATTGATCACAACTCAAACTATATATATTTTGGAATCAACCTCAACCCTGTATAGCTAACTCCAACATTCACATATAGAGTGTCTATGGTTGTTCCGAAATATATATAGATGTGTCGACATGATAGGTCGAAACATTGTATACGTGTCTATGGTATCTCAAGATTACATAATATACAATACAAGTTGATTAAGTTTTGGTTGGAATAGATTTGTTACCAATTTTCACGTAGCTAAAATGAGAAAAATTATCCAATCTTGTTTTACCCATAACTTCTTCATTTTAAATCCGTTTTGAGTGAATCAAATTGCTATGGTTTCATATTGAACTCTATTTTATGAATCTAAACAGAAAAAGTATAGGTTTATTGTCGGAAAAATAAGTTACAAGTCGTTTTTATAAAGGTAGTCATTTCAGTCGAAAGAACGACGTCTAGATGACCATTTTAGAAAACATACTTCCACTTTGAGTTTAACCATAATTTTTGGATATAGTTTCATGTTCATAATAAAAATCATTTTCTCAGAATAACAACTTTTAAATCAAAGTTTATCATAGTTTTTAATTAACTAACCCAAAACAGCCCGCGGTGTTACTACGACGGCGTAAATCCGGTTTTACGGTGTTTTTCGTGTTTCCAGGTTTTAAATCATTAAGTTAGCATATCATATAGATATAGAACATGTGTTTAGTTGATTTTAAAAGTCAAGTTAGAAGGATTAACTTTTGTTTGCGAACAAGTTTAGAATTAACTAAACTATGTTCTAGTGATTACAAGTTTAAACCTTCGAATAAGATAGCTTTATATGTATGAATCGAATGATGTTATGAACATCATTACTACCTTAAGTTCCTTGGATAAACCTACTGGAAAATAGAAAAATGGATCTAGCTTCAATGGATCCTTGGATGGCTCGAAGTTCTTGAAGCAGAATCATGACACGAAAACAAGTTCAAGTAAGATCATCACTTGAAATAAGATTGTTATAGTTATAGAAATTGAACCAAAGTTTGAATATGATTATTACCTTGTATTAGAATGATAACCTACTGTAAGAAACAAAGATTTCTTGAGGTTGGATGATCACCTTACAAGATTGGAAGTGAGCTAGCAAACTTGAAAGTATTCTTGATTTTATGAAACTAGAACTTTTGAAATTTATGAAGAACACTTAGAACTTGAAGATAGAACTTGAGAGAGATCAATTAGATGAAGAAAATTGAAGAATGAAAGTGTTTATAGGTGTTTTTGGTCGTTGGTGTATGGATTAGATATAAAGGATATGTAATTTTGTTTTCATGTAAATAATCATGAATGATTACTCATATTTTTGTAATTTTATGAGATATTTCATGCTAGTTGCCAAATGATGGTTCCCACATGTGTTAGGTGACTCACATGGGCTGCTAAGAGCTGATCATTGGAGTGTATATACCAATAGTACATACATCTAAAAGCTGTGTATTGTACGAGTACGAATACGGGTGCATACGAGTAGAATTGTTGATGAAACTGAACGAGGATGTAATTGTAAGCATTTTTGTTAAGTAGAAGTATTTTGATAAGTGTCTTGAAGTCTTTCAAAAGTGTATGAATACATGTTAAAACACTACATGTATATACATTTTAACTGAGTCGTTAAGTCATCGTTAGTCGTTACATGTAAATGTTGTTTTGAAACCTTTAGGTTAACGATCTTGTTGAATGTTGTTAACCCATTGTTTATTATAACAAATGAGATGTTAAATTATTATATTATCATGATATTATGATATATAATATATCTTAGTATGATGTATATACAGTTAAATGTCGTTACAACGATAATCGTTACATATATGTCTCGTTTCGAAATCATTAAGTTAGTAGCCTTATTTTTACATATGTATTTCATTGTTAATACACTTAATAATATACTTACTTATCATTTAACATAATTAACCAAGTGTATCAATATCTTAATATGATTCATATGTACCTAGTAAGACGTTGTTATAACGATAATCGTTATATATATCGTTTTCGAGTTTCTTAAATTAATAGTCTCATTTTTATGTATATAACTCATTGTTAAAATACCTAATGAGATACATACTTATAATAAAAACATGTTAACTATATATATAACCATATATATGTCATCGTATAGTTTTTATAAGTTTTAACGTTCGTGAATCACCGGTCAACTTGGGTGGTCAATTGTCTATATGAAACATATTTCAATTAATCAAGTCTTAACAAGTTTGATTGCTTAACATGTTGGAAACATTTAATCATGTAAATATCAATCTTAATTAATTTATATAAACATGGAAAAGTTCGGGTCACTACAGTTTTTACACAATATCATACAAGCATGGACTCCAAATCTCGTCCTTATTTAAGTATGCGACAGCGGAAGCTCTTAATAATCACCTGAGAATAAACATGCTTAAAACGTCAACAAAAATGTTGGTGAGTTATAGGTTTAACCTATATATATCAAATCATAATAATAGACCACAAGATTTCATATTTCAATACACATCCCATACATAGAGATAAAAATCATTCATATGGTGAACACCTGGTAACCGACATTAACAAGATGCATATATAAGAATATCCCCATCATTCCGGGACACCCTTCGGATATGATATAAATTTCGAAGTACTAAAGCATCCGGTACTTTGGATGAGGTTTGTTAGGCCCAATAGATCTATCTTTAGGATTCGCGTCAATTAGGGTGTCTGTTCCCTAATTCTTAGATTACCAGACTTAATAAATGGGGCATATTCGATTTCGATAATTCAACCATAGAATGTAGTTTCACGTACTTGTGTCTATTTTGTAAATCATTTATAAAACCTGCATGTATTCTCATCCCAAAAATATTAGATTTTAAAAGTGGGACTATAACTCGCTTTCACAGATTTTTACTTTGTCGGAAAGTAAGACTTGGCCACTGGTCGATTCACGAACCTATAACAAATATGTACATATATATATATCAAAGTATGTTCAAAATATATTTACAACACTTTTAATACATTTTGATGTTTTAATTTCATTAAGTCAACTGTCCTCGTTAGTAACCTATAACTAGTTGTTCACAGTTAGATGTACATAAATAAATCAATAAATATTATCTTGAATCAATCCACGACCCAGTGTATATGTATCTCAGTATTGATCACAACTCAAACTATATATATTTTGGAATCAACCTCAACCCTGTATAGCTAACTCCAACATTCACATATAGAGTGTCTATGGTTGTTCCGAAATATATATAGATGTGTCGACATGATAGGTCGAAACATTGTATACGTGTCTATGGTATCTCAAGATTACATAATATACAATACAAGTTGATTAAGTTATGGTTGGAATAGATTTGTTACCAATTTTCACGTAGCTAAAATGAGAAAAATTATCCAATCTTGTTTTACCCATAACTTCTTCATTTTAAATCCGTTTTGAGTGAATCAAATTGCTATGGTTTCATATTGAACTCTATTTTATGAATCTAAACAGAAAAAGTATAGGTTTATAGTCGGAAAAATAAGTTACAAGTCGTTTTTGTAAAGGTAGTCATTTCAGTCGAAAGAACGACGTCTAGATGACCATTTTAGAAAACATACTTCCACTTTGAGTTTAACCATAATTTTTGGATATAGTTTCATGTTCATAATAAAAATCATTTTCTCAGAATAACAACTTTTAAATCAAAGTTTATCATAGTTTTTAATTAACTAACCCAAAACAGCCCGCGGTGTTACTACGACGGCGTAAATCCGGTTTTACGGTGTTTTTCGTGTTTCCAGGTTTTAAATCATTAAGTTAGCATATCATATAGATATAGAACATGTTTTTAGTTGATTTTAAAAGTCAAGTTAGAAGGATTAACTTTTGTTTGCGAACAAGTTTAGAATTAACTAAGCTATGTTCTAGTGATTACAAGTTTAAACCTTCGAATAAGATAGCTTTATATGTATGAATCGAATGATGTTATGAACATCATTACTACCTTAAGTTCCTTGGATAAACCTACTGGAAAAGATAAAAATGGATCTAGCTTCAACGGATCCTTGGATGGCTCGAAGTTCTTGAAGCAGAATCATGACACGAAAACAAGTTCAAGTAAGATCATCACTTGAAATAAGATTGTTATAGTTATAGAAATTAAACCAAAGTTTGAATATGATTATTACCTTGTATTAGAATGATAACCTACTATAAGAAACAAAGATTTCTTAAGGTTGGATGATCACCTTACAAGATTGGAAGTGAGCTAGCAAACTTGAAAGTATTCTTGATTCTATGTAACTAGAACTTGTAGAATTTATGAAGACCACTTAGAACTTGAAGATAGAACTTGAGAGAGATCAATTAGATGAGGAAAATTGAAGAATGAAAGTGTTTGTAGGTGTTTTTGGTCGTTGGTGTATGGATTAGATATAAAGGATATGTAATTTTGTTTTCATGTAAATAAGTCATGAATGATTACTCATATTTTTGTAATTTTATGAGATATTTCATGCTAGTTTCCAAATGATGGTTCCCACATGTGTTAGGTGACTCACATGGGCTGCTAAGAGCTGATCATTGGAGTATATATACCAATAGTACATATATCTAAAAGCTGTGTATTGTACGAGTACGAATACGGGTGCATACGAGTAGAATTGTTGATGAAACTGAACGAGGATGTAATTGTAAGCATTTTTGTTAAGTAGAAGTATTTTGATAAGTGTATTGAAGTCTTTAAAAAGTGTATAAGTACATATTAAAACACTACATGTATATACATTTTAACTGAGTCGTTAAGTCATCGTTAGTCATTACATGTAAGTGTTGTTTTGAAACCTTTAGGTTAACGATCTTGTTAAATGTTGTTAACCCAATGTTTATAATATCAAATGAGATTTTAAATTATTATATTATCATGATAATATGATGTATGAATATCTCTTAATATGATATATATACATTAAATGTCGTTACAACGATAATCATTACATATATGTCTCGTTTCAAAATCATTAAGTTAGTAGTCTTGCTTTTACATATGTAGTTCATTTTTAATATACTTAATGATATGTTTACTTATCATAATATCATATTAACTATATATATATATCCATATATATGTCATCATATATTTTTTACAAGTTTTAACGTTCGTGAATCATCGGTCAACTTGGGTGGTCAATTGTCTATATGAAACCTATTTCAATTAATCAAATCTTAAAAAGTTTGATTGCTTAACATGTTGGAAACACTTATTCATGTAAATAACAATTTCATTTAATATATATATAAACATGGAAAATTTCGGGTCACTACAGATAATTCGTATTAAGTGTTGCAGATTGTGGTGTGTTAGTGATTCTATCACATTCAGTTTGATCATACGCAGCTAATTGGTGTGGTTTGAGAAAGGATTCGATTAAATTTCTAAGATTCTATACTTAGACTTGGTTTGTCAACTGCTACAGTTGACACTTCGGTATCCTTCACATTCGGTGTCTTTGATATTCTGTGTATTACTAACTTGTTTCCTTGTGCAGCAAGGTTACCGAATCCAATTCAAAGGAATTGGAGTGTGTTTGAATTCAAAGTTTTACAGAATTTGACTACCGAGTCAAATACCGAACCAGAGTCTCGATATCACTTAATTCATTGGTTTTAGGTGTTCTAAGGCTTCAAATCTTGTGGTTACCAAATCTATACCGAATCTGGGAATGTTACATGTGTTAATGATCAGTTTCTGATATAGAATCTGGTTTACCGAATCTTTACCGAATCTGCTACAGTACCGAATCTTTACCGAATCTGCTACAGTACTGAACCAGATACCGAATCTGATATTTTTGTTAGATTTTTGTGAACCTTCATCTTAGATTTGTGTAATACTGAATCTTTACCGAATCTACCTCAATTTCAAGATGTCTACCCAAGATACATTGATCATTGGATCAGATTCCCGACCTCCAGTGTTGTTTGATGGCAAGTACACTCAGTGGCTCCACCGTATCACTCAGTACATAGACTACAAGGGTGAGAAAGCAAAGTACATATGGGCTTCTCTGAGAGATGGTCCAGTTGTAGAGTATCATCCGGATACTGGTATACCAATTCCAGTCTATGAACTTTCTGGTGATAGACGAGAGAGAGCTCAGGGTGACATAGAAGCAAAGAACATTTTTATGCAAGCTATCCCGTATGAATTGTTTGAAAATGTTGATAGCAACACCACAACAAAAGACATATGAGATGAGATCAAATGACAGCAAGAAGGTTATGACATATCCGATGTTACTAAACTGAATAGGGCTCTTGGATTTTATGAAGATTTCAAGCAGGAACCTGAAGAACCACTCAAGGATACCTACCATCATTTCAATGGTATTCTCAATGAGTTGAAAAGGTGGAAGATTACAAAGGTACACACTGAAATCAACATGAAGTTCCTCAAAAAGCTCAATGTTGATTGGCTTCCTTATGAAACCATCGTTCGATCTACCAAAGAGATTGACAAGATGACTATTCATGAGCTTGTTGGAGTTCTTATGCATTATCAACTAGAGGTGTCTAAACTTCAAGAGGGAAGGAAATAGTCTTCTCCGGGTGATCCACTTGCTCTAATTGCCAAAAAGAAGAGCAAATCATTTACTACTTTCAAAAGCTTATCCAAGAAAGTGCTTGTTGAAGAATCAAATGATTTTGAAGAGTTGAATCTTTCTGATGTTGATGATTCTCACCTTGATTAGTCAATATGGCAGCCATTTTCACCAAATCCTTGAACAAACACAAGTTCAAAGGCAAATCAAGCAATCAACGCAAGAACTCATCTTCTTCCTCCCATTACAAGAAACCCGATCCATCAGAACATCAACGTGCTAATGATTGCAAAAAGGAAGATTCAATCTATTTCAATTATGGCAAAGCTGATCATTACTCTCGTGAGTGCAAGATGCCTAAGAAAAAGGATGCAGCTTACTACAAGAAGAAAATGTTGATGGCAAAGATTATGGAAACAGGAGGAGAGCTGAAACCGGATGATGATACTTAGTTTAACTAGATTAATGATTCAGATTCAGAGGTGGAACATGCAAACGTTTGAAAGGTGACTAAGCTCATCAAAGCAAAGGAAGCAATGGAGAATTCTGACTCAACATCTGATGATGATGAGGTACAATCAACTGAAATCTCAACTGATTTTATCAAAATGCAAAATGACCTGATGAAAAACTTGGTCTCAATGTCAAAAGAAGTTAAAGGTTTAAAATCTGAAAATAAAGTTTTGAAAGATAAAATCAAACAAAATGAGACCAAACCTTCATCATCCAAAACACAATCGGAGATGAATAGATTGAAAGTCCAACTCAGCTCTACGAAAACTGAGTTGGAAGAACTTAAAAAGTTAATTCATCCGATTAAGGTCGAAAGGACTGATTATTTTCTAAAATCAGAACGTCTTGCGGAAAAAGTTCAATTCTTAGAAAAAGATCTTTCTGATTTGAAAAACCAACATGAAAACACACTTACAAAGCTAAACAAGAAAATTATTCAATTGGAAAACACCATAATTGAAAAGAACATTGAAATTTCTGTATTAATAAAAGAGTCTTTTCAAATGAAAGCTCAACTTGCTCGATATGAGGAAAAACTCTATCGCACAAAGCAATCTAAATCTATCATTGATATAAAACTTTCAAAACAAACAATTTTCATGAATAGACTGAAAACGATTCATGGTGATAAGTGGGGGTTGGGTTATGAAGATCCCAAGATCTTAGACGATGTTTCCAAAAAGATTCCAGGCTTATATCATTCTGATTACTTTCAAGCTGGTTTACCTTCTCACTTTGTGCATGCATCTGATGCTGATTTTGATAATGTTATTGTTAATATAAAATCTAAAAAATATCATCAAATTAGCTTAATGTATGAAAAAGTCAATGCTAAAATGGGTAAATCAAATCCTGATTTCTTGAAGGAACTTGTTGAATCTGAAAAGAATATGCAACATGATAATTATTTGCCTAAACGTAGACTAGTTAATATTCCTACACTCATGCTAGAGAAATACATTTCAATGCTTGAGAATGCAGTATTTAACAAACCTAGTTCTAGCATTATTGCCATAGATGAGGTGTTTGATGAACCAACTTTTGATGTAAAACCAATGCTACTGGCCTTACCTGCGTGTTCTATTTCTAATGATTCTATCCGTGAAGACGTAGCACATGAACTTACTGTCTTGTTTGAGTCAGTATCTCTAGGTCAAACGGCTTCTGACATTAAGGTAGAACCTAAGGTAGAACCAAAAGTTGAACCTAAGGTAGAACCTAGAGAGGAAAAGCCTGCAGAATTAGATTTGTTTCATATAGTTGACAAACTTGAAAAAGAGAACATAGAATTGCAACTTTGATGCAAACGCCTAAAACAAATGCTTGAATTGAGTGAACAATTGCCTAAACTTTCTAAGAAAGAATGTACTTATGATTTTAAGGAAGGTGAAGTTTTAGTATCTACTGAAGATTTATGTCTTGAGATTAAAAGCTTGAATCGAAAGATACTTCAACTAAAACAGGCAACAACACAACAGATCGCTATGCAAGCACACACATCACAAATGCTTACTAAGTGTATGAATACTGTTTCTGAGTGTGCTGGAGGGATTGATAAGACGGTTAAGGGTAAATCACAATCAAATGTTTCTAAAGTTTCAACACCCATTACCATTCTTAAAAATCCTTTACGATCTCAATTTTAGAAAAGGATTTCAAAGGTTACACCTTCAACGTAATTCATTGTGAAGAAGGTACATCATCCAGATGGTTCATGTTCAAGTGAAAAACTTCCTCTGATGTTAATGACAAAACATAAAAAGGAAAGTCTTTTAACAAAACCAAAGAAGTCTTCAAAACAAATTACAAGTTCAAAACCTGATTTGAGTGAGTATGATGCAAAGGAACATAAAATAAAAATGGAAATTTTGCAAAATCAAAATACTCAAATGTCAATTGAAAATTTTGGACGTCTAACTAATAAATGTGTTTTTCATGTCATAGGTTATAATCCTAACTTGAATTACAAGTCTGTATGGGTTTCTAAGTCCACGACTAAGAAAGTAGCAAACCAAACCAAGAAATCTGCTAGTCGACTGATGAAGCAGCGGAGGTGTACGAAATACTATTATTTTTATTACGAAATATGAAGAAATATTACCCAAGTTTTATTTTATTTTATTTACAGATGGGATATACCTAAACCTTGCAACACTATAGGTAGTGTACCTAATCGTAGAGTAGTATAGTTTTTAGTAAGTCCGGTTCGTTCCACAGGGAGACGGCTTATTTTACACTATATTTTTATATAACTATATTTGTACAAAATATATATAATTATATATAATAATATATAAAAGGGGGATTTACCGTTTAATGACCGGTTTGTCGATTTTAAAACTTAAGTCACAATTAGAATCTAATGCAAAAAATATTATATATAATTTAATTTAAAGCGTAAAATAAATAATGATATTTAAATGACGATATCTAAAATTGAGATAAGAAATGAAATAAAACTATTATGCTTATTTAAACTTCCGTAATCATGATGTTTGACGTTTTCATTTTAAATTATTACCCTGGGTTGATTGTCCTTTGTCCTGGATTATTCGATATGTCCATCTGGTTTTGTCCATAATAGTCCATCGGTCATAATTATAAAGTGCGAGGGTCTTCGCCAAATTAACCTTATACCCGAAGTCAAATATTCCAACTAATTGGGGATTTAAACTGTAATAAGGTTTTAATACATTGTTAATGATTACACCAGGTTATCGACTGCGTGTAATCCAAGGTTTTAATACTTTATTAACAATTACACCAATTTCCCTTGAATGTAATCCACCCCTATTTTAATAAGTCCATTGACTATTAATCCATCCCCGTGTCCGGTCAAATGAACAATTATTAGTATTTATAAATATCCCGCTCACCGTACCCAGTCAATCGTATGTGGTTATATATAAATACGTCAAATTATAAATCTCTATATTAAATTAACGAGATATCATTTAGTTAATATATAGACCATTAATAGCCCATAGTCCAATTTCCACAAGTATCGGTCTTTTGTCCAAACCCCAATTATGGTCCAAAGTTCAATAACCCCGTCTTAATAATTAGTCCAACATCACGATTACTTCGGCTCAAATAAGCATAATAATAACTTAAATACGAGACATTAATTTAAAAAGGAAGAACATAGCTTACAGTGATTATTAATCGCGCAGTGTTATACGGATAGAACTCTGACTTTAAAACCCGTAATTAACCTTTACATTACCAAAACTAATCTAATATAAAACTAAACTATTATATATAATATATATATATCTATATTATACAGAGGGAGAGAGATATATGATATGGTGTGTGTAAACTCGGCAGAAATCGTTGACCTTTTATAGACCTGACCAACATTTAGTGTGACGACCCGAAAATTTCCGACCAAATTTAAACTTAACCTTTATATGTTTCCGACACGATAAGCAGAATTTGTAATGTTGAATCTCAAAAAGTTTGGAACTACATTCATGTAATCAATTACCCTTTGACCGTGTTCGACGATTCACGAACAATTATGAGTATATAGATATGTATATATAATATATAATATTAACTGAAAACATTAACAAAGTATTAGATATATGATACTTTACATGAACGTATTTGTTTCGATATATTTATCGACAGAATTAAGAGATAATATCAAATGATTGAATTATCAGATACATTATGATATGATTACGGGCCTATGTTATGAGGTCCACTGTGATTTAAGAAATCTATTCTTTTTGACAACATTCGGAAAATGGTAAATTAATTTATAAATAAAACAAATGTGTCAATTAACGGGAACTAGATAAGGGTTAGTGGAAATTCCTGTTTAATTTCCAAGGTATGTTTTATAATATTTTCCTCGTGACCTTGATAAGATAACTATGTTAACTTTCATTTTATTTAATATAAAAATAAGAACGTGGAGTGTAAATAACTTAGATGTTGGATATCGACAAGTTAAGTAACTCGACATTTTTCATTAAGATGATTTCATACGTTTATTTAACCTTTGGACTTTATCCCATGCTTCACCAACAGACTGTAATTTAAAAACTTGAAACCTATTATGAATATATATAATTCTACTTTTCTAAAATGTTTTGTGGTATAACGATTTCCATTATTTTAACCTTTTAACAAAATGATTCTTAAATATATTTAGTTTTGGAAAACAAAATTATCATATTTATTTGATTTAGTTTCAAAAGTACAAAAAACGTTTTCAGTTTAAAAAGAACTTTATTATTAAAACGTATATATCTTTTATAAATATCTAGAACCACTTTTGACAACTCATTACTTAACCAGTATGATAAAGATAACGATATTTATATTTTATTTTATTAAATATATATAACGATTTAAATTAATATTATATATATTTATACGCGTATTATACGTATATAGTTTTATACTTTTACTATACTTTAACTTTACCTTTACTTTACTTTTATTTTACTTTAACTTTAATAATTCATACTTTAATAATTCACTTTAATAATTCATACTTTAATAATTCATACTTTAATAATTCATACTTTAATAATTTACTTTAATAATTCATACTTTAATAATTCACTTTAATAATTCACTTTAATAATTCATACTTTAATAATTCACTTTAATAATTCACTTTAATAATTCATACTTTAATAATTCACTTTAATAATTCATACTTTAATAATTTACTTTAATAATTCAAAAATCTATTATAAATAGAATTCAATAGGTTTCATTATTTCATAGAAACTTGAAAATATATTTCTCTAAACTCTCTCAATCGAATTACATATATATATATATATTTTTGTATTATTTCAAGATATTATTAGTATACATAAAATACTACGACGGAGTAATACTCGGACGATTTCAAAATAAGTTTTCAAACGGGATAGAGCTAAGGAAATTATGGGTTATAGCTATGGAGGTTATGGGTATTGATCGAGGGTATTGCTCGTGAGGTCAACCTAACGTTTATCATTTTCAGTGCCGTCATATACATAATTGCTATGAAATACAGTATTGTGAGTTTCATTTGCTCCCTTTTATATATATTTTTGGGACTGAGAATACATGCGCTGTTTTTATAAATGTTTTACGAAATAGGCACAAGTACTAAAACTAATTCTACGTGGGTTTAAACCATAAATATACCCTTAGCTTGGTAACATTAAACTACTTGCCTATGTACGGTAGGCGCGAATCTTAAAGATAGATCTATTGGGCCTGACAAACCCCATCCTGACTATGGGATGCTTTAGTACTTCGAGGTTATTTTAAACACACCTGATCTGGTGTACTTCAGAGGGTAAAACATGAATGTTAAGGCTTGTTACCGGGTGCCTACAACTTATAGAATACTTTTAAGCACTTGCGAGTGTATGGATATTTATGGAAACTGAAATCTTGTGGTCTATTACTATTACGGAAATGATTGATTATGATAAACTAATGAACTCACCAACCTTTTGGTTGACACTTTAAAGCATGTTTATTCTCAGGTATTAAAGAAATCTTTCGCTGTGCATTAGCTCATTTTAAGGATATTACCTGGAGTCATTCATGACATACTTTGAAAGACGTTGCATTCGAGCCGTTGAGTTTATCAAGATTAATATTAAGTCAATTATAGTTGGATGTAATATGAAATGGTATGCATGCCGTCAATTTTTGATGTAAAGAAAGTTTGTCTTTTAAAAACGAATGCAATGTTTGTAAAACGTATCATATAGAGGTCAAATACCTCGCGATGTAATCAACTATTGTGAATCGTTTATAATGTATATGAACGGGTCCTTTCAGTTGGTATCAGAGCAGTGGTCTTAGCGAACCAGGTCTTGCATTAGTGTGTCTAACTGATAGTTGTTAAGATGCATTAGTGAGTCTGGACTTCGACCGTGTCTGCATGTCAAAAGTTTTGTTTATCATTTTTAGTCGGAAATCATCTACTTACCATCCTTAGGAAATTACATGCTTATCATTCTTAGTCTAGACACGTCTTGCTGCATTGATTGCATGAATAGTGTATAGACAAAATTCATATCTTAGCGTATCTGCTAAATCATATCTTATCGTATCTATTACCGTAAACTTTGCCTGACATATTCCGTAAATTCCTCCGTAATCTATGAAATCTTTTGATCTATATATATAGATATTCTATGTAGTTAGAATACCACCCGATAGCTGGAAAATCATTTCGTATCGAAAAATCCTTTATCAAATCGTCCGAAATGGAATTCGTCATCAGTTCAAGTTCCTCGGATTCCGAAATGGAATCCCACTCAAGCTCCGAAAGCAGTGTGACTGAAATGGATCAACCAATCAGCCATCATCTATTCTGGATGAATTGGGGATGGGTTTGTAGCCTCTTTAATCATTGGAGACAAGAAGAAGGCGATCCTTTCCATCCACCACATTGCCCTCTTGGCAATGAACCTGAAGCACTTACCGGCGAACCTGTTCGAAACACCATTTTCTCTCATTTCCAGAGTATCTCGTCATGATTATATACTACACCAAATTCTAGATCTTATTTATCCGCTCGTCCGAACCGACAATCACCCAGGTGTAATAGAAGAAGTCAACGAGCTTCGAGCTCGGGTAGTGGCTTTGGAGAATATGGTGCAAAGGTTACAAACACCAGCAGCAGCACCAGCAACATAACAAGTACCACCATCAACAACATCAACAGTACCATTACCACCACCAACAACAACCGCATCGCAAACCTCAAATTCACAATCTGTCCCATGAGCATCGACGTCATACGCCCTGTAGATACTAAGAAATACCACAACGATGAAGTATTGATTCATAACTTCATTGGGAAAACATTCTACGACGATTATGTAATTTCTAAAGTTTATAAATTATCTATCCTAGCCTTAACCATAAATCAAGTGAGTTTAATTTAATATTAACTCATTAAATCTATATTACATCTGAAGAAATATACACATATATTTCCATAAAGACTGTAATAAAATTCTTTTGTACAAAATATTAATTGTGACATTTTTTTAACGGGTAGGTAATACCCGAGAGATATATAAATTCACAATTAATATGTTACATTCTTCGAATCTGATTCAGCAGATCATCCATTATACTCCCTACTTTCACAACAATATACATTCTTTTATAGAAATCAAAACAACCATACTCATTCAAAAATCTAATTACATATTCTGATTTTGAAATCGCCGAATTCAATTCAAGTTATAACCGGTATCATCACTCTTAGATTCTTACATCTTTCAAAGCTATACTTTAACTTCAAAACTGTGTTAGAACATCGTATGTATATTAACGATTATAATCTGTGTTCAAACCCTTCGAAATACCTGAAGACACTTCAAATAATGAACAATCGAGATGATGATCCAACCACATGTTATCCACAGTTACGTACCTGAAAAACTCTTGAAACTAAAGTCATAATTTAACATGTATCCATGTCAGACCTTTTGACATTTACTAGCTAAAATAACTTTTCAATCCCTTCTAAAAATAGACGGTTTTGTCACAGCTCCAGCAAACCAACTTCAATTGTTCAATCGAATAAGCCTTATTATAATGATTACCTCTTCATCATTATTACCGGGGAACCTTTCATATCTCGCCACATTTGCAGTAAACTTATTAACAACTTCATTGATCTTTGATTTTCTGAAAAATCTTTATATTTATCAAAACCCCATCATTTACTCATCTGCATCTTGTAACGAGAATTGCCATACGAATCATCGGAAATTAGCAATCAGTATTTTGAAATCTCGCAGCATGTCTACACCAACAATTATATGTGTCTATCTTCTGGACTTATATACTTTGAATGTGAAGTTTCTTAAAAACACCCTAAACTGCGAACTAGTTCTCGAAATACTGATGAAGCAGCAAAAACTATAAATGACCTTAATAGTAAAAAGTTTGATGATAAAGAGTAGTGTGTTAGCAAAGCTCAGAAAAAGAGAAGATTTGGTACTGAAAAATACGGATTGAGCAAACCATGAAGAAGGCTGTGGATAAATCACAAGGACGAAATCTACCTTCAAAGAATCCAAATGATTCCATGTCTGCTGAAGTCATTATCGAATACCTTGCTCCTGACTCTAAACCCTTACGGACAATATTCTTCATCATCCTCTGATATTAGAAATTTTAAGATATCATCGTATCTTTCATTATAAATATCCTCCATATTTCTGAAGATATTTCCATAATTATTCTTATCTGAAATCATTTACCTCTTCTTGCTGTCTGTATTACATCATAAAAGAAACTATTTTAGTTTCTAAATTCTGAAACTTTCGAATTTAAAATAGGAATATTTTTGAAGTAGTGTTGGGAACTGAAGCATGAACTAGTATAATATAATGACACTTGATCAACGTGATTATATTACAGTAAGTCATGCTGAGTTTCTAAATGGAACGTGATGATTCACAGATTATAACGTCATCATGTTCTATGTTACACGACTCTTGTATTCTCTTTAACCTCTAAAATATCAAGAAAATATTTCTTGATGATTCGGCCTTATCCGAGGTATTCTAGTAATTTGACAAGTCAAGATCGTGCCATTACAATTTCCTTCTTAGAACATTAAAAATGTTCATTCCGAAATTCATATATGCGAATTCTGGACCATTACAAGCGGTGCTTAATCGCAAGAAGAAGAAACGAAAGGACAAAACTCCGAAATAGAAATTAGGGTATAAATCGCAGCAAATAAAAGAGAGCATTAATTGGGGATGACAATGATTATAGAAGACAAAAGCAGGGACATCGAAATATAAGGGAAGATATAAAACCCAACAACAACCCATAAATTATAAATCGTATATATCGATGCATATAGCAATATAAAGACACGGGAGAACAAAAAACACTATAAAACCAAGAGTATAGTAGAAGTAAATAGATTCTTCCGGAGGTAGATGAAAAAGAAGAACGACAGATATGAAAGTGAGGAGTATATCGAGAATCAGCACTGGATGAAGCATATTGACGAATAATTTTAAAGTAAGAATTGAGGGAGAAAGAATAGAAGGTGTGAATTAAAAGGAAACGAAGGAGGTGGATTTATAGTGAAATATCCGACAGAAAAATCGAGATGAATCATCGCATTAAATCGAAGAGGATCATAATTTCCTTAATCATCGAAGAATCAAATCCTATATAGATTACAAATATTTTCTTTAATCCGGAGATCAACCGTGATGACGTCAAAAGATAAGACGAATCCCTATTTTCTCATTTCACTCTTTTACGATAGCTTCACTCATACGTTTCGAGTAATCGAATTATTTTATCAATATTTCTCAATCATGATAAAACCCTATGAATCAACTTATATTCGTCATAATAACATTCTTATTGTTAGCCATGACGACCTCGATCAAATTTCGGGACGAAATTTCTTTAACGGGTAGGTACTGTGACGACCCGAAAATTTCCGACCAAATTTAAACTTAACCTTTATATGTTTCCGACACGATAAGCAGAATTTGTAATGTTGAATCTCAAAAAGTTTGGAACTACATTCATGTAATCAATTACCCTTTGACCGTGTTCGACGATTCACGAACAATTATGAGTATATAGATATGTATATATAATATATAATATTAACTGAAAACATTAACAAAGTATTAGATATATGATACTTTACATGAACGTATTTGTTTCGATATATTTATCGACAGAATTAAGAGATAATATCAAATGATTGAATTATCAGATACATTATGATATGATTACGGGCCTATGTTATGAGGTCCACTGTGATTTAAGAAATCTATTCTTTTTGACAACATTCGGAAAATGGTAAATTAATTTATAAATAAGAACAAATGTGTCAATTAACGGGAACTAGATAAGGGTTAGTGGAAATTCCTGTTTAATTTCCAAGGTATGTTTTATAATATTTTCCTCGTGACCTTGATAAGATAACTATGTTAACTTTCATTTTATTTAATATAAAAATAAGAACGTGGAGTGTAAATAACTTAGATATTGGATATCGACAAGTTAAGTAACTCGACATTTTTCATTAAGATGATTTCATACGTTTATTTAACCTTTGGACTTTATCCCATGCTTCACCAACAGACTGTAATTTAAAAACTTGAAACCTATTATGAATATATATAATTCTACTTTTCTAAAATGTTTTGTGGTATAACGATTTCCATTATTTTAACCTTTTAACAAAATGATTCTTAAATATATTTAGTTTTGGAAAACAAAATTATCATATTTATTTGATTTAGTTTCAAAAGTACAAAAAACGTTTTCAGTTTAAAAAGAACTTTATTATTAAAATGTATATATCTTTTATAAATATCTAGAACCACTTTTGACAACTCATTACTTAACCAGTATGATAAAGATAACGATATTTATATTTTATTTTATTAAATATATATAACGATTTAAATTAATATTATATATATTTATACGCGTATTATACGTATATAGTTTTATACTTTTACTATACTTTAACTTTACCTTTACTTTACTTTTATTTTACTTTAACTTTAATAATTTATACTTTAATAATTCACTTTAATAATTCATACTTTAATAATTCATACTTTAATAATTCATACTTTAATAATTCACTTTAATAATTCATACTTTAATAATTCACTTTAATAATTCACTTTAATAATTCATACTTTAATAATTCACTTTAATAATTCACTTTAATAATTCACTTTAATAATTCATACTTTAATAATTCACTTTAATAATTCATACTTTAATAATTTACTTTAATAATTCAAAAATCTATTATAAATAGAATTCAATAGGTTTCATTATTTCATAGAAACTTGAAAATATATTTCTCTAAACTCTCTCAATCGAATTACATATATATATATTTTTTTGTATTATTTCAAGATATTATTAGTATACATAAAATACTACGACGGAGTTATACTCGGACGATTTCAAAATAAGTTTTCAAACGGGATAGAGCTAAGGAAATTATGGGTTATAGCTATGGAGGTTATGGGTATTGATCGAGGGTATTGCTCGTGAGGTCAACCTAACGTTTATCATTTTCAGTGCCGTCATATACATAATTGCTACGAAATACAGTATTGTGAGTTTCATTTGCTCCCTTTTATATATATTTTTGGGACTGAGAATACATGCGCTGTTTTTATAAATGTTTTACGAAATAGGCACAAGTACTAAAACTAATTCTACGTGGGTTTAAACCAGAAATATACCCTTAGCTTGGTAACATTAAACTACTTGTCTATGTACGGTAGGCGCGAATCCTAAAGATATATCTATTGGGCCTGACAAACCCCATCCTGACTATGGGATGCTTTAGTACTTCGAGGTTATTTTAAACACACCTGATCTGGTGTACTTCAGAGGGTAAAACATGAATGTTAAGGCTTGTTACCGGGTGCCTACAACTTATAGAATACTTTTAAGCACTTGCGAGTGTATGGATATTTATGGAAACTGAAATCTTGTGGTCTATTACTATTACGGAAATGATTGATTATGATAAACTAATGAACTCACCAACCTTTTGGTTGACACTTTAAAGCATGCTTATTCTCAGGTATTAAAGAAATCTTTCGCTGTGCATTAGCTCATTTTAAGGATATTACCTGGAGTCATTCATGACATACTTTGAAATACGTTGCATTCGAGCCGTTGAGTTTATCAAGATTAATATTAAGTCAATTATAGTTGGATGTAATATGAAATGGTATGCATGCCGTCAATTTTTGATGTAAAGAAAGTTTGTCTTTTAAAAACGAATGCAATGTTTGTAAAACGTATCATATAGAGGTCAAATACCTCGCGATGTAATCAACTATTGTGAATCGTTTATAATGTATATGAACGGGTCCTTTCATTTAGGGCCCATGCGATCGCATGGGTTCCTAGTGCATTATCCATGCGATAGGCGTCTGTTATATTTTAATATATAATATATATATATATAATTTTATATAATTATATATATATATTATATTATATTCTTGTGCATAGTTGACTCGTAATTTTAGATCCGTTGTCTCGCGCGTTGATGCTCGGTTTATGTCTCGGTTCTGGATTTTTGAACGTCCTTTCGTACGCGTAGATATCTTGTACTTTGCATTTTGCAATTTGTAATTTGCACAAAAGTCTTTAACTCATTTTTAGTGGCACTTTTGAGTGCACTATGGCTTTAGTGGCACTTTTAAAGCTTTAGTGGCACTTTTTCTTCAATTCTTTAGTCTTCATGCTTCGTCTTCACACTTATTTATTTAAACGATTATTACATAAAAATAGAACAATAGTAACTAAAAGCTTTACATATTGGAAGGATATTGCACCTAAATATATGTTCATTTGGAGCACTATCATCGACCTAGGAAGTCATCGCATGTTTTTCAATTCTCTTGTGTGAACAAAACATCTACTTGGAATAAATTTTGTGTAAAGACTTCTGATGATGATGATGTAAAACTTGATATCGCTTATGATGCTTCATGTAATGTGGCTTTAGATGATGCTTTAATGTCTAAATTGCATGCTACTTTATGTGATACACTGATTTGTGATCCAAAGTTTTTTGTTGGTACTAACTGTAGAGGACCCAAGAAACTTTGGGTACCTAAACTCTAGAACAATTAACATTGACAGGGTTTCGAAGTCTGTGTGTGGTACATCGACTCCGGTTGTTCTCGACACATGATGGGCGATAAATCCTTGCTTGTCAACTTTGTTGACAAATTCCTAGGAACGGTTACATTCCGAAATGACGAAATTGCAGCGATAATGGGTTATGGAGATTATGTGAAAAATGGCATAACGATCAAACGGGTCTCATATGTTGAGGGTTTGGGGTGCAGTTTGTTTAGTGTCAGCCAATTTTGTGATGGAGTTCTCAAAGTTCTATTTGAACGTCGTCAATGCTCGGTGCAATCCATCGATGGAAATGATCTCCTTATAGGTAAACGTCGTGCTTCACTATATACTAATGACCGCAATGATGCACCATCACATGGGAACATGTGTTTGGCCATCCGTTCAACAAAAGAAAATTCATGGTTATGGTATCACCGGATGTCACACCTGAATTACAAGGGTATCAATCAACTAGTCTCTAAAGACCTAGTTGATGGTATTCCTAGCTTTCAATATGATAAGCATCATGTATGTCCATCATGTGCGATGGGTAAGCTGAAACGGACTAATCATCCGCTTAAGCAAAATCCCAGTACTTCATCGTCTTTGCAATTACTGCATATGGACTTATGTGGACCAATGAGGGTTTCTAGCCTCGGTGGCCAGAAACATGTGCTTGTCATTATAGATGACTATACACTATTTGCATGGATTTTTCTTTTGAGAACTAAATCTGAAACCCCCGCCATTATCATTGAGTTCATCAAAAAGACTCAACGCTCTTTTAACAAACATGTTAAGAGCATTCGAACTGATAATGTGATGGAATTTAAGAATGACCTGCTTGATAGTTATTTGAAAGACCAAGGCATTGAACATCAGTTCTCTGCTGTACGAACCCCTCAACAGAATGGAGTAGTCGAATGATGTAATCTTACATTGTGCGAGGCAGCTCGAACGATGCTTGCCTACGTCAAACTACCTCCAAAAATGTAGGGGGAGTCCATTTCAACTGCATGTTATACCTAAAATCGCTGTATCATTAATAAACATTTTGACAAAATTCCTTATGAGTTACTATATGGTAGACGCCCGAATGTTAAATATTTTCGTGTCTTTGGTTGTATATGCTATGTGCTTAACGATTTTGACAGCCTCGGAAAGTTTGATCCTCATGGCGATCAGGCCATATTTCTCGGTTATTCTTCAAACAAAGTTTCTTATCATGTCTATCACAAACGGGCAAAGACGATCAAGGAAAGCATCAATGTCAAGTTCGATGAATTTTCGGGAATGGCTTTTGAACAACTCGGTTCAAAAACCGATCCTAACCTGGCTTTTGAACAACTAGATATCTTGTTTGATAGTCTTTATGCTCCTCAACGGAATTCAAATGTTCAAGCCTTACCGGTTACACCATCACAATCAACTACTATGGAGACTTAACCAAGTATCTATGATGAAGATACAACATCAAATGATTCACCTGTTGCTTCTTCATCCTCCCTCCCACCTCCTAATGATCATCTTGAATCAATTCAAGATACATCTATTGATACAACTCCAGTTATTTCTCCAGATACTCAAATGAATCCATTATACAATGTTACATCAACACTAGAGGATCTTGGCTCAATGTCAACAATGGTTGATGTTTCAATGGATACCACTGATGTATAACCTCTTCCACATAATGTCATGACCCGGATTTTTCAATGATTATATACTGAACAATATTAATATTTACATGATTAAATGTTTCCAACATATTAAGCAATCAAACTTTTTAAGACTTGATTAATTGAAACGAATTTTATGTAAACGTGTGACCACCCAACTTGTCCGATGATTCACGAACGTTATAACTTGTAAATAACATGATAATATATATATGAACTTATATATATATGGTCTTCTAATTTTGTTGTAAATAAGAGCTTACAAGCTTACATACACTTTACAAGTTGAAAATCTAAGTTTCATAACTTATGGTTTCATTAAAGTGTAGATCCAAGTTTTGTAACTTAGGATCTAACTTAAGAACACTAGATCTAGACTTTCTAGTCTAGGATCTTTAAGATCTAGCTAAGATCTAAGTTCTACAACTTAAGATCTTGATGATTTAGTTTACTTTCATGTTTGTAGCTTAATATTACTTTTATAACTCATGTATGTCTTGGATCTAAGATCTTGATGCAACTTTGGTTCATCAAACTTCATACAACTTTTAAGGGAGTTGTGCTACATGTCTTAGAGTTTCACTTGTGCTATGATGGTCAAAACTTGGTAAAGATAATGCAAACACATCAACGAGTTGTACACTTGAAGTTATAAGCATCAAGGATGAGAACCGTGATGAGCATCGAGCACCAAGAACCCACTGGAACACTTAACCTACTGTTTTGCGGCTCTGATCAGAATACCTGGGCTACTGTAAAGTTGATTTTCAGTTAGTTCGGTTCGAGTAGATGATTTTTCGTTTAGACCTCGTCTTAATCCGAGTTACGGTTTAGGATATATGGCCTCCCGAAAGTCACTACACCCTATTAACGTTGTGCTGAAATTTCTGACCTACTCGCACTTAAACTGTCACCATGGTCAAACGAAGACGACTTTGGTTCTGAAAATTGTTCAGTACCTAGGGGACTCATATACGGAGCCATGGCCACTGGTCTCACCTCATTTCAGTTTGTATAGAGGTCGTAGCGACTGAATGAATTCAGCCTTTGTTTCAAACCCTAGTCTTTACTTGAAACTTACTTTACACTTTTTGTTAAATGATGAATGATGATGATACTTAAGACCTAATTTACATACTTATAAACCTATTGGGATGATTTACTGACTTAGTAACTTTTGACTTAGGTTGAGGACCTTTTCGGACAAACATACTTGCTTACCTTTCCTGTGTCAACTTTACTACTACTTAACCACTGTGAGTTATAGCATCCCTTTTTTTTATAACTATTTTGGGAATTGAGAATACATGCGCATTTTACGTTTTACATACTAGGAACGAGTACTTAAACTTTATATATGTGTGGGTTATACAACGGCATAAACTTTCCCCTTAGCTCGGTAACGTTTAGTCATTAGTTTTTGAACCGGTGAACGCGAATCTTAGATATGCATCCATAGGGTTTGACATCCCCACTCAGGCTAGTAGCTCTAGCATTTAATGGGTGTTTAATACTTCGTAAACATACGCACTCGCCAAGTGTACTATTAGGGGGTGATAAACGTTAAGTTAGTTACCAAGTGCCCACGGTTATACATATACTTTTCATACTGTTTTGAAACGCTGTTGAAGCACTAAAATCTCGTGGCCTACCTTACATTACTGTTATACTTAAACTATAGCTCACCAACCTTTGTGTTGACATTTTTAAGCATGTTTTTCTCAGTTGCTTAAGGTTTGCTTGCTTCCGCTATACAAGTCATGCTTTGTAGACACCCGCTGCGCTTGTTAGAGTTGTCACCGCATGAAACGTTTTATTTGCATTCAAACTATGTTACCTTTTGAACAATGATTTGTAACGACCTAAGGGTCACGTACTATTGTTACTTGCTTCCGTTTATAGAAGCATACTTTTGGTTGTAAAATATTTGACGTTGGTTATGACGTCACCTCTTATCATGAATGCAAACTTATTTTGAAACGCATATAGTGTTTGACCTTGTAATGATCCTGTTGTTGATGGTCCGTACATGTTGATTTAGTACGGGGCGTCACATTTGGTATCAGAGCATTGGTTGTAGGGAATTAGGTTGTATTAGTGAGTCTGGACCGACTCGAGTTGGATTCACTAATAGGACTAATCCACAACTTGCTAGTTTACTTATTTCTGCGGAACTTACTGCATGCTGCTGCTTACTTTTGCTATTATATGCCGTGTACTGCTACATGTTTACTCTACTGCATGCTACTGTATGCTTCAATTGCATGATACTTCCGTACGATTTGCTATTATTGCCATGCTACTTACTGCTATACATGATCTAGACTGTCATAGTTACTTTGCCTAATACGTGCTTGCTTTATGACTTACTGACATGGAAAAAGTTATTTTTCCTTGTTCAGATGTCGGATGCCCCGCCCACTATCATTCACTTGGAGAGCGACTCGGACTCATCGGCCACCTCACCTACCATTGTTGCTGACTCGATCCCGTTATCTACACCTTCCAGTGACTCTGGCGCTTCATCCTCTGGAGCTAGTAGCCATGCACTCGGCCCAGTGATTACCTCAGACGGAGCCGAGGACCTACAGGAGATTCCAGCTCCACTTGTCCCAGACCCTCGGAGCCACAGCACCATTCGGTGGTACTGTGATTTTCGCGGAACTTGGGGAAGGTCCAGTCCGTAATGAGCGTAACCATTGGTGCCGACGCCTTCCTGATGGACGTCTCGTGCTGATCGGGCCTGCCAGATACTGACAGATGATGGCCGCCCGAGGAGAGCCACCTATGCAGCCACCCTCAGCCGATCTAGACGACCCATCATCCGCCGATTCTTCATCCGGCGACTCATCCTCTGACGACTCTAGTGACGAGGATTCAGATGAGGACCCTGATGATGCACCTGTACAGCCACCCTCCACCCCACCGAAGAAGCGGTACCGTTTCGATGGTACTGTCATTCCAGGAATTAATGGTAGTCGACCATTCGTTGACGCTCATGGTCGGAGTCGTAAGGTTACCGCCCGAAAGCAGCTTGTACCGTACCCTGCTGATCCTTTTGTGCGTAAGCCTTACCGCTTTGCAGCCTCCACTTCTGGAGCTGGACCATCTGCACCACCAGCACCACCCGTACCGACTGCACCGCCTGCCCCACCATCTCCCTCTGTCGAGGAACTGACAAGGGAAGTGGAGATCCTCCGTGCTCGGGTAGCTGAACTCGAGGACCAGATGTCCCACGTAATGGACATCCTACACCCACCATCACCTTAGGAATTTTGTAGTAGATTTCATTATGTAATCTCATTTGTAGTTTTATGTTTTACTTATGTATTGTACGAACCTATGCGGATGTATGCAACTTATTATTAATGAATGGAACTTTGTGTTGTTTAATTCTTGCACAGTGTTCTATTTACGTTACTGCGTGATGACTTTGTGGTATCTGAATCTATTTGCGTTACTTAATTAGCATATGTTGTGTTGATTCCATGTTGGTTACCATATAATGTATTATTACTATTTGAATACTAGATTTTGACTTGAGTCAAAATTTTGGTTTAGAACATCAATGGCTAATGGAAGATCAACGCCAACCGCCCTACAAATCGAGGAAATGATTAATGAACGAGTCGCTGCAGCTTTAGCGGAAATGAATCCCCAAGCTCCACCGCCACCGGTTATCCAGCCCATTCGTAATGGGTGCACATACAAAGAGTTTCAAAGCTGCAAGCCCCACAACTTTAGCGGAACTGAGGGGCCAGTTGGTCTCACTAGGTGGTTTGAGAAATTAGAATCTGTGTTTCGAGTTAGTAACTGCTCAGAGGCGAAAAAAACCAAGTATGGCTCATGTACGCTGTCTGACGGCGCACTAACTTGGTGGAACACATTGACTCAAGCAAAGGGTATTGATGAGGCGTTTGCTACCCCATGAAAAGAATTCAAAGGGGCCCTGATTGAGAAATATTGCCCTAGGACAGAGATCCAGAAAATGGAGATGGAGTTTATGCAGTTGAAGGTTGTGGGAAATGATCTCGATGGTTACAACCGTAGGTATCTGGAATTAGCCCTGATGTGTCCTACCATGGTTACCCCAGAGTTTAAGCACATGGAAAGGTATTTGTGGGGACTTCCTAAGTCCATTAAGGGAAATGTCACCTCATCTAAGCCACAAAACGTCCCGGAAGCAATGCGCATGGCGCACACTTTAATGAACCAAATCATCATCGATGAACCGGAAAAGGCTAAGTCCGAAGCGAGTAGTAGTGATAAGCGTAAGTGGGATAACAACAAGGGGAGAGCCTATGATCAAACCCCCACTAAGAGGCACAACAACGGTGGGAATCCCAATCCGAACACCAACTCGAACCCCAACTACAAGGGTACCCTACCGTAGTGCAAGAGGTGCTACAAGCACCATACCGGGTACTGTAACGTTGTTTGTGAAAAGTGCAAAAAGACCGGGCATATTGGCAGAGACTGCAAGATCACCACCATGACTGGGAAGCCGAACCCTAATGGACCGAGAAAGTGTTATGAATGCAGGCAGATGGGTCACTTCAGAAATGAGTGTCCCAACAAGCGAAAGGACGGCGGACCACCGCGTGGTTGAGCTTTCAATGTTAATGCAAGGGATACAGGCGAGAACCCCGACTTGGTGACATGTATATTCACTATCAACAATCTATTAGCTTCTGTTTTATTTGATACTGGTGTCGATAGGAGTTATGTATGTAGACACTTTTGTGATAAGATAAATTGGTCGTTAGTTCCTTTAAAAGAGAGTATGCTTGTCGAGGCAGCCAACGGTAAACTTGAGAAAGTGGACCAAAATAGGCCGAGAAGCTATTATCAACATAGCAGGTATGGATTTCGAGATTGACTTAATACCCGTTAAGTTAGAAAGTTTTGACGTGATTGTCGGTATGGATTGGTTGACCAAAGTAAGGGCCGACATTATCTGTGAAGATAAAGTTCTTCGTATACCAAATGGAGATGGTGAGCCACTAATTATTTACGGAGAGAGATGTAGCTCGAGATTAAATCTCATTAGTTGCATGAAAGCGCAAAAGATCATGAAGAAAGGACGTCTTGCTGTTTTGGCACATGTGAAAACGTTAGAAACCGAGGTGAAGAGCGTGGATGACGTACAAATTGTGAACGAATTTTCCGATGTCTTTCCAGAAGAATTGCCTGGATTACCGCCACCGAGAGCAGTAGAGTTTCAAATCGATTTAGTGCCAGGAGCCGCACCTTAGCTCGCGCACCTTATCGACTCTCACCTTCCGAGATGCAAGAGTTGTAGAGCCAATTACAAGAACTGCTAGATCGTGGATTTATCCAACCAAGTTTCTCGCCTTGGGGCGCACCTGTTTTGTTTGTAAAGAAGAAGGACGGATCTTTCCGCATGTGTATTGACTACCGCGAACTCAACAAATTGATGATCAAGAATCGGTATCCCCTTCCCAGAATTGACGATCTTTTCGATCAGCTACAAGGATCAAGCGTTTACTCTAAGATCGATTTGCGATCCGGTTATTACCAGTTGAGGGTGAAGGAAAGTGATGTGATGAAGACTGCGTTCAGAACCCGTTATGGTCATTATGAGTTTCTCGTGATGCCATTCGGTTTAACCAACGCACCTGCCGTATTCATGGACCTCATGAATCATGTCTGCAAGCCATACCTGGATAAGTTCGTTATCGTCTTCATAGATGATATCCTCATCTACTCCAAAAGCGAAGAAAAACATGAGCAACATCTTCGACTAGTGCTTGAACTCTTGAGACAAGAGCAACTCTACGCCAAATTCTCCAAGTGTGAGTTTTGGTTGAAGGAAGTCCAATTTCTGGGTCACGTTGTGAGTGATCAAGGTATCAAGGTTGATCCCGCCAGGATTGAAGCTATCAGAAAGTGGGAAACCCCCACTACTCCAACTCACATCCGCCAATTTTTAGGCCTCGCTGGTTACTACCGAAGATTTATTGAAGGTTTCTCTCTGATTGCGCGTCCTTTGACCGCCCTGACTCACAAAGGGAAGAAGTTCATTTGGGAACCCGAACAGGAATCAGCATTTCAAACCTTGAAAAAGAAGTTAACCGCCGCACCTATATTATCACTTCCTGAAGGCAGTGATGATTTCGTCGTTTATTGCGATGCATCGAAAAGTGATTTTGATTGTGTACTGATGCAATGTACAAAGGTTATCGCTTATGCCTCACATCAACTGAAGATTCACGAGCAAAATTACACTACTCATGATCTCGAGCTTGGAGCCGTTGTCTTTGCATTAAAACTATGGAGACACTATCTTTATGGAACAAAGAGCACTATTTTCACCGATCATAAAAATCTCCAACACATCTTTGATCAGAAGCAACTGAATATGAGACAGCGTCGATGGATTGAGATGCTGAACGACTATGATTGTGAACTTTGTTATCACCCTGGCAAGGCTAATGTTGTGGCTGACGCTTTAAGCCGAAAGGAGAAGATGGCACCTCTTCGTGTTCAGGCACTGAACATCACCATTCATTCAAACCTCAATAGCCAGATCTGAGCAGCCCAAGATGAGGCTCTCAAGGAGGAGAATATATCTCATGAATACTTGAACATTCTCGTTTCTCGATTTGAAGTTAAGGATACTGGACTCCGATGCTATGCAGAAAGAATTTGGGTACCTCGTTAAGGGGATATGCGGAACCTTATACTTGATGAAGCCTACAATTCGAGATATTCGATTCATCTCGGAGCGGGAAAAATGTACCACGATCTTAAGGAACAGTACTGTGGCCTAATCTTAGGAAGGACGTTGCAACTTATGTTGGTAAGTGTTTGACTTGCTCGAAAGTTAAGGCCGAACATCAGAGGCCTTCTGGATTACTTCAACAACCGGAAATCCCACAATGGAAGTGGGAAAGGATAACAATAGATTTCATTACCAAGCTACCAAGGACGGTGGGCGGATACGATACCATCTGGGTTATCGTTGACCGCCTTACCAAATCTGCACACTTCCTAGCTATGAAGGAAATAGATACGATGGAGAGACTCGCTCAACTGTACATCAAAGAGGTTGTATCTCGTCATGGTATACCCTTATCAATCATCTCAGATCGCGATCCCCGTTTTGCTTCCAGATTTTGGCGTTCTTTACAAGAAGCCATGGGAACCCGTCTCGACATGAGTACTGCATATCACCCACAGACCGACGGGTAAAGTGAACGCATGATTCAGACTTTGGAGGACATGTGGCGTGCATGTGTTATCGATTTCGGAAAGGCCTGGGAAAGGCATTTGCCACTCGCCGAATTTTCTTACAACAACAGTTATCACTCGAGCATTAATACCGCACCTTTTGAATTGTTGTATGGCCGCAAGTGTCGATCTCCTATTTGTTTGGCCGAAGTAGGCGAAAAGAAAATCACTGGACCCGAGGTAGTCCATGAAACAATGGAGAAGATTGCTCAGATTCAAGAGAGACTTAAGACGGCCCGTGATCGTCAAAAGAGTTATGCGGACCTCAAACATAAAGACTTTGAATTCAACATAGGTGACCGTGTAATGTTGAAGGTTGCACCTTGGAAAGGTGTCATCCATTTTGGAAAACGTGGGAAGTTAAACTCATGATACATTGGTCCTTTTGAAATCTTGGAGCGTGTTGGACCCATTGCTTACCGTTTGGATCTCCTAACTCAATTGAGCTCAGTTCATCCTACCTTCCACGTATCGAATTTGAAGAAGTATCTTGCTGCACCAGAAATTTTCATACCACTGGAAGAACTTACAATTGATGACAAACTCCACTTCGTGGAAGAGCCTGTTGAAATTATGGACCGCGAGGTTAAAACTTTGAAACGTAACAAGATTCTGATCGTCCGAGTTCGGTGGAATGCCAAATGAGGACATGAGTTTACTTGGGAACGAGAGCATCAAATGATGCAGAAGTATCCTCACCTTTTCCCGACTCCTCCATCTACCTCTGCTTAAAATTTCGGGATGAAATTTTCTTTAACAGGTGGGTAATGTAACGACCTTGAATTTTCCAACGTTTATTTATTAATATTTATTATTAATACTTGTACTTTAATAAATGTATTTTTGTACATTTACTTGTTACCGTATTTAACTTTCCATGGCCCAACTAGTCTTTGTGACACGCGTACTTTTCACGAATAATATTTTTGAATATTATTTACATTCATGATTAATTATTATTAATCATTTTTAATTAACTAGTGTTAGTGGTTAATTACTTGGGCCTTTTATTTAATTGTTGGTTACTTGGGCTTGGACTTTTATTTCATGGACTAGTAAGCCCACCCTACACATTTAATGGACTTGTAAGCCCATGTTACATGCTAGTATTACATTAAGAATAATCATGTATTAATTAGCTTAATGAAGAGACAAAGTACTACAAGCATGCATGCATTCTTTTCCATACTTTTAACCTCATTACTTCTTCTAGCTAACACCTTATTCCAACACTTGAAAGCAGGCTTTGACCTTCCTCTTTGGCTACAAAAAAACCGTCCACTTTGTGCTAGTGTAGGAGTTCCATTTTCAAATTTTTTGATACATATTTACTTGTATTCTTTCATTTTTACACACACTTCCTTACTTGCATTTCTTTTCTCTCACATTTTCTCTCAAAACTTAGTAAGTAATAAGCTTTTTCTTCTTCTTTTCTTATTACAAAAACCGAAATATAATTATCATGTATCATCATCAAAATTGCTTGTACTTTATTTGTTGTTTACTTACTTGTTACTTGTTGTTGTAAAGATCAAACTTCCTAGTTTGAATCTTCATGGATCTTGGTTACTTCTATCTCTTGTTTGATGAAGAACCAAGAACAAGAACCTAAAACTTGTTAGTTTGTGGTTCTATACTTAAGTGTTTTCAAGATCCGGAGTTCATAAACTTGATGATCTTCTTTATGTTCATGTTTTGTAGACTTGAATTCTTAAGATGTAAACTTTGGTTTGAATCTTCTCAAGTATGAAGCAAATATGAACATAATACTTGAACTTTAATTTATTTCTTCATTTCATGTACTTTAAAGTTGTGATTGTTGTAAGCATGGTCTAGTATTACTATTTAATCTTGATCTCATATTTCTTGAAATCAAAGTTAACTTTGTAAGTTCAAGAACATGGAAGTATAACTTTCTAGTTATAACTTCATATACTTATGTTAGATCTAAGTTTATATAACTTACGGTCTTCTAATTTTGTTGTAAATAAGAGCTTACAAGCTTACATACACTTTACAAGTTGAAAATCTAAGTTTCATAACTTATGGTTTCATAAAAGTGTAGATCTTGTAACTTAGGATCTAACTTAAGAACACTAGATCTAGACTTTCTAGTCTAGAATCTTTAAGATCTAGCTAAGATCTAAGTTCTACAACTTAAGATCTTGATTATTTAGTTTACTTTCATGTTTGTAGCTTAATATTACTTTTATAACTCATGTATGTGTTGGATCTAAGATCTTGATGCAACTTTGGTTCATCAAACTTTATACAACTCTTAAGTGAGTTGTGCTACATGTCTTAGACTTGAACTTGTGTTATGATGGTCAAAACTTGGTAAAAATGATGCAAACACATCAACGAGTTGTACACTTGAAGCTATAAGCATCAAGGATGAGAACCGTGATGAGCATCGAGCACCAAGAACCCACCAGAACACTTAACCTACTATTTTTCGGGTCTGACCAGAATACCTGGGCTACTGGAAATTTGATTTTTAGTTAGATTCGAGTGGATGATTTTCCGTTTAGACCTCGTCTTAATCCGAGTTACGGTTTAAGATCTATGGCCTCCCGAAAGTCACTACACCCTATTAACGTTGTGCTGAAATTTCTGACCTACTCGCACTTAAACCATCACCACGGTCAAACGAAGATGATTTTGGTTCTAGAAATTGGTCAGTACCTACGGGACTCATATACAGAGCCATGTCCACTGGTCTCACCTCATTTCAGTTTGTATAGAGGTCGTGGCGACTGAACGAAGTCAGCCTTTGTTTCAAACCCTAGTCTTTACTTGAAACTTACTTTACACTTTTTGTTAAATGATGAATGATGATGATACTTAAGACCTAATTTACATACTTATAAACCTATTGGGACGATTTACTGACTTAGTAACTTTTGACTTAGGTTGAGGACCTTTTCGGACAAACATACTTGCTTACCTTTCCCGTGTCAACTTTACTACTACTTAACCACTGTGAGTTATAGCATCCCTTTTTACTTTAACTATTTTGGGAACTGAGAATACATGCGCATTTTACGTTTTACATACTAGGCATGAGTACTTAAACTTTATATATGTGTAGGTTATACAACGGCATAACCTTTCCCCTTAGCTCGGTAACATTTAGTCATTGGTTTTTGAACCGGTGAACGCGAATCTTAGATATGGATCCATAGGGTTTGACATCCCCACTCGGGCTAGTAGCGCTAGCATTTAACGGGTGTTTAATACTTCGTAAACATACGCACTCACCAAGTGTACTTTTAGGGGGTGATAAACCTTTAGTTAGTTACCAAGTGCCCACGGTTATACATATACTTTTCATACTGTTTTGAAACGCTGTTGAAGCACTGAAATCTCGTGGCCTACCTTACATTACTGTTATACTTAAACTATAGCTCACCAACCTTCGTGTTGACGTTTTTAAGCATGTTTTTCTCAGGTGTTTAAGGTTTGCTTGCTTCCGCTGTACTAGTCATGCTTTGTAGACACCCGCTGCGCTTGTTAGAGTTGTCACCGCATGAAACGTTTTATTTGCATTCAAACTATGTTACCTTTTGAACAATGATTTGTAACGACCTAAGGGTCACGTACTATTGTTACTTGCTTTTGTTCATAGAAGCATACTTTTGGTTGTAAAACATTTGACGTTGGTTATGACGTCACCTCTTATCATGAATGCAAACTTGTTTTGAAACACAAATAGTGTGTGACCTTATAATGATCCTGTTGTTGATGGTCCGTACATGTTGATTTAGTACGGGGCGTCAAATTTGGTATCAGAGCATTGGTTATAGGGAATTAGGTTGCATTAGTGAGTCTGAACTGACCCGAGTAGGATTCACTAATAGGACTAATCTACAACTTGCTAGTTTACTTGTTTCTGCGGAACTTACTGCATGCTGCTGCTTACTTTTGCTACTATATGCCGTGTACTGCTACAAGGTCATCAAGATGTCATTTTTCGATGAAAATGACTACCTCTTTCAAATATGACTTGTAACCTGTAACTCCGACTATAAACCACTACTTTTTTAGTTTAGTTCTAAATACTACAGTTCATTATGAAACCATAGCAATTTGATTCACTTTAAATGGAGTTGTAATGAATATTTGGCGAGCAAAACAAAATCTGCTAAAATTAACGTTGTATGGACGAAATTTATATTGTAAAAACTATATTAACCATATCCTTGCTAACTTTTCCTATATATATTTGGATATGTTATCATTAGCATAACAAAATATTATAATCTTAGTGAATTCCGAGATTGTATATATATATATAATAATCTTGGTACATTCCATGACAATAAGTATACAATACATTTTGATAAATCCTAATACAATAAGTATACAATACGTTTTGATAAATTCTAAGAGAATACGTATACAATACATCTCTGGGTTGATGCAAAGACAATACGTATACAATACGTCGTGGGGTAATTCTAAGATTATATATATACCGATTATTGGACTGTTGGACATTTCAGACTATTTTGGACTACTAACAAAGGACTACTAACATAAAAATGTTAAAAATTAATATATAAGTATTCTATGAACTTGTTTTATTTTATTCACATGTAATTACGCAACCAAATGATACATTACATCACATAACACCATCAATTGAGCACTAGACTTGATTACACTATGTAATTGAATAAAAATCAGATCTAATAAGATTAGGGTTAGTGTTTATACCTTAAAACACAAATCAATTAGTACTAGCGTGTAGAGGACGATCAAAGGAAGCACTTTCGTGTAGAACACAAGAGCAAATAATCAAAATTGAATGGAGGATGATGATGATGAATTCGATGATGATAGGTTGTTGGGGACTGATTTGAGTCATGGGTTTAGGGTTAGGGTGAAAGAGATGTGATTAAATGCCTTTTATACTTATTTCCTTAATTAGGTTAGGGCTTAAATCACTAGTTAATCACACATGGGCTAAAATTAATCACATAAATGGGTGGGGTGATGGGAATTCGGCCAAAGGGTCCAAAAGGGAGTCCATAGGCTCACAAATGATGCTAAAAAGTTTCCTAAGTGTACTCATTAAGTGTCGTTAGCCGAAAACGCAAACAAGATCGATAAACGTTAATTTCTCGCATTTTTAATCTATATAAATTCTAATAAATTGAAAGTATGTTTAAAACATAATAATTGCATAAAATAATTATTAAAAGTGAAATACAATTCATTTCGTTATTTTCTTGTACGCGACTGGTCCGTTTCGAGTGCCGTTAACCGTACCGGATCTCCGGAACGTTAACTGTCGTTAAAACGAAATCACCGGATTTAATCCATTAATTAAATAATAAATTAAATAAGTTTTTCTTAAAGTCAATAATTATTGAAAATAATTATTTCGCCGTTTTTCCGAGTTCCGTAAACTGAAAAGCTTTCTAGGCGATTAACTTAATCGTAACATTTTCTAGTTATTTCGCTATTCGAAATAAGTTCATAAACTAATATAACATTTTAATTCAAGTAATCCACTAGGATAAAATATGCATTTAATTATGTTAAACACATTGTGACGACCCGGGAATTTCCGACCAAATTTAAACTTAATCTGTATATAAAATCGACACGATAAGCAAAGTCTGTAATGTTGAATCTCAAATATTTTGAAGTGCTTTCATTTATGCAACTACCTTGGGACTATACTCGACGATTCACGAACCTTTAAAAATGAGATTAGGAATGTATATAAAAATGATTATATATGAAAATAAGTATATCCTATAAATTAAAGTATTATGTGATTTAATTGTCATGAAAGATAACTAGGATTAGTTAAAACTATTTATTTAATTATAGAAAGTATATTAAATGTAAGTGCTTTTGAACATAACCTGTCAACAATAACAAAACATTAAATGTATACTTTGAGTCTATTTATTTCAATATATATATATATATATATATATATACACATATATATATATATATATATATATATATATATATATATATATATATATATATATATATATATATATATAAATAATATACTTATTTAAGTAATAACATTTAATAAATAAAACATAATTATAGATATAGTAATTTGAAAGTATATGTATATGAATTATATGCATAAATATTATCATATGTATACTGTTAAAATGGATAACTATTAAATATATTGTATATATTGTGTAAATATTGAACATTACTAAATTGTGATACTAATATGTAATTACGAGTTAAAATATAGTTATTATATTAATATCAGTATCATTACTTTCATTACTATTATTAAAATAAATATTAATATCGATATCAGTATTATTAATATTGTTATAGAATATAAAAATGTAAAATTTGATACATGAAACATGTTATATATTTTTACCATTACTAGTATTATTATTATTATTATCATTATAATTTTATTACATCTACCATTATAAATTTTGTATTATTTGATACTAATATTATTAACTCTATTATTATTATTAATAGAATTATTATTAATAATATAGTTATTAAATATTAAATATAATTTATATATACTTAAGGACTTACATACGTGAATATATCTAAATCACTAGCTATCTATTTGTAATGAGATTTCCTTTTTGGTTATATTCTATTTTTCTTCTCTTCCCTGTTTACTTGTGAAAACCTGTCGAGATTTTCGGTTCCTCAAAAATCGATCAGTTCTTGATTATGAACTTAACAAGACGACTACTATTATCAAACACCCATTCATATAGACTAACTTACCTACTGCAATTTCAAAAAAAAAAAAATTAAACAGAAACCTATTTTTACTCCGTTACAGATGAAAACCAAAGATTCAATTTTCGATTAAATCTTTAATTTTTAAAAATGCAGAAGTGATTAGAGATTGATCGTGATACTATCTGCTCAATATCAATTTTTAATTTTCAAAACCTAAGTTGAATTTTGGAGTCAAGGTTCGATGTTAAAAAGTCAAACTTTATGATCATCGCAAAATTTGTAATCGTGTTGGAGTTTTCAGTTAAAATGATGATTTCAATAGTTTATACATGTGATTTGCAAACTATTTCGTGAAGAAAGCGTGATCTAAAACACACTTAAAATCAAAATTTTATTTTCTTTTTTTCTTTTTTTTCGAACAGCAGCGTGGCTGCCTTTTTTTTACTTTTAATTTAATTTTATTTTTTTTAAACTCTCCTATCTAGTCTCTGGTTGTTGGCGAGTCTTAATTGAAAACACTAAATCGTTAATTGGTATTTGAAGTTCTTTGGTTGGATTAATACAAGGAAGAAGAAGAAGGAGTAATAGGAAAAGGTTACACGGGTTAAAAGGAAACAGGTTCGGTATTAAATTAGAAAATAGGCGATAGCCCAAACGGTTAAGGGAATGAGCGGGTGTCCGGGAGGTCGCGGGTTCGAGTCCCGTATGGAGCTTTTCTTTTTAGGAAAAATATTAATAAGGGTATATATTTTTTCTCTCTTTTCCATTATCATTATAATTATAATTATTATTATTATTAGTATTATTATTACTATTATTACTACTAGTATAATTATTGTATGGTTATTATTATTATTGTTATGTTATTATTAGTGTCAAAAATTATTATTGTTACTACTATATGTATATGTATTATAGTCATTATTATTATTATTACTATAAGTATTAATAATATTATTATTAGGAACCTTATCATTTTAAAATTACTTCTATCATTATAATTAGGATTTTGATCATTATTATTAATATTATGAATGTAATAAAAAAAATTATTATTATTATCATTAAAATTAGAATTTTGTATCATTCTATCAATATTGGTATTAGTTTCCTTTTATAAATAATAGAAATTTTAATATTAACATAAATATTATTATTTGTATCATCACGAGTATTGTTATTATGTAATTACTAAAATCACTATCATAACTATCATTAATAGTAAAATTAATATTTTTACAACTATAATTATTAATATCAATATTATTATCATTAATAGAACTATTAACATTATTATCTTAATAATAATTTTAAGTATTATAATTATTATCATTTCTACCACTACTAATATTATTTTGACTACTGCTATTATTAATATACAAATGATATATTTAATACATATGACCTAACAAAAATTAATATTTTTATATAAAAAATGAACATATGAAACAAATATATACCATTAATATAGAAAGGATATAACTAATAAATGTATATGTTTCGATTACAATTATGTATATTAATAAATATATACAAATGATATAGGTTCGTGAATCCGAGGTCAACCCTATACTTGTTCAATGTCGTTCTATGTATTTTTACTACAAAATACATTAGGTGAGTTTCATTTGATTCCCCTTTTACTCTTTACATTTTTGGGGCTGAGAATACATGCAAATGCTTTATTAACTGTTTTACAATAATTATATGCGTGAGTTTCATTACTCCCTTTTTAAATGCTTTTGCAATATATATATTTTTGGGACTGAGAATACATGCACTGCTTTTATAATTGTTTTACAAAATAGACACAAGTAATCGAAACTACATTCTATGGCTGGATTATTAAACCGGATATGCCCCTTTTTATTAATTCAGGTAATCTAAGAATTAGGGAACAGACACCCTAATTGACGCGAACTCTAAAGATAGATCTATTGGGCCCAACAAGCCCCATCCAAAGTACCGGATACTTTAGTACTTTGAAATTTATATCATGTCCGAAGGAGGATCCCGGAATGATGGGGATATTCTTATATGCATATTGTGAATGTCAGTTACCGGGTGTTCAATCCATATGAATGATATTTTTTTCTCTATGCATGGGACGTATGTTTATGAGAAATGGAAATATGAAATCTTGTGGTCTATTAAAATTATGAAATGATTATTTATGTTAAACTAATGAACTCACCAACCTTTTGGTTGACACTTTAAAGCATGTTTATTCTCAGGTATGAAAGAAATCTTCCGCTGTGCATTAGCTCATTTTAAAGACATTACTTGGAGTCATTCATGACATTCATTTCAAAAGACGTTGCATTCGAGTCGTTGAGTTCATCAAGATTTTTATTAAGTCAATTATAGTAATATATATTACGAAATGGTATGCATGCTGTCAACTTTCGATGAAATGAAAGATTGTCTTTTCAAAAACGAATGCAATGTTTGTAAAATGTATCATATAGAGGTCAAGTACCTCGCGATGTAATCAACTATTGTGAATCGTTTGTAATCGATATGGACTTCGTTTGGATGGATTAGGACGGGTCTCTACAGTTGGTATCAGAGCGGTGGTCTTAGCGAACCGGGTCTGCATTTATGTGTCTAACTGATAAGTTGTTAGGATGCATTAGTGAGTCTGGACTTCGACCTAGTAATTGTTAGGTGATATTAATAAGTCTGGGCTTGAACCTGGTCTGCATGTCAAAAAGTTTTGCTTATCAATTTGTGTCGAAAATTACCTGCTTATCATTCTTAGTCTAGACACGTCTTGCTGCATTGATTGCATGAATAGTGTATAGACAAAATTCATATCTTAGCATATCTACTAATCCATATCTTAGCGTATCTATCACTGTAGATTTTATCTGACACGTTTCCTTATTTTACTCTGTAATTCACGGGATCTTTGGAAGTATGTATAGATATTCTATATATAATTAGAATATCATTCGATATTCGAAAATCATTTCATATCAAAACCTTTTAACTGATCATGAGAGATGAATCCTACACCTAGCTTGGATTTCATTAGTTCCGGAAGCGATTTCGAGATGTATATTGAAGCAGACTCCGAAGTCAATGAACCAGATGTGTCTCAACCATTTAGTTATTTTTCTTTTTGGAGGAGATGGGGGTGGGTCCGTGATAATGCTAAAAACGAACATATATTTCATAGTATTATTCCTCAAGAAAGACAAGCTTTTAGTTACAACTGTTCTATTTACAAGTGATATTCGTTTAAATAATAAAAGGTGAAGACAAAAGACAGATTCGACGAATTGAAAACGCAAACGACCAGTACAAAATACAATCAATGAGGTTCCAATTATTGATAAGAAACGTCTCAAAATTACAAGAGTACAAGATTCAAAACGCAAAGTACAAGATATTAAATTGTACGCAAGGACGTTCGAAAATCCGGAACCGGGACCAGAGTCAACTCTCAACGCTCGACGCAACGGACTAAAAATTACAAGTCAACTATGCACATGAATATAATATAATATATAATTAATTCTTAAAATTAATATATATATTATATTATTATAAATAAACGTCGGCAGAAGAAAACAACCAAAAGTGGCTCTCCCCAGCTGGCCATGCGATCGCATGGCCTGGAAGGCATAAATCCATGCGATCGCATGAGCCTCTTTTTCAGATCACATGCCTATAAAAATCGAGCTTGGGTGTAACACAAATCACATCTTTTTCTTCTTCACTCAACGTAGTATATGTATATATAATTTATATTTTAATTTTAATTTTAATTTTAAATCCTAATAATAAGGGTGTGTTAGCGAATGTTGTAAGGGTGTAAGTCGAAATTCTGTCCGTGTAACGACACTTGTGGAAATTACACTATGGGCTATTAATGGGCTTTATATTTGTTTAACTAAATGATAGTTTGTTAATGTTAATATAAAGATTTACAATTGGACGTCCCTATAAATAACCATATACACTCAATCGGACACGATGGGCGGGATATTTATATGTACAAATAATCGTTCATTTAACCGGACACGGGAATGGATTAATAGCCACTAGAATTATTAAAACAGGGATGAAATTATGTACAAGGACACTTGGCATAATTGTTAACAAAGTATTAAAACCTTGGGTTACACTCAGTCGACATCCTGGTGTAATTATTAAACAAAGTACTAAAACCTTGTTACGGTTTAAGTCCCCAATTAGTTGGAATATTTGACTTCGGGTATAAGAATAATTTGACGAGGACACTCGCACTTTATATTTATGACTGATGGACTGTTATGGACAAAAAGCAGACGGACATATTAAATAATACAGGACAAAGGACAATTAACCCATGGGCATAAAACTAAAATCAACACGTCAAACATCATGATTACGGAAGTTTAAATAAGCATAATTCTTTTATTTCATATTTAATTTCCTTTAATTTATATTTAATTGCACTTCTAATTATAGCACTTTTATTTATTGTTATTGTATTTAATTGCACTTTTAATTATCGTACTTTTTAATTATCGCAAGTTTATTTTATCGCACTTTTTAAGTTTTAGTTTCTTTTTAAGTTATTGCCATTTGGGATATAGTTTTACTTGTAAGCTTTAATATTTTTAGAAGCAACTTTTAATTTTTAGTTTTTAGTGCCTTTTTAAGTTTCAACGCGCTACTTTCTTATTTTTATTTTTCGACGCCTTTTACCTATGTATCAATTATCATTCCAATTAGTAATCTCAATTTGCGATTATAATTTTAAGTTAGTGATAGTAATAAGGTTGGGTTAGTCGAGTGTTTTTAAGTTCTATAAGTCACTCTTTTTCTTTCTTATTTTTATTTTTCGACCTTTTTCCGACGCGCTCTTTTTCTTTCTTATTTCTCGTCATTCTAGTTTTAGAACATAGATTTTTATTCTACTTCTTATCTAAATTTCTTAAAATTACAAAAATTTATTTTAAGTGGTTAAATTGATAGACATCAAAATTTACTGGTTCGTAGTAATAGTTGGATTTGTACGTGGACCGGGTTATTGGAGCCAAACATTCCTTAATTATATTGAGACCAAACGAATCCTGCCCCTCTGCTGCATCTTTTGGCTATTCGAAACGTGGGCAAAATCAGAAAAGTCTATTAATTGGATAACTTATATAATTTTTCTTTCCTTTTTAAAAAACTAATAGGATATTCAGTGAATGCACCGAGCAAGACGTTCACCACCTTTTGTATGTTCACCACCTGTAGCTAGATCAAGACATTTAGCAAATATTACCGCCGTTGATTTTTCTTTAGAATCGTCATCCAGTCGACCAAGTACTCCAGTTCAAATTTCCGATAATCCATTTTTTGAACCCGACCTCACAATTGAGAATCCGGAGAATATTCAGGGATGATTCATAGATCCTGAACCACTAAACTTTCCTCCGGAACCACCAATCATTCAAACAGAGATTGTTGAGGAACGAACCATTAAATCAGAATCCTCTAGTGATTCCAATTCAACAAATTCAATTATGGAGAATCTGGAACCTTTAAGTATGGAAGACCGAATGAGAGCTAAACGCACTGGCCAAGGTCACGCAATTACTCATCCAGACATTAATGCGCCAGATTATGAAATCAAAGGACAAATTCTACACATGGTGACTAATCAATGCCAATTTAGTGGTACGCCGAAGGAAGATCCAAATGAACATCTTCGTACCTTTAATAGGAGCTGCACTCTATTTAAAATAAGAGAAGTTGAGGATGAATAGATATATCTCATGTTATTTCCCTGGACTTTAAAGGGAGAAGTCAAAGATTGGTTGGAATCGTTACCTGAAGGGGCGATTGATACATGGGATGTTTTAGTTGAAAAATTTCTTAAACAATTCTTTCCTGCATCTAAAGCCGTAAGACTTCAAGGAGAAATTGTTACGTTCACACAGAAGCCAAATGAAACTCTATATGAGGCGTGGACTAGATTTGGAAAGTTATTAAGAGGATGTCCGCAACATGGTTTAGACACCTGTCAAATAGTACAAATATTCTACCAAGGATGCGACATCACTACAAGGAAAGACATCGATATAGCAGCTGGTGGTTCTATTATGAAGAAAACAGAAACTGATGCTTACAAAATTATTGATAACACTGCTTCCCACTCACATGAGTGGCACCAAGAAAAAAATATCGTTAGATCATCTAAAGTAGCTAGAGCCGATTCTAGCCATGACTTAGATTCTATTTCCGCAAAGATAGATGCTGTCGAGAGACGAATGGAAAAGATGACTAAGGATATTCACTCAATACGAATTAGTTGTGAGTAGTGTGGAGGACCACATTTGACAAAAGATTGTCTCAGTATTGAATTAACAATGGAACAAAGAGAGAATATTTCATACATAAACCAAAGGCCTGGAAATAATTATCAGAATAATTATCAACCGCCAAGACCGATCTACAATCAAAACCAGAATTGTAACAGAAATGTTCCATACAACAACCAACAAGGTCCTAGCAATCAACAAGTGTCCAACAATAATTATAATCAGCAAAGACCTAATTTTCAAAACAAACCACCACAACCCGATGATAAAAAGCCGAATTTAGAAGATATGATGACGAAGCTAGTTGAAACTCAAACGCAGTTTTTCACATCTCAAAAACAAACCAATGAACAAAATGCTCAAGCATTTAGAAATCAACAAGCTTCTATTCAAAATCTGGAACAAGAAGTAAGTAACCTAGCAAGGTTAATAGGTGAAAGAAAACTGAGAAGTTTACCTAGTGATACAAATGCTAACCCCCGGAATGAAACAGCTAAAGCCATTACCACAAGAAGTGGTAAAACACTTAAACCACCTGAAATACCTGTAACTTCTGATGAAGCTATTCCTACTCCACAAGAACCACAACCTGAACAAGATAAGGAAAAAGAACCGGTAGTTGAAAAGGTTAATGAAGATAACACAGTTAAGGCTAAACCTTATGTTAAACCATACCAACCACCACTTCCTTACCCGAGTAAAATGAAGAAAGAGAAACTTGAAGCCGAGCAATCCAAATTCTTGGATATGTTTAAACAGATAAATGTCAATCTTCCTTTCATTGATGTAATTTCAGGAATGCCTAGATATGCTAAATTTCTGAAAGATCTAATATCAAATAGAAAGAAAATGGAAGAGCTCTCGGCTGTTACTATGAATGCTAATTGTTCAGCAGTGATGTTGAATAAGATACAAGAAAAACTATCTGATCCAGGAAGTTTCACAATTCCATGTTTTCTGGGTAGTCTTAGTTCAATAGATGCATTGGCAGACTTAGGTGCTAGTATAAATTTAATGCCGTTTTCACTATACACTAAACTGGACCTTGGAGAATTGAAACCAACAAGAATAAGCATACAGCTAGCCGATCGATCAATAAAATATCCTAGAGGGATAATGGAGAACATTCTAGTTAAAGTTGGTACTTTAGTATTTCCAGTAGATTTTGTTGTTCTGGACATGGAAGAAGATTCTCAAGTTCCTCTCATATTAGGAAGACCATTCTTAAACACGGATAAAGCAATGATAGACGTGTTCGGTAAGAAACTGACCCTAAGTATAGAGGACGAGAGTGTTACCTTTTCAGTTGATAGAGCAATGCAACAACCGCAATCTGCAGATGATACATGTTATTATATTCAAACTATAGATTCACATGCAGAATTATTAGAAGAATTTCCAGAATTACAAGGAACAGGAGAATGTTCTTTAGGAGAAGGAACTGAACCAATTGATGAAGTTGAAATGTTAGCTACACTTATAGCTAATGGATATGAACAAACAACAGAAGAAATTCAAATGCTAAAAGAATAAGACAGATATCGATACAAATCATCGATAGAAGAACCTCCTAAATTAGAGTTAAAACCACTTCCAAACCATTTGGAATACGCTTATTTACATGGTGAATCTGAATTACCTGTAATAATATCGTCTTCTCTTACTGAAAATGAGAAATCACAACTCATTTCTGTGTTGAAAGCTCATAAACCAGCCATTGCATGGAAGATTCATGATATTAAAGGAATAAGTCCTTCGTATTGCACACATAAAATCCTTATGGAAGAAGGTCATAAAACGTATGTGCAACGCCAACGAAGACTAAATCCTAATATGCAAGATGTAGTTAAAAAAGAAATTATTAAACTGCTAGATGCAGGTTTAATTTATCCGATTTCTGATAGCCCATGGGTAAGCCCAGTTCAATGCGTGCCTAAGAAGGGTGGCATGACTGTCATTACAAATGAAAAAAATGAGCTTATTCCTACTAGGACTGTAACAAGATGGCGTGTGTGTATTGATTATAGAAAATTAAATGACGCCACCAGAAAAGATCACTTTCCCTTACCTTTCATTGATCAAATGTTGGAAAGATTAGCCGGAAATAGTTACTATTGTTTTCTAGATGGATTTTCCGGATATTTTCAAATTCCAATAAAACCCAAATAAAAAAAGAAAACCACATTCACGTGCCCTTATGGTACTTTTTCTTACAAACGCATGCCATTTGGACTTTGCAACGCCCCTGCAACCTTTCAAAGGTGTATGATGGCGATTTTTCACGACATGATAGAAGAATGCATGGAAGTTTTCATGGATGACTTTTCAGTCTTCGGTGATACATTTGAATCATGTCTAGTTAATCTGGAACGAATGCTTATTAGATGCGAACAATCAAATCTAGTACTTAATTGGGAGAAATGCCATTTCATGGTTAAAGAAGGCATCGTTCTTGGACATAAAATTTCAAAAGAAGGAATTGAAGTGGATAGAGCTAAAGTAGATGTAATTGCTAAACTTCCACATCCCACCAATGTTAGAGGAGTTAGGAGTTTTCTAGGGCATGCCAGTTTTTACCGACGTTTCATAAAAGATTTTTCTAAAATTGCCACTCCTATGAATAAACTCCTAGAAAAGGATGCTCCATTCATCTTTTCAGATGAATGTATCAAATCTTTTAATATTCTTAAAGAGAAACTCACTAATGCACTGATCATGATAACACCAAATTGGAATCTACCGTTTGAACTAATGTGCGATGCAAGTGATTTTGCAATGGGAGCCGTTTTAGGACAAAGGATTGAAAAGCGATTTCAACCTATATATTATGCTAGTAAGACGTTACAAGGAGCACAAATGAACCATACAACTACTGAAAAAGAACTCCTTGCTATTGTCTTTGCTTTTGACAAATTTCGTTCATATCTCGTTCTAGCAAAAACGGTGGTCTATACCGACCATTCTGCTCTTAGATACCTATTTTCAAAACAAGATGCCAAACCAAGATTAATCTGTTAGATCTTACTCTTACAAGAGTTTGATATTGAAATCCGAGATAAAAGAGGAGCAGAAAATCTCGCCGCTGATCATCTTTCTCGTCTTGAAAATCCCGAATTAGAAGTTCTAAATGAATCGGCCATACAAGACAACTTTCCTGATGAATATCTATTGAAGATAGATTATAATAAAATTCCATGGTTTGCAGACTATGCAAACTATTTAGTATGTGGATTCCTTTAAAAAGGATTATCGTACCAAAAACGAAAGAAATTCTTCAGTGATATAAAACACTATTTCTGGGAAGATCCACATCAGTTTAAAAGTTGTCCCGATGGAATAATACGCCGATGTGTATTTGGAGATGAAGCTAGTAAAATTTTAAACCATTGTCACACAGGACCAACAGGATGGCATTATGGGCCTCAACTAACAGCAAGAAAAGTTTACGATGCTGGATTCTATTGGCCTACAATTTACAAAGACGCACACCTTCTTTGCAAATCCTGTGATGCTTGTCAAAGGGCCGGAAAAATAAGTCAACGTGATGAAATGTCACAAAATGTTATCCAAGTATGTGAAGTATTTGACATTTGGGGTATTGACTTTATGGGTCCATTTCCAAAATCTCATAATAATCTCTATATTCTCGTTGCCATTGATTATGTATCTAAATGGGCGGAAGCACAAGCTCTCCCAACTAATGATGCACGAGTTGTAGTCAACTTTTTAAAACGTCTTTTTGCAAGGTTTGGAACACCGAAAGCTTTAATAAGTGATCGGGGTACTCATTTTTGTAATAATCAACTTGAGAAAGTTCTTAAAAGATATGGAGTAACTCATAAAATCTCCACCGCATATCATCCACAAACAAGTGGACAAGTTGAAAATACCAACCGAGCTTTAAAACGTATTCTAGAGAAAATCGTAGGATCAAATCCGAAGGAATGGTCCATTAAATTGGAGGATGCACTCTGGGCTTTTAGAACAGCCTACAAAACTCCAATTGGAACCACACCTTTTAGATTTGTTTATGGAAAAGCATGTCATCTTCCAGTAGAAATTGAACACAAAGTATTTTGGGCTTTGAAGACATGTAATCTTGATTTACATGAAGCTGGACGTCTACGGTTAAGTCAACTAAACGAATTAGAAGAATTAAGACATGAAGCATACGAAAATTCGTTGATATATAAGGAAAGAACGAAGAAATGGCATGATAAAAGAATCAGAATTTTAAAAGAATTTAAAGAAGGAGACAGAGTTCTTCTTTTCAATTCACGATTCAAGCTATTTCCTGGAAAATTGAAATCAAGATGGTCTGGACCATTCATAGTCAAAAGAGTTTTCCCATACGGAACGATAGAATTAATAAATTCAAATGGGATTGAATTTAAAGTTAATGGTCACAGAGTTAAACACTACATAGATAGTCCGATGGAATTCGACAATGAAGTTAATCACAATTTCGATACCACAGCTAACTAAGTGTGGGGAGAATCAAGTCTTTAAAGGATAATATGTATTTCTGTTAGAGTTAGATTGTCTGTTTTCGTGTAGTTCTCGAAAATGGAACCCGAATGGTCTTTCCCTAGCAGACCCTAAAGAACTAGTCTTCTCCCCCCATTCTGAATTTTTATTTTTTTTAGGAAATGAAGACTGCATGTGAACTAAACCATGGTCTAATGCTACACGCTTTGATCACTAAACGTAATAATGACACACTTCCGAGTGAAATAGTATCAGTAATCAGAGAAAGATTGGACGGAGTAAGAAAAGAATTCAGATGCGAAGATAATAAGTTACAATTTGGTAAAGGAAAATCAAAATCCGCAGCGAAGAGAAGAGCACGACACCTAGAAAGATGTCACAAATGCTGAAAATGGTCACATGGAGGTAAATGTTCAAATAATCAAACCTATTCAAATACCGAATTTGTTACTTTATGCAGAGACGGATCGTTCATATGTTTAGAAGAAAAAACACTGAATGCTCTAGGTTACACCTATGTAGCCATGGAAAACCAATTAAACCGACTATCTTATGAATGGGATAGATCATATAACTAAGAATACTATCTCACAGGTAAGTCTGTGCAGTTTTTATTTTTATTTTTATTTTTAACCTTTTGATAATAAACGCTAATTTGTTCGCTATAAAGTATTAAATTGGTATTGAATAAAATTAGGTTTGGCGACCGAAATTATTGATATCATACAAAAATTTATTACATCACGGTGAAATTTAACGTTTATTCTTAAGGTATAAATATCTTTAATCAATTAACCCAAAATATTTCAAAAATTCGTCATGAGTTAAATTAGGTCATGGAACCGAAATTACTTTACCGAAAAGAGGGGCGTATATTTTTGATAATATTTGATTGATTAAAGTGGGATAAAAAGCCAAAAAGATTTTTAATTTTATTTTTACCATGTTTTTAAAATTAATATATAAATCTTAAATTAATATTGTAAACTTTGTAAAAACAATATATTTAAAATTGTAAATATTTGAAAAATATAATATAAGTTTGGTGTGATTTTATAATATGAATTTTTAAATTAAGTTTGGTGTGAATTTTTAATTTTTAAATAAGAATTTTTAATTTTATGCATTTCAAATTTTAAGTTTGGTGTGAATTTTTAATATTAATTTTGAATTTTATGTATTTTTATTTTAAGTTTGGTGTGAATTTAAAAACAAAAATTTACTTTATCTCATTAAGTTAAAAATATGATTTTTAAAATTCGTCGTAAGTTGAAGACTAGGTCATTGAACCGAAATTGCTTTACCCGAGGGAGGGACGAGAACTTTTATTATCATTATTTTTAATCTTATTGAATTAAAGTATGCCAAAAACATTAAAAAAACCTAAAAATATTAGCTTTTAAAACAATCGCTACAAAAAGACAAATTTTAAAATTTTGTCAAAGGACGGACTAGGACATCGATCCGAAACGACCTCGTCCTAAATAACAAGGGAAACAAAATTTTAAAATTAGTTACTTAATTGTTTTAATTAGTATAAGATATATAAAAAAAAAAAAGCTGAAAGTACTGTAGCCGGCACCCCATGCGATCGCATGGGGTTTGCACTTGGAACCCATGCGATCGCATGGGGACCAAATGCAGGCCAGAAACAAATAGCTCAGAGAGCTGAGTTCTTCACACCACAACACACAAACATACGAAAATGCTCCCAAATCACCTCTAAAATTCGTCATTTTTCACCGTAATTCGTCATTTTTCTTGCTCTAATCATGCCTAGATTCTCATTCTTCAGCAAAATGGTAAAAATTACACCCCTAAACTCTATAAATTCCTAGTTTTTGTGATAATTACCAATTTTTTACCTAATGTAATTTTGTTAATTTCTAGTGTAATTAGTGTTAAATTGTTAGTATTTTATGCATGTATAACCTAGATTGATGCTATTTAACATGATTTGAAGCCAAAAACTTCAAAATTTTTAGAAATCTAGGGTTTGTGTTCTTGAGCAATTTGGGGCTTTTTGATATAAACAAGTTATGGCCGATTTTTGTCATAAATTATTGCTAAATTGAGTAGTGTAACATGTTTAGATAGTTAAATGATCCAAACATTGATCCTAAACACGATTTTTAGAAATTAAAGTGGACTTTTTAAGTTCAAAATTCATGAACTTGATTAATTTGATATATTTGCCATTTGAGACTTGGTTAATTATTAGTTATGACTATTTTGACATGTTATTTGAGTTAAATGCTTATGAATTTTGTATACATTTTCATATGTGCTTATTTGAAAAGTGTAGAATTGTGAAAAATTGTGAAAATGTGTATAAGTTTAATTTTGATTTAACATGTTATAGTGATTGTTTTAAGTTGTTATTTTGCTAACACTAATGCATATTTGGATGCACAAATTTTGTGTTTAATGTGTTTTGCAGAAAGCCGATACTGGAGGTTCAGGAGCATCATCATCTAGACGACCAGCACCAGCACCAGAACCAGAACCAGAAATGCAACACGAACAAGAACCACAACAGGAACAACAACAACAGCCTGATCAGCACATACCTTATTATGATCCGGTACAGTTTGTTGATGAATTCATAGTATTCCCAATGAGGCCGCCAGTAGAATTCCCAACGATTCCTGAGCACACTCTGCATCCTAATCTGAGATTTGATAGGAGATGGAGAGATTACGAGACATATCAAAGGAACAAATTCAAATTGGTAACAAAAAATGTAGAGGTGCCAAGGGTAATCGATTGGGCCCCTTTGGAAACAGTCCATCTAGCTGACCGTGTTAGACAGCTTTTAGTTCAAAGGTATGGCAGTTCTTCTTTTATAGATTGGGAACGTCTTTTCACCATTCGTAGACCTGTATATAAGGAATGGTGTGTTGAGTTGATGAGTACTGTATCACTTGATACAAATATAGTTAGAATAGATGATAGAAGATTTCTTAGGTTTATCCTTGGCGGTAGGATGTACAGAATGTCCATGCTGGACATGGCCAGGGCATTACAGATATATACTCCTGGTGAGTTGCTATTACCCGATTGTACAAATTTGATTCATTATGGTGAAAGGGTAGATAGTAACTTTGACGCTGACGCCATTTGGAGGCGTATGTCACATTTTGATGTTTTTACACGAGCAGAGGGACACTCCTATACACATATTAACAGAGCCGAGCTTCGTATTATTCATAGATTTTTGGCTAACTCGATTACACAGAGAGGACATAATAAAGAAAAAATTACCTTACATGATTTATTCTACCTAAAGTGTATTCGGGATCCTAGAAGCTTTGTCAATATCCCTTACTGTGTTGCTTTTTATTTATCTAAAATGGTAGAGGGAATGCAGGATGAGAGTATAATAGGATGAGGTATTTTTGTTACTCTCATTGGAGAGTATTTAGGTGTTGATAGGAACCAAGGGGGTCCATTACAGCTTTGTAGAGAATAGGTTGAGCTCTTAGGATTGAAAGTTTATGTGGGTGCTAAGGTATTGAAAAGTAGACGTAACCAAGCAGTACCCTATGAGGGATCTCATCCTCAGGTAGAGAGAGGCTCAGACGAGGAAATGGAGGAGGCGAAAGACATTAGGGATGTCTTTCGAGATGCTATTCTTGACGTCCACGTTCGTATAGATGAGGAAGCAATGACGAACGCGACCAGGCATAGTATGTATGAGAAGTGGAACTCCGAGCGAGTATACGAGGATTATAGGCGACGCCAACACGATAGCTGGTTAGTTCATCAGCACCAAATCATGAGCCAGCTATCATATAAGGTACCAAATAACTATGTACCTACTCGACCTGCTTATTTTCCTCCACACAGCCCCGATATCCGACCACCCTTTAACCGGTATGACTATAACCAAGCCTATCAAAACACCTATAACCAACAATGGAACCCACCTGACGAGATGAACTGGAACCCATATCCAGACTGATTTAGTTCCATTTGGTTATTTATATGATTTTTATGTTTTTATCTTTTTACTTATTCATGTTTAAACTTATGTTACTTGAATATACTTATGTAATCTTTATCATTTTTATTATTATTGTGTACTAATATTTCACATTTAGGATTTGAAAGTAGGATATTAAGTCCCATTTCAAATTGCCATGCATGTTTATATTTGTATGTATGTATATGGTAAATTGTACAAAACAGGGTAAAACAGCGATTTTCAAAGACTGGCATTAAGTTCAGCAAAAACTACTAATTTTGACGACAAGATAAATGTGATGTAACAACAGACGGAATGGACAAATGATATGTACCATTTATCATTCAGCAAACAAACGCCAATATGTTTGGAAACTTTGGTAAAATTTAATCATTTCTACACTAATCACCCTCAATAATTTAAATTGTTACTGATTTCTTGCAAATGAGGGCATTGCAAGATCTTAAGTGTGGGAAGGGGTTAAATTCTTTCGGATTTTAAAATTTTTACTTTATGCACTTGGTTACCATTAGAAATACTAGTAAAGTAGTAGTTGTATTAGAATCTAGTGCTCTCTGATAATAAAGAACAGCCCTAGTCTTATATACTGACTACCCAATTCTAGTAAAAATTTTCAAAATTTTCAATTAAATGAACTTAAAATCATGTTTATACATATTTATGAACGATAAAACTAGGTGTTAACACCGAAATTATTGTTACCTCGGAAAGGACATAAATTGAGAAACAAACCAAAATGTTAAAATTCATTTAAAATGGAATAGAGGACAATAAAAAGGAAAATAAAAGCCAAGTGTGGGAAAAATTACCAAGTTATCTTAAACATATGTCACATATTTCTGTAACAAATAACTGAAAATACTTTTGCTTTGGACTAAACTAAACTATTTTACCCGATGAAAGAAAAAAAGAGATGGATCTACACGATGAATCAATTCCATCATTAAAAGGAAGTAAAGTCTTCTGAAAAAGAAACGCGCTTCTTGATTTAGGTCAGGAAGTTGTCGTCCAGACCAGCTGTAGGTTGTTGAAAAATCTAGAAAAGTCATCTCTAAAATCAGCAGGAAATCCACGGACCTCAGCATAAAACAGGGTCGCCAAGTGGTCAGATTTATCCTAACCATGAGAAGGATTTATCTCGTACAATGGGGAAGCACCGTGCAAATTAGCTTGATAAGACTAATGAATCAGATCCCCAGAAAGGATAATCTCCTTTAAAGATCAAAAATCAGCTTTTAAGACTGATATTACTCAATCCTAGAGATTGACCTTAAAGATTGAGAATTACAAACTCATGGAATTCAATGATATCTAAACTCGAGCTTGAACGAGATAATATTTTGATCAAATTATAAACCGATTTGTTTTCTGAAAACCCATTTTCAATGCGTTCATTACCATTGAACGTAAAATCCTAAGAATTCACCTAGAATCCATTAGGTTACCTGAACCAAATCGGGTGTCAACCGTAAGAACGGTGGTTGCATAGCATGGTCGAAGACAGGACCTTGTGCCTGACCGAAAAATCATAAGGGTGAGCTTTACTATTGCTCCTACAAAGGATAGTAATTGCGTCCGACACGTTATAGACCATAATTAAAAGCATGTCAGGGGACATTGCCTTAACAGTTGCTTGTTCAACGCTTTCCTTTACAACCGGACGGTAGTTTACCGAAAGGTAATATACGGAGCAAGTATACTGGATGTGTTGCTTTCCTAATACAAGATTAGCAAGTGGGTGACACAAAACCACAGTTTTGAGCTAAAATTTTCAAATCTGAAACCCACCAAACTCACAAAAATATTTCGCAAACACCGGTGAAGGGTTATTCCGGAAAACTTATCTAGGGTAAAAACTAGATTTAATTTTCAAAAGATCAAATGTTTTCATAAAGATCCAATTTCCTTAATGGATCTAAATTTTATAGTCGTGTGGGACTGTAAACCACATCGTTACTACCATTGTTTATACCGTCGTATTGAAATCACTGATGTACAAAGTGTGAAGAATAAAGAAGTGTTTCTAGTATTTCAAGACTATATTGCTTGAGGACAAGCAACGCTCAAGTGTGGGAATATTTGATAATGCTAAAAACGAACATATATTTCATAGCATTATTCCTCAAGAAAGACAAGCTTTTAGTTGCAACTGTTCTATTTACAAGTGATATTCGTTTAAATAATAAAAGGTGAAGACAAAAGACAGATTCGACGAATCGAAGACGCAAACGACCAAAAAGCTCAAAAGTACAAAATACAATCAATGAGGTTCCAATTATTGATAAGAAACGTCTCAAAATTACAAGAGTACAAGATTCAAAACGCAAAGTACAAGATATTAAATTGTACGCAAGGACGTTCGAAAATCCGGAACCGGGACCAGAGTCAACTCTCAACGCTCGACGCAACGGACTAAAAATTACAAGTCAACTATGCACATGAATATAATATAATATATAATTAATTCTTAAAATTAATATATATATATTATATTATTATAAATAAACGTCGGCAGAAGAAAACAACCAAAAGTGGCTCTCCCCAGCTGGCCATGCGATCGCATGGCCTGGAAGGCATAAATCCATTCTATCGCATGAGCCTCTTTTCCAGATCACATGCCTATAAAAATCGAGCTTTGGTATAACACAAATCACATCTTTTTCTTCTTCACTCAACGTAGTATATGTATATATAATTTATATTTTAATTTTAATTTTAAATCCTAATAATAAGGGTGTGTTAGCGAATGTTGTAAGGGTGTAAGTCGAAATTCTGTCCGTGTAACGCTACGCTATTTTTAATCATTGAAAGTTATGTTCAACCTTTTTACATTAATGTCTCGTAGCTAAGTTATTATTATGCTTATTTAATCCGAAGTAATCATGATGTTGGGCTAAAAATATTAAAATTGGGTAATTGGGCTTTGTACCATAATTGGGGTTTGGACAAAAGAACGACACTTGTGGAAATTAGACTATGGGCTATTAATGGGCTTTATATTTGTTTAACTAAATGATAGTTTGTTAATGTTAATATAAAGATTTACAATTGGACGTCCCTATAAATAACCATATACACTCAATCGGACACGATGGGCGGGATATTTATATGTACAAATAATCGTTCATTTAACCGGACACGGGAATGGATTAATAGCCACTAGAATTATTAAAACAGGGGTGAAATTATGTACAAGGACACTTGGCATAATTGTTAACAAAGTATTAAAACCTTGGGTTACACTCAGTCGACATCCTGGTGTAATTATTAAACAAAGTAATAAAACCTTGTTACAGTTTAAGTCCCCAATTAGTTGGAATATTTGACTTCGGGTATAAGGATAATTTGACGAGGACACTCGCACTTTATATTTATGACTGATGGACTGTTATGGACAAAAACCAGACGAACATATTAAATAATACAGGACAAAGGACAATTAACCCATGGGCATAAAACCAAAATCAACACGTTAAACATCATGATTACGGAAGTTTAAATAAGCATAATTCTTTTATTTCATATTTAATTTCCTTTAATTTATATTTAATTGCACTTCTAATTATAGCACTTTTATTTATTGTTATTGTATTTTTAATTGCACTTTTAATTATCGTACTTTTTAATTATCGCAAGTTTATTTTATCGCACTTTTATTATTCGTAATTTCATTATCGTTATTTACTTTACGCTTTAAATTAAGTCTTTTATTTAATATTTTATATTTGGTTTTAACTGCGACTAAAGTTTTAAAATCGACAAACCGGTCATTAAACGGTAAAAACCCCCCTTTATAATAATAATATTACTTATATATATATTTGTATTTTTATAAATTTAAACTAATATAGCGTTAAGCTTTGTGAAAAAGATTCCCTGTGGAACGAACCGGACTTACTAAAAACTACACTACTGTACGATTAGGTACACTGCCTATAAGTGTTGTAGCAAGGTTTAAGTATATCCATTCAATAAATAAATAAATATCTTGTGTAAAATTGTATCGTATTTAATAGTATTTCCTTATAAAATATAAAGCTATTTTATATACACCTCGCATAACAATCAGTCTGAGACTTACTCACTCAATGGAGAAATGAAGAAGGCGATCCCTACCACGAACCAAACTTACCTCCTAACATCGGAGAAAACGATGTACTCACCGGTGAACCTATGCGCAACACTGTATTCACCCTTCTTGCTAAAGTTTTCCACCTCGAAGGTCGTATTACTGCAATTTCAGAAAATATTCAACCTCTACTTCCGAATACCAATCGAAGGGGAATGTTAGAAGAAGTTAGGGAACTTTGAATTGATAATCAAGATCTATCAAATCAGATGAGTGGATGGATAGAAATGATAGAGGGTAGAATAGAAACTCTGACAAGAATGGTGCGTGATCTACAAGCTATACTTACTACACCAACATCATCACCAACCACAGCACCAACAATACTTGTAGCACCGACAGCAACAGTATCACCATCAGCAGCACCAGTAGCATAACCAGTACCAACCACAACAACATCATCACACGTCTCAACCTCGCAGTCTATACCTCAAGCATAATCATCGTTCTAAGAATCGTTCTACATAAACTATCTTCGTCCTTCATGGCGGTTATATAATCTCTAATGTTTAGAGATTATGTACTCTAGTTCTAGCCGTAAATCTGATGAGTTTAATATCACATTGACTCATTAAATCCATGATTACGTCTGAAGAAAATATATATGTATATATGTTTTCATAACGATGGTAATTAAAAGTTTTATTGTACAAACTGTTAATGGTGAAAATATTTTAACGGGTAGGTAATACCCGAGGAATATTTAGATTCCACATTAATAAGTTACACTGTACATTATTCGAATCTGATTCAACGGTCATTTACTGTCCTACTTATATCTATCGATATACGAATCCGTTCACCGCAGAATAACCATTTTCATTCAATTTCATATTTGGATTTTGATTTATCAGAATCCAACAAGTGGCATAATGAAGAAAACATTGGACAATAATAAAACTTGTTAGAAACAAACAAATTAACTATGAGAAAATTTTGTTAAGAATCCACGCTAGCTGTTCCTAGCTAACTGATCCCAACTAATTGATTACATTTTATTTATCGCAATTTAATTATCGCAATTTAATTTATCATCATTTAATTTCTGTTATTTACTTTACGCATTTTATTTATTGTCATTTAATTTTTATTATTTATTTTTACGCACTTTAAATATCGGGATACGTATACAAGGTTTTGACATATCATATCGACACATATATATATTATTTGGAATAACCATAGACACTCTATATGCAGTAATGATCGAGTTCTCTATACAGGGTTGAGGTTTATTCTATAATAATATATATACTTTGAGTTGTGATCAAGTCTGAGACATGTACACGGGTCACGATATGTATTAATTAATTCAAATATTATATATTAAATTATATATGAATTATTGGACTGTCAACCGTGGACTATAGACTGTGGACTAATAACATTGGATAATTAAAATGAATTAAAATATTGATCATAACATATGAAACTAAACAATTCTTCAAGTTTGCCACTTGATTTCATCTTAAACCTCATTTGTATCTCGACGATTACAATCTGCGTTCAAACCTTTCATAATTCTTGGAAACACCTCAATCGAGAGGATGAAGCAACTGCATCTCATCTACGGAAGAAAAGATTGATGCATATAGTTATGCACCTGAAAAACACTCGGAACCTGAGTAAAACGTTTAACCCGTATCTGTGTTAGCTCCTTTAGCATTATTATTACCCAAAATAACTTGGTAATCCCTTTCAAAGTAGCAAATTTTATCACAACTCCAGCAAGTCAACTTCGACTTTTCGTTCAAAACAACCTTATTATAACCTTGATATATATGTGTACTCTTTTATTGTTACCGGGGAACCTTTTATATTCCACCATATTACCGTCAGCGTTTAATCATCTAAAAACACAATTCTCTTGAAATCACCTCAGATCGATAACCAATGATTCAGATATGGTAGCAGTAAATGTAGAGGAATTGACAATCAGTATTTTGAAAACTCACAGCATATCTACATCAACAGTTATATGTATAATATTTATCTCTTAGAATAATGACCTTCCATTCTGAAATTTTGAAAAGCACCCAGCCTACGAATTAATATATTGAACTTTGAAAAAGCTGAATGAAGCAGCAGAAACTGTATATAACCGTAAACGACCTTAATTGTCGGAAGTTTGATGATAGAGAATAGTACGTTGGAAAAGCTCAGAAAAATTGGAACTGGAAAACGAATTGAGATAACCACGAAGGAGACCAAGGACAAATACAAGGTCCAAACCCTATATTCAAAGAATCCAGGTAATTCTGGATCCAATGAAACCTTCAACGAATATCTTGCTTCGTACTCATGTTAAAATCTTGCGAAAAATCTTTCTTCATCAACCTTCGAACTTAGAAATTCCAAAATATCATCATAAATATCTTCGATATTTCCGAGGATATTTTCATAAATATTCCTATCCGCAATTATTTATCTCTTCCTGCTATCTATATTACATCATAAAGGAAACCATTTTAGTTTCTAAATTTCTTTAAAATTCGAATTTAAAGTATGAATGTTTTTGAAGCAGTGTTGGGAACTGATGCATGAGTTAGTATAATATAATGACACTTGATCAACGTGATTATATTACAGTAAGTCATGCTGAGTTTCTAATGGGACATGATGATTCACAGATCATAACGTCATCATGTGCCACGTTACATGACTCTTTCATTCTGCTTAACTTCTGAACATATCAAGAAAGTATATTCTTGATAGTTCTATTCTCAGTGATTCTGATAATTTGACAAATCAAACAGTGCTATCACATTCTTTCCTGCTTAGAACATTATAATCATTTGAAACTCTATATCTACAAATTCTGGACTATTATTCGCTTGACTTGAAGTCGGGAAGAGAAAACAAAAGCATAGAGCTTTGAAATATAAGGGAGAATATAAAGCCCGATAATAACACATAAATTACAAACCGTGTATATCAATGTTTATCTTAACATAAAGATACGGGAGAATTAAAAACATTATAATCCCAAGGGCGAATTAGAAGAAGGCAGATTCCTCCGGTGGAAGTTGGAAATGGAGAATGATTGTTGCGATAGTAAGGATGAGGGCAAGGATCAGAACTGGATTAAGCATTTTCAGAATCTTTTGGATGTATGAAACAAGAAGGAAAGTATAGGAATGGTGAGAATAATGGAACGGAAGAATTTAATTTATAATGGAAATATCAGACAGAGAAATTGAAGCAGATCACCGTATTTAATTAGAGAGATCTTAATTTCCTTATTCGCCGAAGAATCAAATCTTTTAGATTTCAAAAATTTTCTTTAAAATCCCTTGAATTCCGAAATTCAACCAAGACAATGTCAAAAGTTAAGACGCACCTTAATTTCTAAATTCAACCTTGACTACATCAAAAGTTAAATCTCTATCTAAATTTTTTGTGATAGCTTCACTCGTACTCTTCGAGTAATCGAATTATCTTAGCCATATTAATCAACAATAATAAAACTCTATTTATCAGCTCATATTCGTTAGGAAAACATTCCTATTGTTAGCCATGACCATCCCAATCAAATTTCGGGACGAAATTTCTTTAACGGGTAGGTACTGTGACGACCCGAGAATTTCTGACCAAATTTAAACTTAATCTGTATATAAAATCGACACGATAAGCAAAGTCTGTAATGTTGAATCTCAAATATTTTGAAGTGCTTTCATTTATGCAATTACCTTGGGACTATACTCGACGATTCACGAACCTTTAAAAATGAGATTAGGAATGTATATAAAAATGATTATATATGAAAATAAGTATATCTTATAAATTAAAGTATTATGTGATTTAATTGTCATGAAAGATAACTAGGATTAGTTAAAACTATTTATTTAATTATAGAAAGTATATTAAATGTAAGTGCTTTTGAACATAACCTGTCAACAATAACAAAACATTAAATGTATACTTTGAGTCTATTTATTTCAATATATATATATATATATATATATATATATATATATATATATATATATATATATATATATATATATATATATATATATATATATATATATAATATACTTATTTAAGTAATAACATTTAATAAATAAAACATAATTATAGATATAGTAATTTGAAAGTATATGTATATGAATTATATGCATAAATATTATCATATGTATATTCTTAAAATGGATAACTATTAAATATATTGTATATATTGTGTAAATATTGAACATTACTAAATTATGATACTAATATGTAATTACGAGTTAAAATATAGTTATTATATTAATATCAGTATCATTACTTTCATTACTATTATTAAAATAAATATTAATATCGATATCAGTATTATTAATATTGTTATAGAATATAAAAATGTAAAATTTGATACATGAAAGATGTTATATATTTTTACCATTACTAGTATTATTATTATTATTATTATCATTATAATTTTATTACTTCTACCATTATAAATTTTGTATTATTTGATACTAATATTATTAACTCTATTATTATTATTAATAGAATTATTATTAATAATATAATTATTAAATATTAAATTATTAATATTAAATATAATTTATATATACTTAAGGACTTACATACGTGAATATATCTAAATCACTAGCTATCTGTTTGTAATGAGATTTCCTTTTTGGTTATATTCTATTTTTCTTCTCTTCCCTGTTTACTTGTGAAAACCTGTCAAGATTTTCGGTTCCTCAAAAATCGATCAGTTCTTGATTATGAACTTAACCAGACGACTACTATTATCAAACACCCATTCATATAGACTAACTTACCTACTGCAATTTCAAAAAAAAAAAAAAAAATTTTAAACAGAAACCTATTTTTACTCCGTTACAGATGAAAACCAAAGATTCAATTTTTGATTAAATCTTTAATTTTTAAAAATGCAGAAGTGATCAGAGGTTGATCGTGATACTATCTGCTCAATATCAATTTTTAATTTTCAAAACCTAAGTTGAATTTTGGAGTCAAGGTTCGATGTAAAAAAGTCAAACTTTATGATCATCGCGAAATTTGTAATCGTGTTGGAGTTTTCAGTTAAAATGACGATTTCAATAGTTTATACATGTGATTTCCAAACTATTTCGTGAAGAAAGCGTGATCTAAAACACACTTAAAATCAAAATTTGATTTTCTTTTTTTTCTTTTTTTTTCGAACAGCAGCGTGGCTGGATTTTTTTATTTTATTTTTTTTTTAAACTCTCCTATCTAGTCTCTGGTTGTTGGCGAGTCTTAATTGAAAACACGAAATCGTTAATTGGTATTTGAAGTTCTTTGGTTGGATTAATACAAGGAAGAAGAAGAAGGAGTAATAGGAAAAGGTTAAACGGGTTAAAAGGAAACAGGTTCGGTATTAAATCAGAAAATGGACGATAGCCCAGACGGTTAAGGGAATGAGCGAGTGTCCGAGAGGTCACGGGTTCGAGTCCCGTATGGAGCTTTTCTTTTTAGGAAAACCATTTATAAGGGTATACATTTTTTCTCTCTTTTCCATTATCATTATAATTATAATTATTATAATTATTATTAGTATTATTATTATTGTTATAACTATTAGTATTATTACTACTAGTATAATTATTGTATGGTTATTATTGTTATTGTTATGTAATTATTAGTGTCAAAAATTATTATTGTTACTACTATATGTATATGTATTATAGTCATTATTATTATTATTACTATAAGTATTAATAATATTATTATTAGGAACCTTATCATTTTAAAATTACTACTATCATTATAATTAGGATTTTGATCAATATTATTAATATTATGAAAGTAATAAAAAAAAATTATTATTATTATCATTAAAATTAGAATTTTGTATCATTCTATCAATATTGGTATTAGTATCCTTTTATAAATAATAGAAATTTTAATATTAACATAAATATTATTATTTGTATCATCACGAGTATTGTTATTATGTAATTACTAAAATCACTATCATAACTATCATAAATAGTAAAATTAATATTTTTACAACTATAATTATTAATATCAATATTATTATCACTAATAGAACTATTAACATTATTATATTAATAATAATTTTAAGTATTATAATTATTATCATTTCTACCACTTCTAATATTATTTTGACTACTGCTATTATTAATATACAAATGATATATTTAATACATATGACCTAACAAAAATTAATATTTTTATATACAAAATGAACATATGAAACAAATATATACCATTAATATAGAAAGGATATAACTAATAAATGTATATGTTTCGATTACAATTATGTATATTAATAAATATATACAAATGATATAGGTTCGTGAATCCGAGGTCAACCCTATACTTGTTCAATGTCGTTCTATGTATTTTTACTACAAAATACATTAGGTGAGTTTCATTTGATTCCCCTTTTACTCTTTACATTTTTGGGGCTGAGAATACATGCAAATGCTTTATTAACTGTTTTACAATAATTATATGCGTGAGTTTCATTACTCCCTTTTTAAATGCTTTTGCAATATATATATTTTTGAGACTGAGAATACATGCGCTGCTTTTATAATTGTTTTACGAAATAGACACAAGTAATCGAAACTACATTCTATGGCTGGATTATTAAACCGAATATGCCCCTTTTTATTAAGTCTGGTAATCTAAGAATTAGGCAACAGACACCCTAATTGACGTGAACTCTAAAGATAGATCTATTGGGCCCAACAAGCCCCATCCAAAGTACCGGATGCTTTAGTACTTCAAAATTTATATCATGTCCGAAGGAGGATCCCGGAATGATGGGGATATTCTTATATGCATATTGTGAATGTCGGTTACCAGGTGTTCAATCCATATGAATGATATTTTTGTCTCTATGCATGGGACGTATGTTTATGAGAAATGGAAATATGAAATCTTGTGGTCTATTAAAATTATGAAATGATTATTTATGTTAAACTAATGAACTCACCAACTTTTTGGTTGACACTTTAAAGCATGTTTATTCTCAGGTACCAAAGAAATCTTCCGCTGTGCATTAGCTCATTTTAAAGACATTACTTGGAGTCATTCATGACATTCATTTCAAAAGACGTTGCATTCAAGTCTTTGAGTTCATCAAGATTTTTATTAAGTCAATTATAGTAATATATATTAAGAAATGGTATGCATGTTGTCAACTTTTGATGAAATGAAAGATTATCTTTTCAAAAACGAATGCAATGTTTGTAAAATGTATCATATAGAGGTCAAGTACCTCGCGATGTAATTAACTGTTGTGAATCGTTTATAATTGATATGGACTTCGTCTGGATGGATTAGGACGGGTCTCTACACACATAAGGTTCTAAGTAATCACCTTTAAATATTTAACGAACAAGTAACGATAGTGACGGAAAAAGTCGGGTTGTTACATTTATGTTGATCAACCAGAAGGCTTTGTCGATCCCATTCATCCAAACCACGTATACTACTTGGAGAAAGCTTTGTACGGTCTAAAGCAAGCACCGCGTGCATGGTACGAGACCTTAACAAAGTACTTGCTGGATAATGGCTTCTCTCGTAGAACGATTGATACAACCTCTTCATCCGTAAAAACCACGGTCACATTCTCTTGGTTCAAATTTACGTTGATGATATTATTTTTGTTTCCACATCCCCGGCCCTTTGCAAAGAATTTGGTAACCTTATGGCCAACAAATTCGAAATGAGCATGCTTGACCAGATAAATTTCTTCTTGGGGTTACAAGTAAAATAATTACCAAATGAGATTTTTATTAATCTGTAAGTAACTAGAGGGGGTGAATAGTTACTTAGTGGTTTTTTAAAACTTTTTCGAAATCTTTAACAATCAAAACATAAGTTTTAAGTGTAGAAGTATTTGTGTTTGTTAATGCAAGTATGTAAAGATTGTAAGTGCAAAAAAACAAGGATTTATAGTGGTTCGGGAGGATGTTAACTAATCCACCTTAATCTACTCCCTAATTCTACGAATTGATACTTTTCTTCACTATGATACCCCAAACCCGGTGGAGTGTCCGGATGCAACACTAGCTCCTCGATAAGCCGCTACTCATGAACCCTTACGTCCCTTTGAAGAATTTAAAAATACCAAATGCTCTTACCACAAGATCCTAATGCTCTAGCCTAGTGAAATCACAACTACCTTTTAGATCCCTTTAAGAAGATAGCTTACAAGTAAACTTATAGCTAAGCTTACAATCACTCATAGTTCTTCAATAGGCCACACCAACTTAATTCCCAATGGAATTGATCAACTTCCTAGATCCCTTTAAGGAAGTTGAATCATTAAGCAAGATGGTGTTTCCTATCATTAGAACTATCTAGCTTCCTTGATCCCCTAAGGAAGTGTGTTACAAAGTAAACTTAAAGATACAAATGATAAGTATAAAGTTTACATTTCAATTCTACTTAGTGTAAGTAGACTCTCTCTTTCTCTCTTATAATCTCTCCATTGATATGTGCTTGAGGCTTGGGAGATCAGTAGATATGACTTTAAAATAATGTTGGAAAGAGGTGGTCTTCTAGTTTGGAAAAGTGGTGTATTTATATTCCAAGAAAATATTGTCAGACAAAACTGCGGTCGAACCACGATCGACCTTACAGGCAGCCGTACAACTTCTGTTAGCATTTCAACATATCCGTTGGAGCTCCTTTTTCTTTGAATTTTTGGCTTCTTTACCTAATATAGAGCCTTCAAAATATGCTTAATACACCTAGAAGTTAACTCCATTACCCCTTTGATATTGAACATATGCATGGAGGTTGACATGTGCTAGCTAAAGAGGAAAATCCAATGCCCTTGACCATTGTCATTGATTTCCTAAAAAGGTAAATGCTGAAATCTTATCCCTTGACAACCCACAAAGCTCCAAACACAATAACCCATGAATCTTACACTTTGTCAATACTTGGATGGTAGTTCATACTTCATTGGTTGCTTGCAACAAGTTAATTTTGACTAGTTTGATTATAATGAAGAATCCTTTAACTAGTTGCTTTAATCATCCTTTGACAAACCACAAGCTTCCAAAACTTCAATAACCCATTTTAATAGCTTGTCATCTTCTTAATGGAAGTGTCTTTCTCTTTAGAACATACTTGCATCTTGATTGAACTAGTTTGATTATAGTTAGAGCTTAAATGAACCTTGTTACAACCTTGACTAGCTTGAATTTAATTAAAACTTACATACATACAAATGGTACTTAAAAGTAATGGGAGAGCACCTCTTTAATTGGAAATTTGATGACCATTATTAGTATGTATTTAAAAGACATTTTGTAACACTTGAAAAGTAAAACACTTTTGTGTTTAATCTTATTTGAGCTTAAAATGTCATTAAGATGTCGTTAGGTGTGATTAGCAAAATTTAACATCTTTTGGTTCAAAACTCTTTTGAAATCAAAGAAGGCAACTATTATAAGTATGTTTAAAAAGGTTTTGTAATTTATAAATGTCTCAAAGTGGTCTATCTTAAAGTGAAAGAATTTGGTTACAGAGAAAACTGTGGTCGATCCACGGTCGGCCGTGAGGTTGACCGTAGATCAACATTTTTGTAAAATGGTGCAGCCGTTGGAACAGGACATCTATGGTCAGATCCGCAGTCGACCGTGGTGCAGCCGCATAGCAGTTTTACCAAGTTAATTATTTATGTATTGGTCTTTTGCTAGAGATAGTGTAGGCTTATGAACTCATGTCGTCTTACAAATGATTAAGCACTTATCTCTTTTATGTCATCATCAAAACAAAATGATTAATTTTTGAATATTATAATTGAATTCTTAACCAACATTCTCCCCCTTTTTGATGATGAGAAATATATGAGTAAGTGTTTAGTTATGTAAGCTGAAATAAGTGTTAACATCACTTACCATACACTTTCTCCCCCTTTTGTCGAAGCAAAAAGGTTAGCTTCCCCAGGAACTAAGAGCGCCCTAAAGTTATGCTCCCCCTTGAATCATACATAGTAGAAAATCTTATGGCTCCCCCTTGAAACATACACAGTTATAAGATCAAGTAAGGAGTGATATGAACTAAAAGAGTTAGATAAACCTTCAATCAAGGGTTAGTGCAAACACATAATAGTATATAGCAAGCAAAAGAATCATTGTGCATCATGCATAACTAAGATAGTGGAGCGAGCACTTTGACCAATATATGTGATCGTTAGAGAGCATGTAAAATTAAAGATGCGTATGAACCACCACATATCAGAGTTAATGAATAGTATAGCATGAATGTATGATATAACATGTAGTGAGCAGAAGCCTTAGTATATCATGCAACATTATCATTAAATACCAACATTACTCCACTAGTTCTACCAATTTCAGGTATGTATAAAAGTAAGTAGGTTTAAGCAAGCATGTAGAACCATATAGCATAGCATGGTATACATTTTGCACATAGCACAATGTGAAAACATAAGTGAGAGTAGCATGCAAAAGCTAATATACATTAGATCAATTGTCAAGCAAACAATCATGCATAACAATCATATTTATAAGCTTAGATGCTAGAGCATGAAAGTAAGTTCAAACAAGCATGTTAAACCACAAGCATAACATAGCATGGCAAACATATGGCACGTATCATTAGCATAGCATGTTAAGCATATTGCACATAATATAAGCATAGCATGTTGAATACATATTATAAGAATACAAGTAAGAGTGGCATGTTCAAGCTAATATACGTAATCATGCATAACGATCTAATTTACATATAATTTTAAAACATGCATGAGGCACCTCTATTCAACATAATGAGCATACTGGTCGAAGCATGTCAAGTGATAGTGCTTAATAACACAGATATGATAAGTCTAAACGTTATCGATGAAAAATTATACATAAGTTTCAGTTATTCAACTAAGAGCATATCTCTTTGTATACTTAGTGATGAACATATGTATAACCTAAACATATAGAGCATGTTAATAATCAAAGCTAAATTGATGTTCAAATAATCACTTATTAGGTTGACTAGTCCAATTTTAGCACGAGAATGCACACACATATGAGTTTTGGAAGAGGTGGTACCTTAATCGAGGAAAGTTTGTTTCATCCGTAAGTCGTGAGCACATGATCTTCCAATCGCTACATACTTGACTTTAGTAGTAGAGAGAGCTACGGGTGTTTGTTCCATTGAGAGCCAAGAGGTTATGCATAAACCAACTAATGCACATACACTACTCTTCTAAACTGTAGCGATCCACCATCATTCGAATCTCCAAGGCACATGATATTCATGATGCAGAGAACTCTTTAGATTTCTCTAAAGATCCTTTTAACGACTCAAAAGTGTGACATATCGGGACTTTTCTTTGCATGGGTGATGAGCATAACAATACGTTGAAGTCTCGCATGTATTGTTAGAAATATATTCATGCATAGGATTCAAGAATAATATTCATCATAGTAAGCACATGTCACATCAAAACAAGCAGTCATGCATAGTAAGCTCAATTAAAATTCATACTACAAGTGAGTAGAAATCATGCATAACAAGTAAGTAATCATGATAGTCAAATATACGCATGTTCCATAGTATGAATATTGATGAGAAAATACATAAACTAAATAACTAGATCAAGTAGGTATTTGACTTGTAAACTACGATCAACATGATTTATGTTAAGTCACTACTTATTTAGTCAAATATAGCTCAAGATTGCACTTAAATGATATAACGTAACAAGCAATCACATAACTCATGGTAAGCTAGCTAATATCAAAGTATTATTTAGCACTCAACAAATATGATTTAAGAGAATTATCATCATGTACATATATGTTAACTTGACTACGTATAATGTTGACTAGCTAAAATTTTCAATGTATCATAGTTAACAATTTGGAGTGTTATATTAGATCGTGAGTATAAAAACATCCATGCATAATTTTTCAACAAGTTAATAAATCATACTAAATCATAAGCATGTAAGCACATAAGTATGATGAAAAATATATGGCATGTTAGATGTAGAAAATATTAAGCACAATGACCTCACAAATAATATTCAATTAGCAAGTTAATGAGCCTAAAGTGTGTACTATAACAACTAACAAGGTGATTTTAACCAACATTGGTTCAAAATAGATAACTCAAGTTGTCAAGCATGAAGATCATATGAGCATGCGAATATGACAAGTATATTTGCACATATACGAACACATAAGCATACAAATATGGCATGTAGATGTTGCACACATACTTATACAAGCAATGAACACATATATGGCACATATAAGAGATAAAGATTATGAAATTTACACCTAGTGTATAATGAGCAGAAGCCTAGAGTTAAGCCTAGAGTGTAAAGCATACCATAAAGCATTCAAGTTTCTCTATCAAGTATATTTCAAACTTATCATCCATGAGTTCAAAGAATTTGTCACAAGGAAAATGGTTAATTGGATCAATAACCAAGTCATTAACATTTTATTCTCATGCTTTTTAGCAAATAATGTATTGCTAACTTTTACCATTTCACACACATGATCAAGCAAGTATGCCTTAAGTCTATCAAGATTTTCAAGATGCAAAGATATAACCTTTTCATGTATGTTTGATTAATCCTTAAAGCTACTCGGACGTCTATTTGGAACTAGTCAGGTTTTGATTTTTAAAGAGTATCCTAGAGACGTACCTACCTTTGGAGTCACACCTACATCTTTGAGTGAAAATCTAGCATTAATTTCCATAGGTGTGTCTAATACCTTAGCACTTATCATACCAAAACTTTAAGTGTATTCATTAGGTTGATTTATAAGAGTGCTATCTTAGAGTTACTTTGATTCATGAGTTGAGTAAGGCTTTTAGAACACTCATCATTCTTTCAATAATCTCATTGCGTGTAAGTTTAAGACTCAAGACAAATACTTTAAATAAACATTTGTGTGGGGTAAGATTATCTAAATCTTTGACGTATAAAAGGTTGGAGAAACTTTTCTTTTAACTCATTTGTTCTAGGTGTTCGTTTGATACAAACCTAATCCTAGTTTAGAATTTAAGAGCACAAATCATTCTTAAAGTTTTCTAACCTTATTCATCCTAATATATCTAAGTGTGTTTTAAATACTTCAACAACTCAACAAACGCTTATGCGTTTAGCTAACAATTTTTATCAATGACTACTACTCTAGTAATTTATACACGAATAATACCTTTTAAGTGTTAGCCTAGTATGAGTTCTATCATTAAAAATGTACCTCATTAAGCATAGATGATAGAAATCATATACAACCCATTTAGTAAGACTACAAAGTTGAACTTTGGAAATCTATACTATACCTAGAAAATGGAGAATTTATACTACACACTTCAGATCTAATTTGTCTCCTATCGATGTCTCCTAAGATTTGTTTATTATGATTCATTTTATGATCTTGTCATTTATCCTTTCTTAGTTATCATCATTTCTTAAATATTTACTTTGTTAAGGATGATCTTTTTAATACGTTAGCTCACTTAGTGATCATCATATATTACTTTTAGGTAGATCTCTAATGATTAGTTTCATGGTTGTGTGATCTAATCTTTTATACCATCAAATTGAAAATCATATGTTGACATATTTTTATCTTTTCACTAATTTCACTTGTAAGCATATAAGTCGTTCTACCTAATTGTAACATGTTTTCTTAAAAAGAATATGACTTTAACTAGCATGTTAAAATATTTTCATATTAAACACTTATAGAGATCAAATAGCACACTTTTAAGACTATCTCATTTGTAAGTAAAGTTACCTCCACCGATGATTATTCCTCAAATATGTCCATCCAATATTACGTCACCATCATCATGTTCTTTGTACTTGGTGTGACATATTTATCATCGACATGTGTTTTGAGTGCTTGTGATAATATCATCTTACACAAAACCTACAACTTGTTAGAGACACAAAACTTGGTACCCAATGTTTGTTGGGTCCTAGATTGTTAGCATCAAATATTCTCATGATAACTCATCTTTCTGCCTTTTTTCAAAGAGTAGACTATTGTTCTTTTAGACAAGTTTATATTTTAAATTTCGACAATCCAATTTCATGTCTTGATTGAGAATAATTGATCTTGTACGCTTATAGTTGTGTAAAAGTCACTAACACTTACGGGTTGAAAACTTAACCTTTTAAATGAGTGTCGTTTAATGACGATAATTAGCTTCACATTAGCAAATGTTTTAATCTTACCAATAAATAATGTAAAACCAATATTGTAATCATTTTAAAATGTTTCAACATCTAAAAGTGTCAAACCACGGTCGATCATAAAATTGCGAAAGCACATTTTGATCAGAGCCTATGCGGTCGATCCACGGTCGACCGTAGGTTCGATCGCCTACAGGTTTGACATTATGTTGAGTTTTATCAAGTGTGTTTTCGAAAAGCTTGTGATAGGTTCACTCAAGGTGTCTTTCATTTGGTATCTTTAAAAATCACTTTTACTATATCACCACTTTTTTGTCACTTTTGAAGAAAGATAATTCTTTTTCTTGTTCAAAATAGTCATAAGCTAGTGATTCTAGTTTCAAATTATTATTACCCCTAAGTAACCTTTTTTTTGATTATATGGGTTTCGAGAATGCTTATCAAGATACTTAGAGTCTAATCTTAGATATTATGTCTATCACTTAAGGCTCTAAGATGTGTGATAACCTACATATACAAGCATGTAAGATTAATTGATCAAGCATACATCAAGTAATCACCCATGTTATTTATCATGCAAGTATTCAAGGCACAAGTAATTTCAATTATCACATACATTGCATTGACCTAAGTTTCATGCCAAATTTCAAGGTGCTTCTATTATGTACACTATAGTTGTGATTTTAACCCAACCCCACATTTTTCTTTACATCCTTTTATTTTTCAAAAATTAACTTTGTTTATTCAAAGAATGTTTCTTTGTTTAAGTTTTTCATTTTAATCAAGGTTTTGTTAATTATCACAACATTTAGAGTACACAAGCTTTATAATATTAAATAAACCTATTAATTTATATATTTTTTCTAGAAGGAAGCAAACTTACCTCACCATGTAAATGGTGGTATTTTTCCTCAATGTAGTGGATGTAAGCTTGAGCATTCGGGTTCGATCCTTGACTTCCCCATCCCTTGAGTGTCTTGAAGTTGCTTCTTATATGAAAACTTTCATCGTGATTCAAGATTAACTCTTCCAAACTCTTTTGCGTTCTTCAACCAAGTAGAGCTTAGTTCCAAGATCTTTGACTCGAGTTTTTGCACACAATAGTTTTTCGACATGACAAAAACGTTTTTGAGCAAAGATTAGAGCAACTGCTCTGATACCAATTGTAAGTAACTAGAGGGGGGGTGAATAGTTAGTGGTTTCTTAAAACTTTTTTGAAATATTTAACAATCAAAACATAAGTTTTAAGTGTAGAAGCATTTGTGTTTGTTAATGCAAGTATGTAAAGATTGTAAGTGCACAAACACAAGGATTCATAGTAGTTCGGGAGGATGTTAACTAATCCACCTCAATCCACTCCGCAAATCTACGAATTGAGACTTTTCTTCACTATGATACCCCAAACCCGGTGGAGTGTCCGGATACAACACTAGCTCCTCGATAAGCCGCACTCATGAACCCTTACGTCCCTTTGAAGAATTCAAAAATACCAAATGCTCTTACCACAAGATCTTAATGCTCTAGCCTAGAGAAATCACAACTACCTTCTAGATCCCTTTAAGAAGATAGCTTACAAGTAAACTTATAGCTAAGCTTACAATCACTCATAGTTCTTCAATAGGTCATACCAACTTAATTCCCAATGGAATTGATCAACTTCCTAGATCCCTTTAAGGAAGTTGAATCATTAAGCAAGATGGTGTTTCCTATCATAAGAACTATCTAGCTTCCTTGATCCCCTAAGGAAGTGTCTTACAAAGTAAACTTAAAGATACAAATGATAAGTACAAAGTTTACATTTCAATTCTACTTAGTGTAAGTAGAATCTCTCTTTCTCTCTTATAATCTCTCCATTGATATGTGCTTTGTAGTGACCCGTCCTAATCCATCTGGACGAATACATTACATTTGGTTACATCGCGAGGTACTTGACCTCTATATGATATATTTTACAAACATTGCATTCGTTTTTATAAGACAATCTTTCATTACATCGAAAGTTGACGACATGCATACGATTTCATAATATGTCCAACTATAATTGACTTAATAATAATCTTGATGAACTTAACGACTCGAATGCAACGTATTTTGAAATATGTCATGAATGACTCCAAGTAATATCTCTAAAATGAGCAAATGCACAGCGGAAGATTTCTTTCATACCTGAGAATAAACATGCTTTAAAGTGTCAACCAAAAGGATGGTGAGTTCATAAGTTTATCATAAAACAATAAAATTCATCATTTTGATAAACCACAAGATTTAAATCCTGCATGGTACAAATGGGCCCGAATCCTATACCCACCTGTAATGTACATGCGATATCTTTTAAATACAGTACACCTTTCTCGTTTACGAAACCATTTTAACAAATCTTTGTAACCGTAAACATATCTAGTGTACAAAATATCATACACATAACCTGTGTATAAAATCATTCTCTCGATTTATAACAGTCACTTCAATTGGTGGCAATTATCATGTCCACATAATTCAATGGTGGCAATTATCATGTCCACATAATTCAATGGTGGCAATTATCATGTCCACATAATTCAATAATAATCCGCAGAACTTCTGTCTGCATAATAATTCATTCGAGGAATATTTTGCTTGTGTCTATCTCGTCAAACATTTATAAATGTAGTTCTTGTATTCGCAGTTCAAAATATATTTCAAAAGCATTTAATAAAGCAGTTGTAAGAAATAGCGCATGTATTCTCAGTCCCAAAAATGTAAAGAGTAAAAGGGAATCAAATAAACTCACCACACTGTATTTCGTAGTAAAAATACATATGACGGCACTTAACAAGTGTAGGGTTGGCCTCGGATTCACGAACCTATATCATTTATATATATATTAACACATATAATGGTAATCGAACAAATTTATATATACATAAATTTATTAGTTATATCATTTTTATATTATTGACCTATATGTTTCATATATTCATTTTATATATTTAAAATAATAAAAACAAAATATAAATTTTATTATGTTATATGTACTATATATATATATATATAGATATATATATATATATATATATATATATATATATATATATATATATATATATATATATATATATATATATATATATTGTTTGTTTGTTTGTTAAAATCATAATAATACTATAATAATATTAGTAATGATAAAAATAATAATAATGATAATAGAGTTAAAAATGATATTTTTATTATAGATGTTAAAAATGATAACTTTAATAAAATGATACTTTTTTAGTAAAAAAAAAGTTAATTTTCATAATAATGAATACTAATAATAATACCTATAACGATTTTTACTAATAATAATAACGATACTAATATTTATATTAATAACTATAATAATAATAATATTACTTATAATACTTATACAGAATACAGATGATACTAATGTAAACTATATTAATGATAATAATAACTGTCATAACCCGACCTTAACCATAAGGACGAATACAATAACATATGATTTCATCGCGAGGTATTGACCTCTATATGCGACATTTTTCAAAAACTGCATTCGTTTTTACAATACAAACCATAGCTTTTATTACAAATACAAGGTTTAAACAACTTAATAATGATTATCGTTAAGCGATAATCTTAGACTTACAAACTTTACATGTGATAATAACAATACGACCTCCAACATATTTTACATTACAAATCCTCCGATATGCAGTTTTATTTTTGACACAAATATGCATACTCAAGATCTTGCTTAAATTCAACATGTTGCAGCGGAAGCTTTTAGTTATCACCTGAGAATAAACATGCTTAAAATGTCAACATAAAGTTGGTGAGATATAGGTTTAATGCCGGCAGCGTTATAAATATAGACCACAAGATTTCATATATAAATGTTTTAATAAAAATATTCTAAGTTGTTGAGCACTTGATAACCATACTTAACATTTAATCAACGTCGCATATTCCCTTTATTATGAAATATTACTAGACCGTACCAAGTGTAGTCACCGAAATGAAGTACTGTTCAACCGTTGAATACTGGTCGTCCAGTCCGATTGGGGTTGTCAGGCCCGATAGATCTATCAACAGGATTTACGTTTACAATATCTCATGTAAATAATAGTTACCAAGTTACAGGGAAGTATGCCAGTGGTACAACTCAACGTAGAATATATATTTTTAATCACTTGTGTCCATAACGTAAATCATAAAATGCATGTATTCTCATCCCGAAATATTTAGAGTTTAAAAGTGGGACTATATACTCATTTTGCCTTGAAGGTATTTATCACGACTTGGTCTCCGATAGATATCACGAACCTAACCATATATATAATATATCAACATATTTTCTTTTTAAGTAATCGTTATATATATATATATATATATATATATATATATATATATATATATATATATATATATATATACTTTTAATACTTTTAATATTTTCTTAGTCCGTAGTTAGCAGTCCGATGTTAGTGGTCCATAATTAGTTGCTCAATAAAATAAATAAAGACCCCATCGTATTCGTATTGATCAGAATTAATCTTGACCCATGGTACCATGTTGTCAAATGACGTGTTGCGTACATAAAGTACCGTGTTGTCAAATGACGTGTTGCGTACAATCATGAGGTCTTATGATTAATCTTCTCGTGTTGTTTACGGGTGGTTCTGAAATATATAAAATCAAATCATAAGTAAATATATATGAAATATCATATTAATTAGAAATATATGATTAATTTAATTTTTCTCCAAATATTTTCGTAGCTAAACTAGCTTCGCATACCCGATCTTGTTTTAGTCGTAGTTTCTTCATTACAACTCCGTTTTTGTTGGTTCAACTTGCCACTTCCTTGGATCGAGTCAAATTTTAAGAATATGAACTTAAAATACCTTAGGTTGTATTCGAAATCACAAGTTATAGGTCAAACTTTGGTGAAACTTATGAAAGTGATCATTTTCCATCATAAAAACAACATTTAATGATCATTTTTCTAAAAATACTTACACTTTGAGTTAAACCATGAAATTTTTATGTGTTAACATATTCATAAGAAATATCATTTTTCCAGAATATGAACTTCCAATTCAAAGCTTAAGATGGTTTTTAATTATCCAACCCAAAACAGCCCCCGGTTGCACTCCGACGACGTAGATTCAGTTTTTAAGGTGTTCTTTGTAAAACCAAGTTATATCTTGTTAAGTTAGCATATCATTATGATATATTACAGGTCTTGAAGTGTTTTAAAAGTCAAGTTAGAAGGATCTATTTAGTTTGCGAACAAGTTTGAAATCATTCAAACTATGTTCTTGTTGTTAAAATTTTATACCACAAAATAAGATAGCTATATGAATATGAATTTAATAAGATTATGAATAAGGTCACTACCTCAAGTTACTTAGACAAAGTTACTGTAAGAGATGAGAAAATCCTAGAATCAAAAGAGTGGTGGAGTTGGATTGAAAGGTTGGAAGTAAACTTGTATTTTTGGAAGGATTATTGAAGTTTTCTTGTAAGGAATTTATTATGATGATTAAGGCTTGTTTTTGAAGCTAGATCTTCATGGTTATTTGCTGAGATTGTGAAGAACACTTAAGGTTCCTAAGAGTGTATTTTTGGTTAGAGAAAATGTGTAGTAAAAATGAAAATGGAATGGTGGTGAAAAGATGTATAAATTTGTAATATTGTGCAAAAGTCTTGTAATATGCCAAATTGATTAATCATGCATGCTAAGATCCAAAATTGGCTGACTCATGGCTGCTAATAAAGTGATTATGATGTGTATATACCAATAGTAAATACGTATAGAAGCTGGGTATGATACGGGTACATATACCCTAGATATACGTATAAAAATCTTGAGAAAACGGAACGAGGATTCAAATATAGCTATCTTTTGTAAATATACTTATATTGTTTTATGTATATAAATCCTTTAAAAGTGATAAATTACATATCTATACGATACATGTATAAGCATTATAAGTTTTAAGTATTTAAGTCGAAGAACGTCACATATAGTTATCGTTTTGAAAACTTAAGTTAGTAGTCTCAAAATATACTTATAACTCATTGTTATTAGTACACAATGAGATGTTAAAACATTCTTAGATCATGTTAAATATATAAAAATACATATATATACACAAACGTATAATTATCGTATGTTATATAGTTCGTGATATCATCGGTCAAATTAGATGGTCAAACGTTGTGTAAAACTCTTTTCAAAAACATAAGTCTCAAAAATTTAGATTGCTTATTATGTTGGTAAGGTTTAATTTATGTAAATATTAATCTTATAAGTGTAAAACGATCGGAAAAATCCGGGTCGTTACAGTACCTACCCGTTAAATAAATTTCGTCCCGAAATTTTAAAGTTGTACCTATTTTGCGTTCTCGGGAAAAAAATGTGAGTACTTTTGTTTCATCTGATCCTCTCATTCCCAAGTAAACTCGGGACCACTTCGAGCATTCCAACGAACCTTAACGATTGGTATGTTGCTCTGCTTGAGCCGTTTGACTTCACGGTCCATGATTTCGACTGGTTCTTCTATGAATTGTAGTTTCTCATCGACTTGGATTTCTTTAAGAGGAATGGTGAGATCTTCCTTTGCAAGACATTTCTTGAGGTTTGAGATGTGAAATGAATTATGTACTCCAGCGAGTTGTTGTGGTAACTTGAGTCGATAGGCTACCGGTCCAATGCTTTCGATGATCTTGAACGGGCCTACATACCTTGGGTTCAGTTTACCCCTTTTACCGAAATGTATTAAACCTTTCCAAGGTGACACCTTTAGCATAACCATGTCACCGATCAGAAACTCTAATGGTTTCCTTTGGACATCGGCATAGCTCTTTTGGCGACTACGGGCTGTTTTCAATCTCTCCTTGATTTGTACTATCTTCTCAGTCATTTCGTGTATGATCTCGGGACCAGTTAATTGTCGATCTCCTACTTCATTCCAACAGATAGGGGATCTACACTTCCTTCCATACAGTGCTTCAAATGGTGCAGCTTTAATGCTCGCATGATAACTGTTATTATACGAGAATTCTGCTAATGGTAGATACTTATCCCATCCGTTTCCAAAATCAATCACACATGCCCTGAGCATGTCTTCAAGAGTCTGAATTGTTCTTTCACTCTGCCCGTCAGTTTGTGGATGATATGCGGTGCTCATATCCAAACGAGTTCCCAGGGCCTCCTGTAGTGATTGCCAAAATTTTGATGTAAATCTACTATCACGATCGGATATAATGGAAATAGGTATTCCATGCCTTGAAACAATTTCCTTTATGTATAATCGTAATAGTTTCTCCATTCTATCTGTTTCCTTTATAGGCAAGAAATGTGCAGATTTGGTGAGACGATCAACTATTACCCAAATGGTGTCATAACCCCAGGCAGTCTTAGGTAACTTTGTGATGAAATCCATGGTAATACCATCCCATTTCCATTATGGGATTTCTGGTTGTTGAAGTAACCCTGACGGCTTCTGGTGTTCTGCTTTGACTTTGGAACAAGTTAAACATTCCCCAACATATGTTGTAACATCTGTCTTTAAATTAGGCCACCAATAATGCGTCTTAAGATCTTGATACATCTTTCCAGCTCCAGGATGTATCGAGTATCTTGTCTTATGTGCCTCATTAAATATCAACTTCCTTAATCCACCCAACTTTGGTACCCAAATACGGTTTGCAAAATATCGAATTCCGTCTTCCCGTATAACGAGTTGTTTCCCATACTTCTTCATTATTTCATTTCCTATGTTTTCTTTAGTAAGAGCTTCTTGTTGAGCCTCTTTGATTTGTGAGTTGAGATTCATGCGAATTTTTATGTTCATCGCTCGTACTCGAATTGGTTCCCGTTCCTTTCTGCTTAGAGCGTCGGCCACTACATTCGCTTTTCCGGGATGATAGCGAATCTCACAATCATAGTCATTTATCAGCTCGACCCACCTATGTTGCCTCATGTTCAGCTGTTTCTGATCAAAAACATGTTGAAGGCTTTTATGATCAGTAAACACAGTGCATTTAACCCCATATAAATAGTGTCTCCATATCTTCAATGCAAACACTACTGCTCCCAATTCTAAATCTTGCGTCGTATAATTCCGCTCGTGAATCTTCAATTGTCGAGATGCGTATGCTATAACTTTCTTCCGTTGCATAAGGACGCAACCAAAACCTTGTCTCGAAGCGTCACAATATATCTCAAAATCATCCTTCCCTTCAGGTAACGATAAAATAGGTGCTGTAGTCAACTTCTTCTTCAGTAATTGAAATGCACTCTCCTGCTCAAAGGTCCATTCGTACTTCTTCCCTTTTTGTGTTAACGCTGTCAATGGTTTAGCTATTCGAGAAAAATCTTGAATAAACCTTCTATAATAATCGGCTAAACCCAAAAATTGGCGTATCTGCGTTGGTGTCTTAGGAGTCTCCCATTTTTCAATGGCCTCAATTTTAGCTAGCTCAATCTGAATTCCTTTGATACTAACAACATGGCCAAGAAATTGCACTTCTTTCAACCAAAATGCACACTTAGAAAATTTGGCGTATAATTGTTCTTTTCTTAACAATTCTAATACGAATCTTAAATGCTGCTCATGCTCTTGCTCACTCTTGGAATAGATAAGAATATCGTCAATGAAAACGATAACAAAATTATCTAAATACGGACTACAAACTCGATTCATGAGGTCCATGAATACAGCTGGCGCATTAGTCAATCCAAACGGCATAACCAAAAATTCGTAATGACCATAACGTGTCCGAAAAGCAGTTTTCGGAATATCTTCTTCTTTGACACGTAATTGATGATAGCCCGATCTTAAGTCGATTTTCGAGTACACACATGATCCTTGCAGTTGATCAAATAAATCATCAATTCTCGATAGTGGATACCGATTCTTGATAGTTAACTTATTTAATTCACGATAATCTATACACATTGGGAAAGATCCATCTTTCTTCTTGACGAATAAAATCGGAGCTCCCCACGGTGAAGTGCTTGGTCGAATGAAACCACGATCCAGTAATTCTTGTAACTGGCTTTGTAACTCTTTCATCTCAGATGGTGCAAGTCTATATGGAGCACGAGCCACTGGTGCAGCTCCTGGTACTAGATCTATTTGAAATTCTACAGATCTAAATGGAGGTAATCCCGGCAACTCTTCCGGAAAGACTTCAGGAAAATCTCTTGCCACAGGCACGTCATTGATGCTCTTCACTTTCTCCTTCGTTTCGACTTTATTAACATGTGCTAAGATAGCATAGCACAATTTCTTCAAGCACTTTTGAGCTTTCAAACAACTAATGAGTTTTAGCTTTGAGTTACCCTTCTCTCCATAAATCATTACTGGCGTTTTATCCTTACGAGGAATGCGAATTGCCTTATTGGCACACACAACTTTAGCTCCTATTTTGGACATCCAGTCCATGCCGACTATTACATCAAAACTTCCTAATTCTACGGGTATCAAATCAATCTTAAATGTTTCTCTGGCTAAATTTATTTTACAATCACGGAAAATTTTATCGGCTTTAATTAGTTTACCATTAGCTAACTCAATCATGTACTTAGCATCTAGAGGTAATGATGAACAATTCAATTTAGCGTAAAAGTCTCTACTCACGTAACTTCTATCGGCACCAGTATCAAATATAATAGATGCGGATAAGTTATTAATGGTAAACGTACCCGTAACAAGCTCCGGGTCTTCACACGCCTCTCTAGCATTAATAACAAATGCTCTTCCACGTGCAGATCCATTATTCTTCTCTGGATTCGGACACTGGCTCTTATAATGACCCTGTTTCCCACACCCATAACAAGTAACAGTGGCCAAGGCAGTTCTATTTGCATTGGTGGCAGGAGTCTTGGTACCGTTTGTATTTGTAGCGGGAACCCTACAATCTTCAGTAAGATGACCTTTTCGATTACAATTATTGCACACCACATTACAATAACCAGAGTGATGTTTGTGGCATCTGTTACATAAAGGATTTTGTCCTTTGTAACCTGAGTTTGAACCACTACCCGCACCTTGCGTGGTTTCTTGTTTCTTGTTGGATTGTTGATGATTACCTTCCCACTTTCTTTTGTTTCCCGATGTCTTGACATCGATGTTCTTATCCAGAATAATCTGGTCCATCAATTTGTTCGCCATGGTGATAGCTTCATGAATAGTCTTGGGTTTGGATGCTGTAACATTTGCCTTGACCTTTTTAGGCAAACCGTCTTTGTACAGTTCAATCTTCCATTCTTCGGTTGGTACCAATTCGGGACATAGCAAAGCTAATTTCATGAATTGCTGATTGTAGTTGGTGAGTTCAGTACCAACAGCTTTCAGGCTTCGTAATTCAGCTTCCAACTTCCTAACCTCGTTCCTTGGACAATATTCGTTGATTAGCATTGTTTTGAATTCTTCCCAAGGAGTATCATAAGCTACATCTCCTCCTACGGCCTTCACATAGTTTTTCCACCATGTGAGTGCACTATCTTGTAGGGTGCACGATGCATACTTGGTCATGTCCTTCTCAATACAATCACTGATTTTAAACACAGACTCAATCTTTTCGATTCACCGGGTTTAACCGACCGGTCCTTCTGTTTCACTGAATGATGAGGGCTTGCAACCTTGAAAAGTTTTGTAAGTACATCCCACATGAGGATTTGGGTTAACTGTAGCACCTCTCGCAGCCTCGACCCATAACATTCTGTCGTCTACTCGCTGATTGATGAGTTCCTCGATTTCTTGTTCCGTCATTCGGTTCAATCGCGCCATAATCTTCAATAAAAATGGAAAAAAATAATTATTCACATGGAATATTATAGATGTAGTATGTATTTACAGTACATCGTAGCTTATTAATAATATGAACCAGTTATTATTATAAAAGCCTTTTCTTCTTATTAGCGTTTTATAATTATACCTAGGGTAGTACCTACCCGTTAAAGTTCATACTTAATAGCTTAGTACGAAAATCAATTACTATCACCCAAATAATACTCAACCATGGAAAATTATTGCATTTCACACTTCACTATTTTACATATGCTTATCTTACATCAAACATTAAGCAAACCACACTAGTAATATTATACAAAACGTTATATGATCCCATGGTTTAAAACAACAGCACATCATTTAACCCAAAGCGTTTGTGTTCAAAGAAATCGCTTAAAGGTTATCCTGGTTGTCTCCCTGCGTTTTGGCTGAGGAACCGAAGAACTGGATGTCGGGATAGAACTAATAGGAATAGCGGGAATAGGTGTGGAAGTATCTGGTGGAGTTGGTGCCACAACATCCTCTCTAGACTCGGGATTTAGATTTTCCATTTCAGTAGCCTTTCATTTCTTTCCTCGTTCGAACTTGTCTTTCATAATTTCCTGTATTTCTTCCTCCTCAGGATCACTTTCCGGTTCCTCTTCAATTGATTCATCCGGAACTTGTGAGTCTTCCCCAAAGGTGTCGTTTTCATCATCGGATAGATTAATGACTGGAACACCATCTAAAGAGTCTGGTTCGGAGTCGCTGAATGTGATAACAAGTTCTAAGCTAGACATCTATCACATAACAACTAGCATGTTAGTATCACATAATATTTACATATTAATTTTTAACTAACAAGGATAAGCAATAGTTTTCTAAATCAAACACGGTCAAAGTCCAGACTCAATAATGCATCCTAACAAACTCGATAAGACACACTAATGCAAATTTTCTGGTTCTCTAAGACCAACGCTCTGATACCACATGTCATAACCCGACCTTAACCATAAGGACGAATACAATAACATATGATTTCATCGCGAGGTATTGACCTCTATATGCGACATTTTTCAAAAACTGCATTCGTTTTTACAATACAAACCATAGCTTTTATTACAAATACAAGGTTTAAACAACTTAATAATGATTATCCTTAGGCGATAATCTTAGACTTACAAACTTTACATGTGATAATAACAATACGACCTCCAACATATTTTACATTACAAATCCTCCGATATGCAGTTTTATTTTTGACACAAATATGCATACTCAAGATCTTGCTTAAATTCAACATGTTGCAGCGGAAGCTTTTAGTTATCACCTGAGAATAAACATGCTTAAAACATCAACATAAAGTTGGTGAGATATAGGTTTAATGCCGGCAGCGTTATAAATATAGACCACAAGATTTCATATATAAACGTTTTAATAAAAATATTCTAAGTTGTTGAGCACTTGATAACCATACTTAACATTTAATCAACGTCGCATATTCCCTTTATTATGAAATCTTACTACACCGTACCAAGTGTAGTCACCGAAACAAAGTACTGTGCAACCGTTGAATACTGGTCGTCCAGTCCGGTTGGGGTTGTCAGGCCCGATAGATCTATCAACAGGATTCGCGTTTACAATATCTCATGTAAATAATAGTTACCAAGTTACAGGGAAGTATGCCAGTGGTACAACTCAATGTAGAATATATATTTTTAATCACTTGTGTCCATAACGTAAATCATAAAATGCATGTATTCTCATCCCGAAATATTTATAGTTTAAAAGTGGGACTATATACTCACTTTTGCCTTGAAGGTATTTATCACGACTTGGTCTCCGATAGATATCACGAACCTAACCATATATATAATATATCAACATATTTTCTTTTTAAATAATCGTTATATATATATATATATATATATATATATATATATATATATATATATATATATATATATATATATATATATATATATATATATATATATATATATATATATATATATATATATATACTTTTAATATTTTCTTAGTCCGTAGTTAGCAGTCCGATGTTAGTGGTCCACAATTAGTTGCTCAATAAAATAAATAAAGACCCTATCGTATTCGTATTGATCAGAATTAATCTTGACCCATGGTACCATGTTGTCAAATGACGTGTTGCGTACATAAAGTACCGTGTTGTCAAATGACGTGTTGCGTACAATCATGAGGTCTTATGATTAATCTTCTCGTGTTGTTTATGGGTGGTCCTGAAATATATAAAATCAAATCATAAGTAAATATATATGAAATATCATATTAATTAGAAATATATGATTAATTTAATTTTTCTCCAAATATTTTCGTAGCTAAACTAGCTTCGCATACCCGATCTTGTTTTAGTCGTAGTTTCTTCATTACAACTCCGTTTTTGTTGGTTCAACTTGCCACTTCCTTGGATCGAGTCAAATTTTAAGAAAATATGAACTGAAAATACCTTAGGTTGTATTCAAAATCACAGGTTATAGGTCAAACTTTGGTGAAACTTATGAAAGTGATCATTTTCCATCATAAAAACAACATTAAATGATCATTTTTCTAAAAATACTTACACTTTGAGTTAAACCATGAAATTTTTATGTGTTAACATATTCATAAGAAATATCATTTTTCCAGAATATGAACTTCCAATTCAAAGCTTAAGATGGTTTTTAATTATCCAACCCAAAACAGCCCCCGGTTGCACTCCGACGACGTAGATTCAGTTTTTAAGGTGTTCTTTGTAAAACCAAGTTATATCTTGTTAAGTTAGCATATCATATATTACAGGTCTTGAAGTGTTTTAAAAGTCAAGTTAGAAGGATCTATTTAGTTTGCGAACAAGTTTGAAATCATTCAAACTATCTTCTTGTTGTTAAAATTTTATACCACAAAATAAGATAGCTATATGAATATGAATTTAATAAGATTATGAATAAGGTTACTACCTTAAGTTACTTAGACAAAGTTACTGTAAGAGATGAGAAAAATCCTAGAATCAAAAGAGTGGTGGAGTTGGATTGAAAGGTTGGAAGTAAACTTGTATTTTTGGAAGGATTATTGAAGTTTTCTTGTAAGGAATTTATTATGATGATTAAGGCTTGTTTTTGAAGCTAGATCTTCATGGTTATTTGCTGAGATTGTGAAGAACACTTAAGGTTCCTAATAGTGTGTTTTTGGTTAGAGAAAATGTGTAGTAAAAATGAAATTGGAATGGAGTATAAATGGTGGTGAAAAGATGTATAAATTTGTAATATTGTGCAAAAGTCTTGTAATATGCCAAATTGATTAATCATGCATGCTAAGATCCAAAATTGGCTGACTCATGGCTGCTAATAAAGTGATTGTGATGTGTATATACCAATAGTAAATACGTATAGAAGCTGGATATGATACGGGTACATATTGTAGTGACCCGAACTTTTCCATGTTTATATATATTAATTGAGATTGATATTTACATGATTAAATGTTTCCAACATGTTAAGCAATCAAACTTTTTAAGACTTGATTAATTGAAATATGTTTCATATAGACAATTGACCACCCAAGTTGACCGGTGATTCACGAACGTTAAAACTTGTAAAAACTATATGATGACATATATGGATATATATATATAGTTAACATGATACTATGATAAGTAAACATATCATTAAGTATATTAACAATGAACTACATATGTAAAAACAAGACTACTAACTTAATGATTTTTAAACGAGACATATATGTAACGATTATCATTGTAAAGACATTTAATGTATATATATCATATTAAGAGATATTCATACATGATAATATCATGATAATATAATAATTTAAAATCTCAATTGATATTATAAACATTGGATTAACAACATTTAACAAGATCGTTAACCTAAAGGTTTCAAAACAACACTTACATGTAACGACTAACGATGACTTAACGACTCAGTTAAAATGTATATACATGTAGTGTTTTAATATGTATTTATACACTTTTGAAAGACTTCAATACACTTATCAAAATACTTCTACTTAACAAAAATGCTTACAATTACATCCTCGTTCAGTTTCATCAACAATTCTACTCGTATGCACCCGTATTCGTACTCGTATAATACACAGCTTTTAGATGTATGTACTATTGGTATATACAATCCAATTAAAATGTCCCGTTCTTATTGATTAAAAACGTTCCATATTAATTGATTTCGTTGCGAGGTTTTCACCTCTATATGAGACGTTTTTCAAAGACTGCATTCATTTTAAAACAAACCATAACCTTTATTTCATCAATAAAGGTTTAAAAGGCTTTACGTAGATTATCAAATAATGATAATCTATAATATCCTGTTTACACACGACCATTACATAATGGTTTACAATACAAATATGTTACAACAAAATAAGTTTCTTGAATGCAGTTTTTACACAATATCATACAAGCATGGACTCCAAATCTCGTCCTTATTTAAGTATGCGACAGCGGAAGCTCTTAATAATCACCTGAGAATAAACATGCTTAAAACGTCAACAAAAATGTTGGTGAGTTATAGGTTTAACCTATATATATCAAATCATAATAATAGACCACAATATTTCATATTTCAATACACATCCCATACATAGAGATAAAAGTCATTCATATGGTGAACACCTGGTAACCGACATTAACAAGATGCATATATAAGAATATCCCCATCATTCCGGGACACCCTTCGGATATGATATAAATTTCGAAGTACTAAAGCACCCGGTACTTTGGATGGGGTTTGTTAGGCCCAATAGATCTATCTTTAGGATTCGCGTCAATTAGGGTGTCTGTTCCCTAATTCTTAGATTACCAGACTTAATAAAAAGGGGTATATTCGATTTCGATAATTCAACCATAGAATGTAGTTTCACGTACTTGTGTCTATTTTGTAAATCATTTATAAAACCTGCATTTATTCTCATCCCAAAAATATTATATTTTAAAAGTGGGACTATAACTCACTTTCACAGATTTTTACTTTGTCGGGAAGTAAGACTTGGCCACTGGTTGATTCACGAATCTATAACAATATATACATATATATCAAAGTATGTTCAAAATATATTTACAACACTTTTAATATATTTTGATGTTTTAAGTTTATTAAGTCAGCTGTCCTTGTTAGTAACCTACAACTAGTTGTCCACAGTTAGATGTACAGAAATAAATCGATAAATATTATCTTGAATCAATCCACGACCCAGTGTATACGTATCTCAGTATTGATCACAACTCAAACTATATATATTTTGGAATCAACCTCAACCCTGTATAGCTAACTCCAACATTCACATATAGAGTGTCTATGGTTGTTCCGAAATATATATAGATGTGTCGACATGATAGGTCGAAACATTGTATACGTGTCTATGGTATCTCAAGATTACATAATATACAATACAAGTTGATTAAGTTATGGTTGGAATAGATTTGTTACCAATTTTCACGTAGCTAAAATGAGAAAAATTATCCAATCTTGTTTTACCCATAACTTCTTCATTTTAAATCCGTTTTGAGTGAATCAAATTGCTATGGTTTCATATTGAACTCTATTTTATGAATCTAAACAGAAAAAGTATAGGTTTATAGTCGGAAAAATAAGTTACAAGTCATTTTTGTAAAGGTAGTCTTTTCAGTTGAAAGAACGACGTATAGATGACCATTTTAGAAAACATACTTCCACTTTGAGTTTAACCATAATTTTTGGATATAGTTTCATGTTCATAATAAAAATCATTTTCTCAGAATAACAACTTTTAAATCAAAGTTTATCATAGTTTTTAATTAACTAACCCAAAACAGCCCGCGGTGTTACTACGACGGCGTAAATCCGGTTTTACGGTGTTTTTCGTGTTTCCAGGTTTTAAATCATTAAGTTAGCATATCATATAGATATAGAACATGTGTTTAGTTGATTTTAAAAGTCAAGTTAGAAGGATTAACTTTTGTTTGCGAACAAGTTTAGAATTAACTAAACTATGTTCTAGTGATTACAAGTTTAAACCTTCGAATAAGATAGCTTTATATGTATGAATCGAATGATGTTATGAACATCGTTAGTACCTTAAGTTCCTTGGAAAAACCTACTGAAAAATAGAAAAATGGATCTAGCTTCAACGGATCCTTGGATGGCTCGAAGTTCTTGAAGCAGAATCATGACACGAAAACAAGTTCAAGTAAGATCATCACTTGAAATAAGATTGTTATAGTTATAGAAATTGAACCAAAGTTTGAATATGATTATTACCTTGTATTAGAATGATAACCTACTATAAGAAACAAAGATTTATTGAGGTTGGATGATCACCTTACAAGATTGGAAGTGAGCTAGCAAACTTGAAAGTATTCTTGATTTTATGTAACTAGAACTTGTAGAATTTATGAAGAACACTTAGAACTTGAAGATAGAACTTGAGAGAGATCAATTAGATGAATAAAATTGAAGAATGAAAGTGTTTGTAGGTGTTTTTAGTCGTTGGAGTATGGATTAGATATAAAGGATATGTAATTTTGTTTTCATGTAAATAAGTCATGAATGATTACTCATATTTTTGTAATTTTATGAGATATTTCATGCTAGTTGCCAAATGATGGTTTCCACATGTGTTAGGTGACTCACATGGGCTGCTAAGAGCTGATCATTGGAGTGTATATACCAATAGTACATACATCTAAAAGCTGTGTATTGTACGAGTACGAATACGGGTGCATACGAGTAGAATTATTGATGAAACTGAACGAGGATGTAATTGTAAGCATTTTTGTTAAGTAGAAGTATTTTGATAAGTGTATTGAAGTCTTTAAAAAGTGTATAAATACATATTAAAGCACTACATGTATATACATTTTAACTGAGTCGTTAAGTCATCGTTAGTCGTTACATGTAAGTGTTGTTTTGAAACCTTTAGGTTAACGATCTTGTTAAATGTTGTCAACCCAATGTTTATAATATCAAATGAGATTTTAAATTATTATATTATCATGATATTATCATGTATGAATATCTCTTAATATGATATATATACATTAAATGTCTTTACAACGATAATCATTACATATATGTCTCGTTTAAAAATCATTAAGTTAGTAGTCTTGTTTTTACATATGTAGTTCATTGTTAATATACTTAATGATATGTTTACTTATCATAGTATCATGTTAACTATATATATATCCATATATATGTCATCATATAGTTTTTACAAGTTTTAATGTTCGTGAATCAACGGTCAACTTGGGTGGTCAATTGTCTATATGAAACATATTTCAATTAATCAAGTCTTAACAAGTTTGATTGCTTAACATGTTGGAAACATTTAATCATGTAAATATCAATCTCAATTAATATATATAAACATGGAAAAGTTCGGGTCACTACAGTACCTACCCGTTAAATAAATTTCGTCCCGAAATTTTAAGCTGTTGAAGGTGTTGACGAATCTTCTGGAAATAGATGCGGGTATTTCTTCTTCATCTGATCTTCATGCTCCCAGGTGAACTCGGGTCCTCTACGAGCATTCCATCGAACCTTAACAATTGGTATCTTGTTTTGCTTAAGTCTTTTAACCTCACGATCCATTACTTCGACGGGTTTTTCGATGAATTGAAGTTTTTCGTTGATTTGGATTTCATCTAACGGAATAGTGAGATCTTCTTTAGCAAAACATTTCTTCAAATTTGAGACGTGGAAAGTGTTATGTACAGCCGCGAGTTGTTGAGGTAACTAAAGTCGGTAAGCTACTGGTCCGACACGATCAATAATCTTGAATGGTCCAATATACCTTGGATTTAATTTCCCTCGTTTACCAAATCGAACAACGCCTTTCCAAGGTACAACTTTAAGCATGACCATCTCTCCAATTTCAAATTCTATATTTTTTCTTTTAATGTCAGCGTAGCTCTTTTGTCGACTTTGGGTGGTTTTCAACCGTTGTTGAATTTGGATGATCTTCTCGGTAGTTTCTTGTATAATCTCCGGACCCGTAATCTGTCTATCCCCCACTTCACTCCAACAAATCGGAGACCTGCACTTTCTACCATAAAGTGCTTCAAACGGCGCCATCTCAATGCTTGAATGGTAGTTGTTGTTGTAGGAAAATTCTGCTAACGGTAGATGTCGATCCCAACTGTTTCCGAAATCAATAACACATGCTCGTAGCATGTCTTCAAGCGTTTGTATCATCCTTTCGCTCTGCCCATCAGTTTGTGGATGATAGGCAATACTTATGTCTAGAAGAGTTCCTAATGCTTGCTGTAATGTCTGCCAGAATCTTGAAATAAATCTGCCATCCCTATCAGAGATAATAGAGATTGGTATTCCATGTCTGGAGACGACTTCCTTCAAATACAGTCGTGCTAACTTCTCCATCTTGTCATCTTCTCTTATTGGCAGGAAGTGTGTTGATTTTGAGAGACGATAAACTATTACCCAAATAGTATCAAAACCACTTACAGTCCTTGGCAATTTAGTGATGAAATCCATGGTAATGTTTTCCCATTTCCATTCCGGGATTTCAGGTTGTTGAAGTAGACCTGATGGTTTCTGATGCTTAGCTTTGACCTTAGAACACGTCAAACATTCTCCTACGTATTTAGCAACATCGGCTTTCATACCCGGCCACCAAAAATGTTTCTTGAGATCCTTGTACATCTTCCCCGTTCCAGGATGTATTGAGTATCTGGTTTTATGAGCTTCTCTAAGTACCATTTCTCTCATATCTCCAAATTTTGGTACCCAAATCCTTTCAGCCCTATACCGGGTTCCGTCTTCCCGAATATTAAGATGCTTCTCCAATCCTTTGGGTATTTCATCCTTCAAATTTCCCTCTTTTAAAACTCCTTGTTGCGCCTCCTTTATTTGAGTAGTAAGGTTATTATGAATCATTATATTCATAGATTTTACTCGAATGGGTTCTCTGTCCTTCCTGGTCAAGGCATCGGCTACCACATTTGCCTTCCCCGGGTGGTAACGAATCTCAAAGTCCTAATCATTCAATAATTCAATCCACCTACGCTGCCTCATATTCAGTTGTTTCTGATTAAATATGTGTTAAAGACTTTTGTGGTCGGTATATATAATACTTTTGACCCCATATAAGTAGTGCCTCCAAGTCTTTAATGCAAAAACAACCGCTCCTAATTCCAAATCATGCGTTGTATAATTTTGTTCGTGAATCTTCAATTGTCTAGACGCATAAGCAATCACCTTCGTTCGTTGCATTAATACACAACAGAGACCTTACTTTGATGCGTCACAATAAATCACAAAATCATCATTCCCTTCAGGCAATGACAATATAGGTGCCGTAGTTAGCTGTTTCTTCAATAACTTAAACGCTTTCTCTTGTTCATCATTCCATTCAAATTTCTTCCCTTTATGCGTTAATGCAGTCAAGGGTTTTGCTATTCTGGAAAAGTCTTGGATGAACCTTCTGTAGTAACCAGCTAGTCCTAAAAACTGGCGTATGTGTTTCAGAGTTTTCGGGGTTTCCCACTTTTCAACAGTTTCTATCTTTGCCGGATCCACCTTAATACCTTCTTTGTTCACTATGTGACCGAGGAATTGAACTTCTTCCAACCAAAATGCACACTTTGAAAACTTAGCGTACAATTCTTCCTTCCTCAATACTTCTAACACCTTTCTCAAATGTTCACCGTGTTCTTGGTCATTCTTTGAGTAAATAAGTATGTCATCAATGAAAACAATGACAAACTTGTCAAGGTATGGTCCACACACTCGGTTCATAAGGTCCATGAACACAGCTGGTGCATTAGTTAAACCAAACGGCATGACCATAAACTCGTAATGACCGTAACATGTTCTGAAAGCAGTCTTTGGAATATCATATTCTTTCACCCGCATTTGATGATACCCGAAACGTAAGTCAATCTTTGAATAAACAGACGAACCTTGTAGTTGATCAAATAAGTCGTCGATTCTCGGTAGTGGGTAGCAGTTCTTGATGGTAAGTGTGTTCAACTCTCGGTAGTCGATACACAACCTGAATGTACCATCTTTCTTCTTGACAAACAAAACAGGAGCTCCCCACGGTGATGTGCTTGGTCGAATGAAACCACGCTCTAAAAGTTCTTGTAATTGGCTATGCAGTTCTTTCATCTTGCTGGGTGCGAATCTGTAAGGAGCACGAGCTATTGGTGCAACTCCTGGTACAAGATCTATTTGAAATTCAATGGATCGATGTGGGGGTAATCCCGGTAATTCATTCAGAAATACATCGAGAAATTCTTTTGCAATGGGAACATCATTGATGCTCTTTTCTTCAGTTTGTACTTTCTCGACGTGTGATAGAACAGCATAGCAACCTTTTCTTATTAGTTTTTGTGCCTTCAAATTACTAATAAGATGTAGCTTCGTGTTGCCCTTTTCTCCGTACACCATTAAGAGTTTTCCTTTTTCTCGTATAATGCGAATTGCATTTTTGTAACAAACGATCTCTGCTTTCACTTCTTTCAACCAGTCCATACCGATTATCATATTAAAACTCCCTAATTCTACTGGTATCAAATCAATCTTAAATGTTTCGCTAACCAGTTTAATTTCTCGATTCCGACATATATTATCTGCTAAAATTAATTTACCATTTGCTAATTCGAGTAAAAATTTACTATCCAAAGGCGTCAATGGACAACTTAATTTAGCACAAAAATCTCTACTCATATAGCTTCTATCCGCACCCGAATCAAATAAAACGTAAGCAGATTTATTGTCAATAAGAAACGTACCCGTAACAAGCTCCGGGTCTTCTTGTGCCTCTGCCGTATTAATATTGAAAACTCTTCCGCGGCCTTGTCCATTCGTGTTCTCCTGGTTCGGGCAATTTCTAATAATGTGACCCGGTTTTCCACATTTATAACAAACTACATTGGCATAACTTGCTCCGACACTACTTGCTCCGCCATTACTCGTTCTGACACCATTTGTTCCTTTCGTTCTATTAACCCCTGGTCCGTAGACCTGACACTTCGCCGCGCTATGACCATTTCTTTTACACTTGTTGCAAAATTTGGTGCAGAACCCCGAGTGATACTTTTCACACCTTTGGCATAGCTGCTTCTGATTGTTGTTGTTGTTGCGGTTATTATTGTTGTTGGGATGATTGTTGTAGTTGTTGTTGTTGTTGTTGTTGTTGTTGTTGTTTTTGTTGTTGTTGTTGTTGTTGTTATTGTTGTTGTTGTTGTTGGGCCATTTGTTATAGTTGCGATTGATGTTGCGATTGTTGGGATAATTGTTGCGATTATTATTGTAAGTGCTGTTGTTGTTGTATTGGTGATTCTTATCACCGTTTTCCTCCCACTTTCTTTTGACTTGCTTCACATTGGCCTCTTCAGCCGTCCGTTCTTTAATTCTTTCCTCAATCTGGTTCACTAGTTTGTGAGCCATTCTACATGCCTGTTGTATGGAGGCGGGCTCGTGTGAACTTATATCTTCTTGGATTCTTTCCGGTAATCCTTTCACAAACGAGTCGATCTTCTCTTCCTCATCTTCGAACGCTCCCGGACACAATAGGCACAATTCTGTGAATCGTCTTTCGTACGTGGTAATATCAAATCCTTGGGTTCGTAACCCTCTAAGTTCTGTCTTGAGCTTATTGACCTCGGTTCTGGGACGGTACTTCTGAAATGTCCCGTTCTTATTGATTAAAAACGTTCCATATTAATTGATTTCGTTGCGAGGTTTTGACCTCTATATGAGACATTTTTCAAAGACTGCATTTATTTTTAAAACAAACCATAACCTTTATTTCATAGATAAAGGTTTTAAAAAGCTTTACGTAGATTATCAAATAATGATAATCTAAAATATCCTGTTTACACACGACCATTACATAATGGTTTACAATACAAATATGTTACAACAAAATAAGTTTCTTGAATGCAGTTTTTACACAATATCATACAAGCATGGACTCCAAATCTCGTACTTATTTAAGTATACGATAGCGGAAGCTCTTAATAATCACCTGAGAATAAACATGCTTAAAACGTCAACAAAAATGTTGGTGAGTTATAGGTTTAACCTATATATATCAAATCATAATAATAGACCACAAGATTTCATATTTCAATACACATCCCATACATAGAGATAAAAATCATTCATATGGTGAACACCTGGTAACCGACATTAACAAGATGCATATATAAGAATATCCCCATCATTCCGGGACACCCTTCGGATATGATATAAATTTCGAAGTACTAAAGCATCCGGTACTTTGGATGGGGTTTGTTAGGCCCAATAGATCTATCTTTAGGATTCGCGTCAATTAGGGTGTCTGTTCCCTAATTCTTAGATTACCAGACTTAATAAAAAGGGGCATATTCGATTTCGATAATTCAACCATAGAATGTAGTTTCACATACTTGTGTCTATTTTGTAAATCATTTATAAAACCTGCATGTATTCTCATCCCAAAAATATTAGATTTTAAAAGTGGGACTATAACTCACTTTCACAGATTTTTACTTCGTCAGGAAGTAAGACTTGGCCACTGGTTGATTCACGAACCTATAACAATATATACATATATATCAAAGTATGTTCAAAATATATTTATAACACTTTTAATATATTTTGATGTTTTAAGTTTATTAAGTCAGCTGTCCTCGTTAGTAACCTATAACTAGTTGTCCACAGTTAGATGTACAGAAATAAATCGATAAATATTATCTTGAATCAATCCACGACCCAGTGTATACGTATCTCAGTATTGATCACAACTCAAACTATATATATTTTGGAATCAACCTCAACCCTGTATAGCTAACTCCAACATTCACATATAGAGTGTCTATGGTTGTTCCGAAATATATATAGATGTGTCGACATGATAGGTCGAAACATTATATACGTGTCTATGGTATCTCAAGATTACATAATATACAATACAAGTTGATTAAGTTATGGTTGGAATAGATTTGTTACCAATTTTCACGTAGCTAAAATGAGAAAAATTATCCAATCTTGTTTTACCCATAACTTCTTCATTTTAAATCCGTTTTGAGTGAATCAAATTGCTATGGTTTCATATTGAACTCTATTTTATGAATCTAAACAGAAAAAGTATAGGTTTATAGTCGGAAAAATAAGTTACAAGTCGTTTTTGTAAAGGTAGTCATTTCAGTCGAAAGAACGACGTCTAGATGACCATTTTAGAAAACATACTTCCACTTTGAGTTTAACCATAATTTTTGGATATAGTTTCATGTTCATAATAAAAATCATTTTCTCAGAATAACAACTTTTAAATCAAAGTTTATCATAGTTTTTAATTAACCAACCCAAAACAGCCCGTGGTGTTACTACGACGGCGTAAATCCGGTTTTACGGTGTTTTTCGTGTTTCCAGGTTTTAAATCATTAAGTTAGCATATCATATAGATATAGAACATGTGTTTAGTTGATTTTAAAAGTCAAGTTAGAAGGATTAACTTTTATTTGCGAACAAGTTTAGAATTAACTAAACTATGTTCTAGTGATTACAAGTTTAAACCTTCGAATAAGATAGCTTTATATGTATGAATCGAATGATGTTATGAACATCATTACTACCTTAAGTTCCTTGGATAAACCTACTGGAAAAGAGAAAAGTGGATCTAGCTTCAATGGATCCTTGGATGGCTCGAAGTTCTTGAAGCAGAATCATGACACGAAAACAAGTTCAAGTAAGATCATCACTTGAAATAAGATTGTTATAGTTATAGAAATTGAACCAAAGTTTGAATATGATTATTACCTTGTATTAGAATGATAACCTACTATAAGAAATAAAGATTTATTGAGGTTGGATGATCACCTTACAAGATTGGAAGTGAGCTAGCAAACTTGAAAGTATTCTTGATTTTATGAAACTAGAACTTTTGGAATTTATGAAGAACACTTAGAACTTGAAGATAGAACTTGAGAGAGATCAATTAGATGAAGAAAATTGAAGAATGAAAGTGTTTGTAGGTGTTTTTGGTCGTTGGTGTATGGATTAGATATAAAGGATATGTAATTTTGTTTTCATGTAAATAAGTCATGAATGATTACTCATATTTTTGTAATTTTATGAGATATTTCATGCTAGTTGCCAAATTAAGGTTCCCACATGTGTTAGGTGACTCACATGGGCTGCTAAGAGCTGATCATTGGAGTGTATATACCAATAGTACATACATCTAAAAGCTGTGTATTGTACGAGTACGAATACGGATGCATACGAGTAGAATTGTTGATGAAACTGAACGAGGATGTAATTGTAAGCATTTTTGTTAAGTAGAAGTATTTTGATAAGTGTATTGAAGTCTTTCAAAAGTGTATAAATACATATTAAAACACTACATGTATATACATTTTAACTGAGTCGTTAAGTCATCGTTAGTCGTTACATGTAAGTGTTATTTTGAAACCTTTAGGTTAACGATCTTGTTAAATGTTGTTAACCCAATGTTTATAATATCAAATGAGATTTTAAATTATTATATTATCATGATATTATCATGTATGAATATCTCTTAATATGATATATATACATTAAATGTCTTTACAATGATAATCGTTACATATATGTCTCGTTTAAAAATCATTAAGTTAGTAGTCTTGTTTTTACATATGTAGTTCATTGTTAATATACTTAATGATATGTTTACTTATCATAGTATCATGTTAACTATATATATATCCATATATATGTCATCATATAGTTTTTACAAGTTTTAACATTCGTGAATCACCGGTCAACTTGGGTGGTCAATTGTCTATATGAAACATATTTCAATTAATCAAGTCTTAACAAGTTTGATTGCTTAACATGTTGGAAACATTTAATCATGTAAATATCAATCTCAATTAATATATACAAACATGGAAAAGTTCGGGTTACTACAGTACCTACCCGTTAAATAAATTTCGTCCCGAAATTTTAAGCTGTTGAAGGTGTTGACGAATCTTCTGAAAATAGATGCGGGTATTTCTTCTTCATCTGATCTTCACGCTCCCAGGTGAACTCGGGTCCTCTACGAGCATTCCATCGAACCTTAACAATTGGTATCTTGTTTTGCTTAAGTCTTTTAACCTCACGATCCATTATTTCGACGGGTTCTTCGATGAATTGAAGTTTTTCGTTGATTTGGATTTCATCTAACGGAATAGTGAGATCTTCTTTAGCAAAACATTTCTTCAAATTCGAGACGTGGAAAGTGTTATGTACAGCCGCGAGTTGTTGAGGTAACTCAAGTCGGTAAGCTACTGGTCCGACACGATCAATAATCTTGAATGGTCCAATATACCTTGGATTTAATTTCCCTCGTTTACCAAATCGAACAACTCCTTTCCAAGGTGCTACTTTAAGCATGACCATCTCTCCAATTTCAAATTCTATATCTTTTCTTTTAATGTCAGCGTAGCTCTTTTGTCGACTTTGGGCGGTTTTCAACCGTTGTTGAATTTGGATGATCTTCTCGGTAGTTTCGTGTATAATCTCCGGACCCGTAATTTGTCTATCCCCCACTTCACTCCAACAAATCGGAGACCTGCACTTTCTACCATAAAGTGCTTCAAATGGCGCCATCTCAATGCTTGAATGGTAGCTGTTGTTGTAGAAAAATTCTGCTAACGGTAGATGTCGATCCCAACTGTTTCCGAAATCAATAACACATGCTCGTAGCATGTCTTCAAGCGTTTGTAACGTCCTTTCGCTCTGCCCATCAGTTTGTGGATGATAGGCAGTACTCATGTCTAGACGAGTTCCTAATGCTTGCTGTAATGTCTGCCAGAATCTTGAAATAAATCTGCCATCCCTATCAGAGATAATAGAGATTGGTATTCCATGTCTGGAGATGACTTCATTTAAATACAGTCGTGCTAACTTCTCCATCTTGTCATCTTCTTTTATTGGCAGGAAATGTGCTGATTTGGTGAGACGATCAACTATTACCCAAATAGTATCAAAACCACTTGCAGTCCTTGGCAATTTAGTGATGAAATCCATGGTAATGTTTTCCCATTTCCATTCTGGGATTTCGGGTTGTTGAAGTAGACCTGATGGTTTCTGATGCTCAGCTTTGACCTTAGAACACGTCAAACATTCTCCTACGTATTTAGCAACATCGGCTTTCATACCCGGCCACCAAAAATGTTTCTTGAGATCCTTGTACATCTTCCCCGTTCCAGGATGTATTGAGTATCTGGTTTTATGAGCTTCTCTAAGTACCATTTCTCTCATATCTCCAAATTTTGGTACCCAAATCCTTTCAACCCTATACCGGGTTCCATCTTCCTGAATATTAAGATGCTTCTCCGATCCTTTGGGTATTTCATCCTTTAAATTTCCCTCTTTTAAAACTCCTTGTTGCGCCTCCTTTATTTGAGTAGTAATGTTATTATGAATCATTATATTCATAGATTTTACTCGAATGGGTTCTCTGTCCTTCCTGCTCAAGGCATCGGCTACCACATTTGCCTTCCCCGGGTGGTAACGAATCTCAAAGTCGTAATCAGTCAATAATTCAATCCACCTACGCTGCCTCATATTCAGTTGTTTCTGATTAAATATGTGTTGAAGACTTTTGTGGTCGGTATATATAATACTTTTGACCCCATATAAGTAGTGCCTCCAAGTCTTTAAAGCAAAAACAACCGCGCCTAATTCCAAATCATGCGTCGTATAATTTTGTTCGTGAATCTTCAATTGTCTAGAAGCATAAGCAATCACCTTCGTTCATTGCATTAATACACAACCGAGACCTTGCTTTGATGCATCACAATAAATCACAAAATCATCATTCCCTTCAGGCAATGACAATATAGGTGCCGTAGTTAGCTTTTTCTTCAATAACTGAAACGCTTTCTCTTGTTCATCATTCCATTCAAATTTCTTCCCTTTATGCGTTAATGTAGTTAAGGGTTTTGCTATTCTGGAAAAGTCTTGGATGAACCTTCTGTAGTAACCAGCTAGTCCTAAAAACTGGCGTATGTGTTTCGGAGTTTTCGGGGTTTCCCACTTTTCAACAGTTTCTATCTTTGCCGGATCCACCTTAATACCTTCTTTATTCACTATGTGACCGAGGAATTGAACTTCTTCCAACCAAAATGCACACTTTGAAAACTTAGCGTACAATTCTTCCTTCCTCAATACTTCTAACACCTTTCTCAAATGTCACCGTGTTCTTGGTCATTCTTTGAGTAAATAAGTATGTCATCAATGAAAACAATGACAAACTTGTCAAGGTATGGTCCACACACTCTGTTCATAAGGTCCATGAACACAGCTGGTGCATTAGTTAAACCAAACGGCATGACCATAAACTCGTAATGACCGTAACGTGTTCTGAAAGCAGTCTTTGGAATATCATCTTCTTTCACCCGCATTTGATGATACCCGGAACGTAAGTCAATCTTTGAATAAACAGACGAACCTTGTAGTTGATCAAATAAGTCATCGATTCTCGGTAGTGGGTAGCGGTTCTTGATGGTAAGTTTGTTCAACTCTCGGTAGTCGATACACAACCTGAATGTACCATCTTTCTTCTTGACAAACAAAACAGGAGCTCCCCACGGTGATGTGCTTGGTTGAATGAAACCACACTCTAAAAATTCTTGTAATTGGCTTTGTAGTTCTTTCATCTCACTGGGTGCGAGTCTATAAGGATCACGAGCTATTGGTGCAGCTCCTGGTACAAGATCTATTTGAAATTCAACGGATCGATGTGGGGGTAATCCCGGTAATTCTTTCGGAAATACATCGGGAAATTCTTTTGCAATGGGAACATCATTGATGCTCTTTTCTTCAGTTTGTACTTTCTCGACGTGTGCTAGAACAGCATAGCAACCTTTTCTTATTAGTTTTTGTGCCCTCAAATTACTAATAAGATGTAGCTTCGTGTTGCCCTTTTCTCCGTACACCACTAAGGGTTTTCCTTTTTCTCGTATAATGCGAATTGCATTTTTGTAACAAACGATCTCTGCTTTCACTTTTTTCAACCAGTCCATACCGATTATCACATCAAAACTCCCTAACTCTACTGGTATCAAATCAATCTTAAATGTTTCGCTAACCAGTTTAATTTCTCGATTCCGACATATATTATCTGCTGAAATTAATTTACCATTTGCTAATTCGAGTAAAAATTTACTATCCAAAGGTGTCAATGGACAACTTAATTTAGCACAAAAATCTCTACTCATATAGCTTCTATCCGCACCCGAATCAAATAAAACGTAAGCAGATTTATTGTCAATAAGAAACGTACCTGTAACAAGCTCCGGGTCTTCCTGTGCCTCTGCCGCATTAATATTGAAAACTCTTCCGCGGCCTTGTCCATTCGTGTTCTCCTGGTTCGGGCAATTTCTAATAATGTGGCCCGGTTTTCCACATTTATAACAAACTACATTGGCATAACTTGCTCCGACACTACTTGCTCCGCCATTACTCGTTCCGACACCATTTGTTCCTTTCGTTCTGTTAACCCCTGGTCCGTAGACCTCACACTTCGCCGCGCTATGACCATTTCTTTTACACTTGTTGCAAAATTTGGTGCAGAACCCCGAGTGATACTTTTCACACCTTTGGCATAGCTGCTTCTGATTGTTGTTGTTGTTGCGGTTATTATTGTTGTTGGGATGATTGTTGTAGTTGCTGTTGTTGTTGTTGTTGTTTGGCCGTTTGTTGTAGTTACGATTAATGTTGCGATTGTTGGGATAATTGTTGCGATTATTGTTGTAATTGCTGTTGTTGTTGTATTGGTGATTCTTATCACCGTTTTCCTCCCACTTTCTTTTGACTTGCTTCACATTGGCCTCTTCAGCAGTCTGTTCTTTAATTCTTTCTTCAATCTGGTTCACTAGTTTGTGAGCAATTCTACATGCCTGTTGTATGGAGGCGGGCTCGTGTGAACTTATATCTTCTTGGATTCTTTCCGGTAATCCTTTCACAAACGCGTCGATCTCCTCTTCCTCATCTTCGAAAGCTCCCGGACACAATAGGCACAATTCTGTGAATCGTCTTTCGTACGTGGTAATATCAAATCCTTGAGTTCGTAACCCTCTAAGTTCTGTCTTGAGCTTATTGACCTCGGTTCTGGGACGGTACTTCTCGTTCATCAAGTGCTTGAATGCTGACCACGGTAGTGCGTACGCATCGTCTTGTCCCACTTGCTCTAGATAGATATTCCACCATGTTAACGCAGAACCTGTGAAGGTATGCGTAGCGTACTTCACTTTGTCCTCTTCAGTACACTTACTTATGGCAAACACCGATTCAACCTTCTCGGTCCACCGTTTCAATCCGATCGGTCCTTCGGTTCCATCAAATTCCAAAGGTTTGCAGGCAGTGAATTCTTTGTAGGTACATCCTACACGATTTCCTGTACTGCTAGATCCAAGGTTATTGTTGGTATGTAGCGCAGCCTGTACTGCGGCTATGTTTGAAGCTAGAAAAGTACGGAATTCCTCTTCATTCATATTCACGGTGTGTCGAGTAGTCGGTGCCATTTCCTTCAAAATAGTTAAATGGAACAAGTTAATCATACAGAATATTAAGAGTAGTTAATAGTATTTCGTAGCATAATATGAACTCATTTATAAAAGCTTTTTCTTCATATTAGCGTTTTATAAGTTTAAATTCGGGTAGTACCTACCCGTTAAGTTCATTCTTAGTAGCTAATATACAATTCAACTACTACAATTCTATATGAAAAACTGATTATAATAATATTTCGCGTTCAAACTTTTACACAATATTTTACAAACTTACAATACCGCTTATTTTACATATAGCATGAAATATAGCACACAATAAATTTGATACAAGATGGTTGTGAAGATAATTCTAGCAAGTACACAAGTCGTTCAGCAAAGGCAATAAAGACACGTAAATCATACGTCCAGAAACAAGTCATGCATTCTGGTTTTACTAGGATTACTTCACATCCTTGGTCTTGTGGAACATAACCGTTATGGCCGTTGATAAGACAGCGTGTTGTAACGTCGTCAAAGGGACGAGGGTTACGTAATGTCCAACAGTCCCGTAACAATCTAAAAACCTCATTTCTTACCTCAATTACCGACTCCGTCACTTGTGGGAACGTTTTGTTTAATAGTTGTAGCCCGATGTTCTTGTTCTCACTTTGGTGAGAAGCGAACATTACTAATCCGTAAGCATAACATGCTTCTTTATGTTGCATGTTAGCCGCTTTTTCTAAATCACGAAGTCCAATATTCGGATATATTGAGTCAAAATAATTTCTTAACCCATTGCGTAAAATAGCATTTGGGTTCCCCGCAATATATGCGTCAAAGTAAACACATCGTAACTTATGGATTTCCCAATGTGATATCCCCCATCTTTCGAACGAAAGCCTTTTATAAACCAAGGCATTCTTGGAACGTTCTTCGAATGTCTTACAAACTGATCTCGCCTTAAATAGTTGTGCCGAAGAATTCTGACCGACTCTAGACAAGATTTCATCAATCATGTCTCCGGGTAGGTCTCTTAAAATATTGGGTTGTCTATCCATTTTGTGTTTTTATACTGTAAAATAGACAAGAGTTAGATTCATAAAAAAAAATACTTATTAATACAAGCAATTTTTACATATATCATAAAGCATAAGCACACTATATTACATATATTATACCACACGAATACAACTATCTTATTCCGACTCGCTTGTTTCTTCTTCTTCGGTTTTGGTTCGTTTTGCCAAGTTTCTAGGGATATATGATGTTCCCCTAATACGAGCCGTAATTTTCCACATTGGTTTAGAAAAACCTGGTGGTTTAGAGGTTCCCGGGTCATTGTTACAACTTAAGGACTTCGGGGGTTGACGATACATATAAAGTTCATCGGGGTTGAAATTAGATTTCTCTATTTTTATGCCCTTTCCCTTATTATTTTCTTTTGCCTTTTTAAATTCAGTTGGGGTAATTTCTATAACATCATCGGAATTCTCGTCGGAATCCGATTCATCGGAGAATTGGTAATCCTCCCAATATTTTGCTTCCTTGGCGGAAACACCATTGACCATAATTAACCTTGGTCGGTTGGTTGAGGATTTTCTTTTACTTAACCGTTTTATTATTTCCCCCACCAGTTCTATTTCTTCATCTGGTTCCGATTCTTCTTCCGGTTCCGATTCTTCCTCCGGTTCCGACTCTTCTTCCGGTTCCACTTCGGGAACTTGTGAATCAGTCCACGAATCATTCCAATTTACATTTGACTCTTCATTATTATTAGGTGAGTCAATGGGACTTGTTCTAGAGGTAGACATCTATCACATAATATCAAACGCGTTAAGAGATTAATATATCACATAATATTCACATGTTAAAAATATATAGTTTCCAACAAAATTTGTTAAGCAATCATTTTTCAAGTAAACACGGTCGAAGTCCAGACTCACTGATGCATCCTAACAAACTCGATAAGACACACTAATGCAAAATTCTGGTTCTCTAAGACCAACGCTCGGATACCAACTGAAATGTCCCGTTCTTATTGATTAAAAAAGTTCCATATTAATTGATTTCGTTGCGAGGTTTTGACCTCTATATGAGACATTTTTCAAAGACTGCATTCATTTTTAAAACAAACCATAACCTTTATTTCATAGATAAAAGTTTTAAAAAGCTTTACGTAGATTATCAAATAATGATAATCTAAAATATCCTGTTTACACATGACCATTACATAATGGTTTACAATACAAATATGTTACAACAAAATAAGTTTCTTGAATGCAGTTTTTACACAATATCATACAAGCATGGACTCCAAATCTCGTCCTTATTTAAGTATGCGATAGCGGAAGCTCTTAATAATCACCTGAGAATAAACATGCTTAAAACGTCAACAAAAATGTTGGTGAGTTATAGGTTTAACCTATATATATCAAATCATAATAATAGACCACAAGATTTCATATTTCAATACACATCCCATACATAGAGATAAAAATCATTCATATGGTGAACACCTGGTAACCGACATTAACAAGATGCATATATAAGAATATCCCCATCATTCCGGGACACCCTTCGGATATGATATAAATTTCGAAGTACTAAAGCATCCGGTACTTTGGATGGGGTTTGTTAGGCCCAATAGATCTATCTTTAGGATTCGCGTCAATTAGGGTGTCTGTTCCCTAATTCTTAGATTACCAGACTTAATAAAAAGGGGCATATTCGATTTCGATAATTCAACCATAGAATGTAGTTTCACATACTTGTGTCTATTTTGTAAATCATTTATAAAACCTGCATGTATTCTCATCCCAAAAATATTAGATTTTAAAAGTGGGACTATAACTCACTTTCACAGATTTTTACTTCGTCGGGAAGTAAGACTTGGCCACTGGTTGATTCACGAACCTATAACAATATATACATATATATCAAAGTATGTTCAAAATATATTTATAACACTTTTAATATATTTTGATGTTTTAAGTTTATTAAGTCAGCTGTCCTCGTTAGTAACCTATAACTAGTTGTCCACAGTTAGATGTACAGAAATAAATTGATAAATATTATCTTGAATCAATCCACGACCCAGTGTATACGTATCTCAGTATTGATCACAACTCAAACTATATATATTTTGGAATCAACCTCAACCCTGTATAGCTAACTCCAACATTCACATATAGAGTGTCTATGGTTGTTCCGAAATATATATAGATGTGTCGACATGATAGGTCAAAACATTATATACGTGTCTATGGTATCTCAAGATTACATAATATACAATACAAGTTGATTAAGTTATGGTTGGAATAGATTTGTTACCAATTTTCACGTAGCTAAAATGAGAAAAATTATCCAATCTTGTTTTACCCATAACTTCTTCATTTTAAATCCGTTTTGAGTGAATCAAATTGCTATGGTTTCATATTGAACTCTATTTTATGAATCTAAACAGAAAAAGTATAGGTTTATAGACGGAAAAATAAGTTACAAGTCGTTTTTGTAAAGGTAGTCATTTCAGTCGAAAGAACGACGTCTAGATGACCATTTTAGAAAACATACTTCCACTTTGAGTTTAACCATAATTTTTGGATAAAGTTTCATGTTCATAATAAAAATCATTTTCTCAGAATAACAACTTTTAAATCAAAGTTTATCATAGTTTTTAATTAACTAACCCAAAACAGCCAGTGGTGTTACTACGACGGCGTAAATCCGGTTTTACGGTGTTTTTCGTGTTTCCAGGTTTTAAATCATTAAGTTAGCATATCATATAGATATAGAACATGTGTTTAGTTGATTTTAAAAGTCAAGTTAGAAGGATTAACTTTTATTTGCGAACAAGTTTAGAATTAACTAAACTATGTTCTAGTGATTACAAGTTTAAACCTTCGAATAAGATAGCTTTATATGTATGAATCGAATGATGTTATGAACATCATTACTACCTTAAGTTCCTTGGATAAACCTACTTGAAAAGAGAAAAGTGGATCTAGCTTCAATGGATCCTTGGATGGCTCGAAGTTCTTGAAGCAGAATCATGACACGAAAACAAGTTCAAGTAAGATCATCACTTGAAATAAGATTGTTATAGTTATAGAAATTGAACCAAAGTTTGAATATGATTATTACCTTGTATTAGAATGATAACCTACTGTAAGAAACAAAGATTTCTTGAGGTTGGATGATCACCTTACAAGATTGGAAGTGAGCTAGCAAACTTGAAAGTATTCTTGATTTTATGAAACTAGAACTTTTGGAATTTATGAAGAACACTTAGAACTTGAAGATAGAACTTGAGAGAGATCAATTAGATGAAGAAAATTGAAGAATGAAAGTGTTTGTAGGTGTTTTTGGTCGTTGGTTTATGGATTAGATATAAAGGATATGTAATTTTGTTTTCATGTAAATAAGTCATGAATGATTACTCATATTTTTGTAATTTTATGAGATATTTCATGCTAGTTGCCAAATTATGGTTCCCACATGTGTTAGGTGACTCACATGGGCTGCTAAGAGCTGATCATTGGAGTGTATATACCAATAGTACATACATCTAAAAGCTGTGTATTGTACGAGTACGAATACGGATGCATACGAGTAGAATTGTTGATGAAACTGAACGAGGATGTAATTGTAAGCATTTTTGTTAAGTAGAAGTATTTTGATAAGTGTATTGAAGTCTTTCAAAAGTGTATAAATACATATTAAAACACTACATGTATATACATTTTAACTGAGTCGTTAAGTCATCGTTAGTCGTTACATGTAAGTGTTATTTTGAAACCTTTAGGTTAACGATCTTGTTAAATGTTGTTAACCCAATGTTTATAATATCAAATGAAATTTTAAATTATTATATTATCATGATATTATCATGTATTAATATCTCTTAATATGATATATATACATTAAATGTCTTTACAATGATAATCGTTACATATATGTCTCGTTTAAAAATCATTAAGTTAGTAGTCTTGTTTTTACATATGTAGTTCATTGTTAATATACTTAATGATATGTTTACTTATCATAGTATCATGTTAACTATATATATATCCATATATATGTCATCATATAGTTTTTACAAGTTTTAACATTCGTGAATCACCGGTCAACTTGGGTGGTCAATTGTCTATATGAAACATATTTCAATTAATCAAGTCTTAACAAGTTTGAAGTCTTAACATGTTGGAAACATTTAATCATCTAAATATCAATCTCAATTAATATATACAAACATGGAAAAGTTCGGGTCACTACAACTTCTCGTTCATCAAGTGCTTGAATGCTGACCACGGTAGTGCGTACGCATCGTCTTGTCCCACTTGCTCTAGATAGGTATTCCACCATGTTAATGCAGAACCTGTGAAGGTATGCGTAGCGTACTTCACTTTGTCCTCTTCAGTACACTTACTTATGGCAAACACCGATTCGACCTTCTCGGTCCACCGTTTCAATCCGATCGGTCCTTCGGTTCCATCAAATTCCAAAGGTTTGCAGGCAGTGAATTCTTTGTAGGTGCATCCTACACGATTTCCTGTACTGCTAGATCCAAGGTTATTGTTGGTATGTAGCGCAGCCTGTACTGCGGCTATGTTTGAAGCTAGAAATGTACGGAATTCCTCTTCATTCATATTCACGGTGTGTCGAGTAGTCGGTGCCATTTCCTTCAAAATAGTTAAATGGAACAAGTTTATCATACAGAATATTAAGAGTAGTTAATAGTATTTCGTAGCATAATATGAACTCATTTATAAAAGCTTTTTCTTCATATTAGCATTTTATAAGTTTAAATTCGGGTAGTACCTACCCGTTAAGTTCATACTTAGTAGCTAATATACAATTCAACTACAACAATTCTATATGAAAAACTGATTATAATAATATTTCGCGTTCAAACTTTTATACAATATTTTACAAACTTACAATACCGCTTATTTTACATAAAGCATGAAATATAGCACACAATAACTTTGATACAAGATAGTTGTGAAGATAATTCTAGCTAGTACACAAGTCGTTCAGCAAAGGCAATAAAGACACGTAATTCATACGTCCAGAAACAAGTCATGCATTCTGGTTTTACTAGGATTACTTCCCATCCTTGGTCTTGTGGAACATAACCGTTATGGCCGTTGATAAGACAGCGTGTTGTAACATCGTCAAAGGGACGAGGGTTATGTAATGTCCAACAGTCCCGTAACAATCTAAAAACCTCATTTCTTACCAAAATTACCGACTCCGTCACTTGTGGGAACGTTTTGTTTAATAGTTGTAGCCCGATGTTCTTGTTCTCACTTTGGTGAGAAGCGAACATTACTAATCCATAAGCATAACATGCTTCTTTATGTTGCATGTTAGCCGCTTTTTCTAAATCACGAAGTCCAATATTTGGATATATTGAGTTAAAAGAATTTCTTAACCCATTGCGTAAAATAGCATTTGGGTTCCCCGCAATATATGCGTCAAAGTAAACACATCGTAACTTATGGATTTCCCAATGTGATATCCCCCATCTTTCAAACGAAAGCCTTTTATAAACCAAGGCATTCTTGGAACGTTCTTCGAATGTCTTACAAACTGATCTCGCCTTAAATAGTTGTGCCGAGGAATTCTGACCGACTCTAGACAAGATTTCATCAATCATGTCTCCGGGTAGGTCTCTTAAAATATTGGGTTGTCTATCCATTTTGTGTTTTTATACTGTAAAATAGACAAGAGTTAGATTCATAAAAAAATACTTATTAATACAAGCAATTTTTACATATATCATAAAGCATAAGCACACTATATTACATATATTACACCACACGAATACAACTATCTTATTCCGACTTGCTCGTTTCTTCTTCTTCAGTTTTGGTTCGTTTTACCAAGTTTCTAGGGATATATGATGTTCCCCTAATACGAGCTGTCATTTTCCACAACGATTTAGAAAAACCTGGTGGTTTAGAGGTTTCCGGGTCATTGTTACAACTTAAGGGCTTCGGGGGTTGACGATACATATAAAGTTCATCAGGGTTGGAATTAGATTTCTCTATTTTTATGCCCTTTCCATTATTATTTTCTTTTGCCTTTTTAAATTCAGTTGGGGTAATTTCTATAACATCATTGGAATTCTCGTCGAAATCCGATTCATCGGAGAATTGGTAATCCTCCCAATATTTTTCTTCCTTGGCGGAAACACCATTGACCATAATTAACCTTGGTCGGTTGGTTGAGGATTTTCTTTTACTTAACCGTTTTATTATTTCCCCCACCGGTTCTATTTCGTCCTCCGGTTCCTCCTCTTCCGGTTCTGATTCTTCTTCCGGTTCTGATTCTTCTTCCGGTTCTTCTTCAGGAACTTGTGAATCAGTCCAATATATATTCGACTCTATGTTATTATTAGGTGAGTCAATGGGATTTGTGCTAGAGGTAGACATCTATCACACAATATCAAACATGTTAAGAGATTAATATATCACATAATATATACATGTTAATAATATATAGTTTCCAACAAAAATGTTAAGCAATCATTTTTAAAGAAAACACGGTCGAAGTCCAGACTCACTAATGCATCCTAACAAACTCGATAAGACACACTAATGCAAATTTTCTGGTTCTCTAAGACCAAAGCTCTGATACCAACTGAAATGTCCCGTTCTTATTGATTAAAAACGTTCCATATTAATTGATTTCGTTGCGAGGTTTTGACCTCTATATGAGACGTTTTTCAAAGACTGCATTCATTTTAAAACAAACCATAACCTTTATTTCATCAATAAAGGTTTAAAAGGCTTTACGTAGATTATCAAATAATGATAATCTAAAATATCCTGTTTACACACGACCGTTACATAATGGTTTACAATACAAATATGTTACAATAAAATAAGTTTCTTGAATGCAGTTTTTACACAATATCATACAAGCATGGACTCCAAATCTCGTCCTTATTTAAGTATGCGACAGCGAAAGCTCTTAATAATCACCTGAGAATATACATGCTTAAAACGTCAACAAAAATGTTGGTGAGTTATAGGTTCAACCTATATATATCAAATCATAATAATAGACCACAAGATTTCATATTTCAATACACATCCCATACATAGAGATAAAAGTAATTCATATGGTGAACACCTGGTAACCGACATTAACAAGATGCATATATAAGAATATCCCCATCATTTCGGGACACCCTTCGGATATGATATAAATTTCGAAGTACTAAAGTATCCGGTACTTTGGATGGGGTTTGTTAGGCCCAATAGATCTATCTTTAGGATTCGCGTCAATTAGGGTGTCTGTTCCCTAATTCTTAGATTACCAGACTTAATAAAAAGGGGCATATTCAATTTCGATAATTCAACCATAGAATGTAGTTTCACGTACTTGTGTCTATTTTGTAAATCATTTATAAAACCTGCATGTATTCTCATCCAAAAAATATTAGATTTTAAAAGTGAGACTATAACTCACTTTCACAGATTTTTACTTCGTCGGGAAGTAAGACTTGGCCACTGGTTGATTCACGAACCTATAACAATATATACATATATATCAAAGTATGTTCAAAATATATTTACAACAATTTTAATATGTTTTGATGTTTTAAGTTTATTAAGTCAGATGTCCTTGTTAGTAACCTACAACTAGTTGTCTACAGTTAGATGTACAGAAATAAATCGATAAATATTATCTTGAATCAATCCACGACCCAGTGTATACGTATCTCAGTATTGATCACAACTCAAACTATATATATTTTGGAATCAACCTCAACCCTGTATAGCTAACTCCAACATTCACATATAGAGTGTCTATGGTTGTTCCGAAATATATATAGATGTGTCGACATGATAGGTCGAAACATTGTATACGTGTCTATGGTATCTCAAGATTACATAATATACAATACAAGTTGATTAAGTTATGGTTGGAATAGATTTGTTACCAATTTTCACGTAGCTAAAATGAGAAAAATTATCCAATCTTGTTTTACCCATAACCTCTTCATTTTAAATCCGTTTTGAGTGAATCAAATTGCTATGGTTTCATATTGAACTCTATTTTATGAATCTAAACAGAAAAAGTATAGGTTTATAGTCGGAAAAATAAGTTACAAGTCGTTTTTGTAAAGGTAGTCATTTCAGTCGAAAGAACGACGTCTAAATGACCATTTTAGAAAACATACTTCCACTTTGAGTTTAACCATAATTTTTGGATATAGTTTCATATTCATAATAAAAATCATTTTCTCAGAATAACAACTTTTAAATCAAAATTTATCATAGTTTTTAATTAACTAACCCAAAACAGCCCGCGGTGTTACTACGACGGCGTAAATCCGGTTTTACGGTGTTTTTCGTGTTTCCAGGTTTTAAATCATTAAGTTAGCATATCATATAGATATAGAACATGTGTTTAGTTGATTTTAAAAGTCAAATTAGAAGGATTAACTTTTGTTTGCGAACAAGTTTAGAATTAACTAAACTATGTTCTAGTGATTACAAGTTTAAACCTTCGAATAAGATAGCTTTATATGTATGAATCGAATGATGTTATGAACATCATTACTACCTTAATTTCCTTGAATAAACCTACTGGAAAAGAGAAAAATGGATCTAGCTTCAATGGATCCTTGGATGGCTCGAAGTTCTTGAAGCAGAATCATGACACGAAAACAAGTTCAAGTAAGATCATCACTTGAACTTGAGATAAATCAATTAGATGAAGAAAATTGAAGAATGAAAGTGTTTGTAGGTGTTTTTAGTCGTTGATGTATGGATTAGATATAAAGGATATGTAATTTTGTTTTCATGTAAATAAGTCATGAATGATTACTCATATTTTTGTAATTTTATGAGATATTTCATGCTAGTTTCCAAATGATGGTTCCCACATGTGTTAGGTGACTCACATGGGCTACTAAGAGCTGATCATTGGAGTGTATATACCAATAGTACATACATCTAAAAGCTGTGTATTGTACGAGTACGAATACGGGTGCATACGAGTAGAATTGTTGATGAAACTGAATGAGGATGTAATTGTAAGCATTTTTTTTAAGTAGAAGTATTTTGATTAGTGTATTAAATTCTTTCAAAAGTGTATAAATACATATTAAAACACTACATGTATATACATTTTAACTGAGTCGTTAAGTCATCGTTAGTCGTTACATGTAAGTGTTGTTTTGAAACCTTTAGGTTAACGATCTTGTTAAATGTTGTTAACCCAATGTTTATAATATCAAATGAGATTTTAAATTATTATATTATCATGATATTATCATGTATGAATATCTCTTAATATGATATATATACATTAAATGTCTTTACAACGATAATCGTTACATATATGTCTCGTTTAAAAATCATTAAGTTAGTAGTCTTGCTTTTACATATGTAGTTCATTGTTAATATACTTAATGATATGTTTACTTATCATAGTATCATGTTAACTATATATATATCCATATATATGTCATCATATAGTTTTTACAAGTTTTAACGTTCGTGAATCACCGGTCAACTTGGGTGGTCAATTGTCTATATGAAACATATTTCAATTAATCATGTCTTAACTAGTTTGATTGCTTAACATGTTGGAAACATTTAATCATGTAAATATCAATCTCAATTAATATATATAAACATGGAAAAGTTCGGGTCACTACACCAATGATCAGCTCTTAGCAGCCCATGTGAGTCACCTAACACATGTGGGAACCATCATTTGGCAACTAGCATGAAATATCTCATAAAATTACAAAAATATGAGTAATCATTCATGACTTATTTACATGAAAACAAAATTACATATCCTTTATATCTAATCCATACACCAACGACCAAAAACACCTACAAACACTTTCATTCTTCAATTTTCTTCATCTAATTGATCTCTCTCAAGTTCTATCTTCAAGTTCTAAGTGTTCTTCATAAATTCTATAAGTTCTAGTTACATAAAATCAAGAATACTTTCAAGTTTGCTAGCTCACTTCCAATCTTGTAAGTTGATCATCCAACCTCAAGAAATCTTTGTTTCTTACAGTAGGTTATCATTCTAATACAAGGTAATAATCATATTCAAACTTTGGTTCAATTTCTATAACTATAACAATCTTATTTCAAGTGATGATCTTACTTGAACTTGTTTTCGTGTCATGATTCTGCTTCAAGAACTTCGAGCCATCCAAGGATCCGTTGAAGCTAGATCCATTTTTCTCTTTTCCAGTAGGTTTATCCAAGGAACTTAAGGTAGTAATGATGTTCATAACATCATTCGATTCATACATATAAAGCTATCTTATTCGAAGGTTTAAACTTGTAATCACTAGAACATAGTTTAGTTAATTCTAAACTTGTTCGCAAACAAAAGTTAATCCTTCTAACTTGACTTTTAAAATAAACTAAACACATGTTCTATATCTATATGATATGCTAACTTAATGATTTAAAACCTGGAAACACGAAAAACACCGTAAAACCGGATTTACGCCGTCGTAGTAACACCGCGGGCTGTTTTGGGTTAGTTAATTAAAAACTATGATAAACTTTGATTTAAAAGTTGTTATTATGAGAAAATGATTTTTATTATGAACATGAAACTATATCCAAAAATTATGGTTAAACTCAAAGTGGAAGTATGTTTTCTAAAATGGTCATCTAGACGTCGTTCTTTCGACTGAAATGACTACCTTTACAAAAATGACTTGTAACTTATTTTTCTTACTATAAACCTATAATTTTTATGTTTAGATTCATAAAATAGAGTTCAATATGAAACCATAGAAATTTGATTCACTCAAAACGGATTTAAAATGAAGAAGTTATGGGTAAAACAAGATTAGATAATTTTTCTCATTTTAGCTACGTGAAAATTGGTAACAAATCTATTCCAACCATAACTTAATCAACTTGTATTGTATATTATGTAATCTTGAGATACGATAGACACGTATACAATGTTTCGACCTATCATGTCGACACATCTATATATATTTCGGAACAACCATAGACACTCTATATGTGAATGTTGGAGTTAGCTATACAGGGTTGAGGTTGATTCCAAAATATATATAGTTTGAGTTGTGATCAATACTGAGATACGTATACACTGGGTCGTGGATTGATTCAAGATAATATTTATCGATTTATTTCTGTACATCTAACTGTGGACAACTAGTTGTAGGTTACTAACGAGGACAGCTGACTTAATAAACTTAAAACATCAAAATGTATTAAAAGTATTGTAAATATATTTTGAACATACTTTGATATATATGTATATATTGTTATAGGTTCATGAATCAACCAGTGGCCAAGTCTTACTTCCCGACGAAGTAAAAATCTGTGAAAGTGAGTTATAGTCCCACTTTTAAAATCTGATATTTTTGGGATGAGAATACATGCAGGTTTTATAAATGATTTACAAAATAGACACAAGTACGTGAAACTACATTCTATGGTTGAATTATCGAAATCGAATATGCCCCTTTTTATTAAGTCTGGTAATCTAAGAATTAGGGAACAGACACCCTAATTGACGCGAATCCTAAAGATAGATCTATTGGGCCTAACAAACCCCATCCAAAGTACTGGATGCTTTAGTACTTCGAAATTTATATCATATCCGAAGGGTGTCCCGGAATGATGGGGATATTCTTATATATGCATCTTGTTAATGTCGGTTACCAGGTGGTCTATTATTATGATTTGATATATATAGGTTAAACCTATAACTCGCCAACATTTTTGTTGACGTTTAAAGCATGTTTATTCTCAGGTGAATACTAAGAGCTTCCGCTGTTGCATACTAAAATAAGGACAAGATTTAGAGTCCATGTTTGTATGATATTGTGTAAAAACTGCATTCAAGAAACTGATTTCGATGTAACATATTTGTATTGTAAACCATTATGTAATGGTCGTGTGTAAACAGGATCTATTAGATTATCATTATTTGATAATCTACGTAAAGCTTTTTAAACCTTTATTTATGAAATAAAGGTTATGGTTTGTTTTAAAAATGAATGCAGTCTTTGAAAAACGTCTCATATAGAGGTCAGAACCTCGCAACGAAATCAATTAATATGGAACGTTTTTAATCAATAAGAACGGGACATTTCAGTTGGTATCAGAGCGTTGGTCTTAGAGAACCAGAATTTTGCATTAGTGTGTCTTATCGAGTTTGTTAGGATGCATTAGTGAGTCTGGACTTCGACCGTGTTTACTTGAAAAATGATTGCTTAACAAATTTTGTTGGAAACTATATATTTTTAACATGTGAATATTATGTGATATATTAATATCTTAACGCGTTTGATATTATGTGATAGATGTCTACCTCTAGAACAAGTTCCATTGACTCACCTAATAATAATGAAGAGTCAAATGTAAATTGGAATGATTCGTGGACTGATTCACAAGTTCCCGAAGAGGAACCGGAAGAAGAGTCGGAACCGGAAGAAGAATCGGAACCGGAAGAAGCATCGGAACCGGATGAAGAAATAGAACCGGTGGGGGAAATAATAAAACGGTTAAGTAAAAGAAAATCCTCAACCAACCGACCAAGGTTAATTATGGTCAATGGTGTTTCCGCCAAGGAAGCAAAATATTGGGAGGATTACCAATTCTCCGATGAATCGGATTCCGACGAGAATTCCGATGATGTTATAGAAATTACCCCAACTGAATTTAAAAAGGCAAAAGAAAATAATAAGGGAAAGGGCATAAAATTAGAGAAATCTAATTCCAACCCCGATGAACTTTATATGTATCGTCAACCCCCGAAGTCCTTAAGTTGTAACAATGACCCGGGAACCTCTAAACCACCAGGTTTTTCTAAACCAAGGTGGAAAACGACTGCTCGTATAAGGGAAACATCATATATCCCTAGAAACTTGGCAAAACGAACCAAAACCGAAGAAGAAGAAACAAGCGAGTCGGAATAAGATAGTTGTATTCGTGTGGTGTAATATATGTAATATAGTGTGCTTATGCTTTATGATATATGTAAAAATTGCTTGTATTAATAAGTATTTTTTTTATGAATCTAACTCTTGTCTATTTTATAGTATGAAAACACAAAATGGATAGACAACCCAATATTTTAAGAGACCTACCCGGAGACATGATTGATGAAATCTTGTCTAGAGTCGGTCAGAATTCTTCGGCACAACTATTTAAGGCGAGATCAGTTTGTAAGACATTCGAAGAACGTTCCAAGAATACCTTGGTTTATAAAAGGCTTTCATTCGAAAGATGGGGATATCACATTGGGAAATTCATAAGTTACGATGTGTTTACTTTGACGCATATATTGCGGGGAACCCAAATGCTATTTTACGCAATGGGTTAAGAAATTATTTTGACTCAATATATCCGAATATTGGACTTCGTGATTTAGAAAAAGCGGCTAACATGGAACATAAAGAAGCATGTTATGCTTACGGATTAGTAATGTTCGCTTCTCACCAAAGTGAGAACAAGAACATCGGGCTACAACTATTAAACAAAACGTTCCCACAAGTGACGGAGTCGGTAATTGGTGTAAGAAATGAGGTTTTTAGATTGTTACGGGACTGTTGGACATTACGTAACCCTCGTCCCTTTGACGACGTTACAACACGCTGTCTTATCAACGACCATAACGGTTATGTTCCACAAGACCAAAGATGGGAAGTAATCCTAGTAAAACCAGAATGCATGACTTGTTTCTGGACGTATGAATTACGTGTCTTTATTGCCTTTGCTGAACGACTTGTGTACTAGCTAGAATTATCTTCACAACCATCTTGTATCAAATTTATTGTGTGCTATATTTCATGCTATATGTAAAATATTGTGTAAAAGTTTGAACGCGAAATATTATTATAATCAGTTTTTCATATAGAATTGTAGTAGTTGAATTGTATATTAGCTACTAAGTATGAACTTAACGGGTAGGTACTACCCGAATTTAAACTTATAAAACGCTAATATGAAGAAAAAGCTTTTATAAATGAGTTCATATTATGCTACGAAATACTATTAACTACTCTTAATATTCTGTATGATTAACTTGTTCCATTTGACTATTTTGAAGGAAATGGCACCGACTACTCGACACACCGTGAATATGAATGAAGAGGAATTCCGTACTTTTCTAGCTTCAAACATAGCCGTAGTACAGGCTGCGCTACATACCAACAATAACCTTGGATCTAGCAGTACAGGAAATCGTGTAGGATGCACCTACAAAGAATTCACTACCTGCAAACCTTTGGAATTTGATGGAACCGAAGGACCGATCGGATTGAAACGATGGACCGAGAAGGTCGAATCGGTGTTTTCCATAAGTAAGTGTACTGAAGAGGACAAAGTGAAGTACGCTACGCATACCTTCACAGGTTCTGCGTTAACATGGTGGAATACCTATTTAGAGCAAGTGGGACAAGATGATGCTTACGCACTACCGTGGTCAGCATTCAAGCACTTGATGAACGAGAAGTACCGTCCCAGAACCGAGGTCAATAAGCTCAAGACAGAACTTAGAGGATTACGAACCCAAGGATTTGATATTACCACGTACGAAAGACGATTCACAGAATTGTGCCTATTGTGTCCGGGAGCGTTCGAAGATGAGGAAGAGAAGATCGACGCGTTTGTGAAAGGATTACCGGAAAGAATCCAAGAAGATATAAGTTCACACGAGCCCGCCTCCATACAATAGGCATGTAGAATGGCTCACAAACTAGTGAACCAGATTGAAGAAAGAATTAAAGAACAGACTGTTGAAGAGGCCAATGTGAAGCAAGTCAAAAGAAAGTGGGAAGAAAACGGTGATAAGAATCACCAATACAACAACAACAGCAATTACAACAATAATCGCAACAATTATCCCAACAATCGCAACATCAATCGCAACTACAACAAACGGCCCAACAACAACAACAACAACAACAACAACAGCAACTACAACAATCATCCCAACAACAATAATAACCGCAACAACAACAACAATCAGAAGCAGCTATGCCAAAGGTGTGAAAAGTATCACTCGGGGTTCTGCACCAAATTCTGCAACAAGTGTAAAAGAAATGGTCATAGCGCGGCAAAGTGTGAGGTCTACAGACCAGGGGTTAATAGAATGAAAGGAACAAATGGTGTCGGAACGAGTAATGGCGGAGCAAGTAGTGTCGGAGCAAGTTATGCCAATGTAGTTTGTTATAAATGTGGAAAACCGGGCCACATTATTAGAAATTGCCCGAACCTGGAGAACACGAATGGACAAGGCCGCGGAAGAGTTTTCAATATTAATGCGGCAGAGGCACAGGAAGACCCGGAGCTTGTTACAGGTACATTTCTTATTGACAATAAATCTGCTTACATTTTATTTGATTCGGGTGCGGATAGAAGCTATATGAGTAGAGATTTTTGTGCTAAATTAAGTTGTCCATTGACGCCTTTGGATAGTAAATTTTTACTCGAAATTTGCAAATGGTAAATTAATTTCAGCAGATAATATATGTCGGAATCGAGAAATTAAACTAGTTAGCGAAACATTTAAGATTGATTTGATACCAGTAGAGTTAGGGAGTTTTGATGTGATAATCGGTATGGACTGGTTGAAAGAAGTGAAAGCAGAGATCGTTTGTTACAAAAATGCAATTCGCATTATACGAGAAAAAGGAAAACCCTTAATGGTGTACGGAGAAAAGGGCAACACGAAGCTACATCTTATTAGTAATTTGAAGGCATAAAAACTAATAAGAAAAGGTTGCTATGCTGTTCTAGCACACGTAGAGAAAGTACAAACCGAAGAAAAGAGCATCAATGATGTTCCCATTGCAAAAGAATTTCCCGATGTATTTCCGAAAGAATTACCGGGATTACCCCCACATCGATCCGTTGAATTTCAAATAGATCTTGTACCAGGAGTTGCACCAATAGCTCGTGCTCCTTACAGACTCGCACCCAGCAAGATGAAAGAACTGCAAAGCCAATTACAAGAACTTTTAGAGCGTGGTTTCATTCGACCAAGCACATCACCGTGGGGAGCTCCTGTTTTGTTTGTCAAGAAGAAAGATGGTACATTCAGGTTGTGTATCGACTACCGAGAGTTGAACAAACTTACCATCAAGAACCGCTACCCACTACCAAGAATCGACGACTTATTTTATCAACTACAAGGCTCGTCTGTTTATTCAAAGATTGACTTACGTTCCGGGTATCATCAAATGCGGGTGAAAGAAGATGATATTCCAAAGACTGCTTTCAGAACATGTTACGGTCATTACGAGTTTATGGTCATGCCGTTTGGTTTAACTAATGCACCAGCTATGTTCATGGACCTTATGAACCGAGTGTGTGGACTATACCTTGACAAGTTTGTCATTGTTTTCATTGATGACATACTTATTTACTCAAAGAATGACCAAGAACACGGTGAACATTTGAGAAAGGTGTTAGAAGTATTGAGGAAGGAAGAATTGTACGCTAAGTTTTCAAAGTGTGCATTTTGGTTGGAAGAAGTTCAATTCCTCGGTCACATAGTGAACAAAGAAGGTATTAAGGTGGATCCGGCAAAGATAGAAACTGTTGAAAAGTGGGAAACCCCGAAAACTCCGAAACACATACGCCAGTTTTTAGGACTAGCTGGTTACTACAGAAGGTTCATCCAAGACTTTTCCAGAATAGCAAAACCCTTGACTGCATTAACGCATAAAGGGAAGAAATTTGAATGGAATGATGAACAAGAGAAAGCGTTTCAGTTATTGAAGAAAAAGCTAACTACGGCACCTATATTGTCATTGCCTGAAGGGAATGATGATTTTGTGATTTATTGTGACGCATCAAAGCAAGGTCTCGGTTGTGTATTAATGCAACGGACGAAGGTGATTGCTTATGCGTCTAGACAATTGAAGATTCACGAGCAAAATTATACGACGCATGATTTGGAATTAGGCGCAGTGGTTTTTGCATTAAAGACTTGGAGGCACTACTTATATGGGGTCAAAAGTATTATATATATCGACCACAAAAGTCTTCAACACATATTTAATCAGAAACAACTGAATATGAGGCAGCGTAGGTGGATTGAATTGTTGAATGATTACGACTTTGAGATTCGTTACCACCCGGGGAAGGCAAATGTGGTAGCCGATGCCTTGAGCAGGAAGGATAGAGAACCCATTCGAGTAAAATCTATGAATATAATGATTCATAATAACATTACTACTCAAATAAAGGAGGCGCAACAAGGAGTTTTAAAAGAGGGAAATTTAAAGGATGAAATACCCAAAGGATCGGAGAAGCATCTTAATATTCGGGAAGACGGAACCCGATATAGGGCTGAAAGGATTTGGGTACCAAAATTTGGAGATATGAGAGAAATGGTACTTAGAGAAGCTCATAAAACCAGATACTCAATACATCCTGGAACGGGGAAGATGTACAAGGATCTCAAGAAACATTTTTGGTGGCCGGGTATGAAAGCCGATGTTGCTAAATATGTAGGAGAATTTTTGACGTGTTCTAAGGTCAAAGCTGAGCATCAGAACGAATCAGGTATACTTCAACAACCCGAAATCCCGGAATGGAAATGGGAAAACATTACCATGGATTTCATCACTAAATTGCCAAGGACTGCAAGTGGTTTTGATACTATTTGGGTAATAGTTGATCGTCTCACCAAATCAGCACACTTCCTGCCAATAAGAGAAGATGACAAGATGGATAAGTTAGCACGACTGTATTTGAAGGAAGTCGTCTCCATACATGGAATACCAATCTCTATTATCTCTGATAGGGATGTCAGATTTATTTCAAGATTCTGGCAGACATTACAACAAGCATTAGGAACTCGTCTAGACATGAGTACTGCCTATCATCCACAAACTGATGGGCAGAGCGAAAGGACTATACAAACGCTTGAAGACATGCTACGAGCATGTGTTATTGATTTTGGAAACAGTTGGGATCGACACCTACCGTTAGCAGAATTTTCCTACAACAACAGCTACTATTCAAGCATTGAGATGGCACCGTTTGAAGCACTTTATGGTAGAAAGTGCAGGTCTCCGATTTGTTGGAGTGAAGTGGGGGATAGACAGATTACGGGTCCGGAGATTATACAAGAAACTACCGAGAAGATCATCCAAATTCAACAACGGTTGAAAACCGCCCAAAGTCGACAAAAGAGCTACGCTGACATTAAAAGAAAAGATATAGAATTTGAAATTGGAGAGATGGTCATGCTTAAAGTTGCACCTTGGAAAGGCGTTGTTCGATTTGGTAAATGAGGGAAATTAAATCCAAGGTATATTGGACCATTCAAGATTATTGATCGTGTCGGACCAGTAGCTTACCGACTTGAGTTACCTCAACAACTCGCGGCTGTACATAACACTTTCCACGTCTCGAATTTGTAGAAATGTTTTTCTAAAGAAGATCTCACTATTCCATTAGATGAAATCCAAATCAACGAAAAACTTCAATTCATCAAAGAACCCATCGAAATAATGGATCGTGAGGTTAAAAGACTTAAGCAAAACAAGATACCAATTGTTAAGGTTCGATGGAATGCATGTAGAGGACCCGAGTTCACCTGGGAGCGTGAAGATTAGATGAAGAAGAAATACCCGCATCTATTTCCAGAAGATTCGTCAACACCTTCAACAGCTTAAAATTTCGGGACGAAATTTATTTAACGGGTAGGTACTGTAGTGACCCGAACTTTTCCATGTTTATATATATTAATTGAGATTGATATTTACATGATTAAATTTTTCCAACATGTTAAGCAATCAAACTTTTTAATACTTGATTAATTGAAATATGTTTCATATAGACAATTGACCACCCAAGTTGACCGGTGATTCACGAACGTTAAAACTTGTAAAACCTATATGATGACATATATATAGATATATATATATATAGTTAACATGATACTATGATAAGTAAACATATCATTAAGTATATTAACAATGAACTACATATGTAAAAACAAGACTACTAACTTAATGATTTTTAAACGAGACATATATGTAACGATTATCGTTGTAAAGACATTTAATGTATATATATCATATTAAGAGATATTCATACATGATAATATCATGATAATATAATAATTTAAAATCTCAATTGATATTATAAACATTGGGTTAACAACATTTAACAAGATCGTTAACCTAAAGGTTTCAAAACAACACTTACATGTAACGACTAACGATGACTTAACGACTCAGTTAAAATGTATATACATGTAGTGTTTTAATATGTATTTATACACTTTTGAAAGACTTCAATACACTTATCAAAATACTTCTACTTAACAAAAATGCTTACAATTACATCCTCATTCAGTTTCATCAACAATTCTACTCGTATGCACCCGTATTCGTACTCGTACAATACACAGCTTTTAGATGTATGTACTATTGGTATATACACTCCAATGATCAGCTCTTAGCAGCCCATGTGAGTCACCTAACACATGTGGGAACCATCATTTAGCAACTAGCATGAAATATCTCATAAAATTACAAAAATATGAGTAATCATTCATGACTTATTTACATAAAAACAAAATTACATATCCTTTATATCTAATCCATACACCAATGACCAAAAACACCTACAAACACTTTCATTCTTCAATTTTATTCATCTAATTTATCTCTCTCAAGTTCTATCTTCAAGTTCTAAGTGTTCTTCATAAATTCTACAAGTTCTAGTTACATAAAATCAAGAATACTTTCAAGTTTGCTAGCTCACTTCCAATCTTGTAAGGTGATCATCCAACCTCAAGAAATATTTGTTTCTTATAGTAGGTTATCATTCTAATACAATATAATAATCATATTCAAACTTTGGTTCAATTTCTATAACTATAACAATCTTATTTCAAGTGATGATCTTACTTGAACTTGTTTTCGTGTCATGATTCTGCATCAAGAACTTCGAGCCATCCAAGGATCTGTTGATGCTAGATCTATTTTTCTCTTTTCCAATAGGTTTATCCAAGGAACTTAAGGTAGTAATGATGTTCATAACATCATTTGATTCATACATATAAAGCTATCTTATTCGAAGGTTTAAACTTGTAATCACTAGAACATAGTTTAGTTAATTCTAAACTTGTTCGCAAACAAAAGTTAATCCTTCTAAATTGACTTTTAAAATCAACTAAACACATGTTCTATATCTATATGATATGCTAACTTAATGATTTAAAACCTGGAAACACGAAAAACAACGTAAAACCGGATTTACGCCGTCGTAGTAACACCGTGGGCTGTTTTGGGTTAGTTAATTAAAAACTATGATAAACTTTGATTTAAAAGTTGTTATTCTGAGAAAATGATTTTTATTATGAACATGAAACTATATCCAAAAATCCAAAAATTATGGTTAAACTCAAAGTGGAAGTATGTTTTCTAAAATGGTCATCTAGACGTCGTTCTTTCGACTGAAATGACTACCTTTACAAAAATGACTTGTAACTTATTTTTCCGACTATAAACCTATACTTTTTCTGTTTAGATTCATAAAATAGAGTTCAATATGAAACCATAGCAATTTGATTCACTCAAAACGGATTTAAAATGAAGAAGTTATGGGTAAAACAAGATTGGATAATTTTTCTCATTTTAGCTACGTGAAAATTGGTAACAAATCTATTCCAACCATAACTTAATCAACTTGTATTGTATATTATGTAATCTTGAGATACCATAGACACGTATACAATGTTTTGACCTATCATGTCGACACATCTATATATATTTCGAAACAACCATAGACACTCTATATGTGAATGTTGGAGTTAGCTATACAGGGTTGAGGTTGATTCCAAAATATATATAGTTTGAGTTGTGATCAATACTGAGATACGTATACACTGGGTCGTGGATTGATTCAAGATAATATTTATCGATTTATTTCTGTACATCTAACTGTGGACAACTAGTTGTAGGTTACTAACGAGGACAGCTGACTTAATAAACTTAAAACATCAAAATGTATTAAAAGTATTGTAAATATATTTTGAACATACTTTGATATATATGTATATATTGTTATAGGTTCGTGAATCAACCAGTGGCCAAGTCTTACTTCCCGACGAAGTAAAAATCTGTGAAAGTGAGTTATAGTCCCACTTTTAAAATCTGATATTTTTGGGATGAGAATACATGCAGGTTTTATAAATGATTTACAAAATAGACACAAGTACGTGAAACTACATTCTATGGTTGAATTATCGAAATCGAATATGCCCCTTTTTATTAAGTCTGGTAATCTAAGAATTAGGGAACAGACACCCTAATTGACGCGAATCCTAAAGATAGATCTATTGGGCCTAACAAACCCCATCCAAAGTACCGGATGCTTTAGTACTTCGAAATTTATATCATATCCGAAGGGTGTCCCGGAATGATGGGGATATTCTTATATATGCATCTTGTTAATGTCGGTTACCAGGTGTTCACCATATGAATGATTTTTATATCTATGTATGGGATGTGTATTGAAATATGAAATCTTGTGGTCTATTGTTACGATTTGATATATATAGGTTAAACCTATAACTCGCTAACATTTTTGTTGACGTTTAAAGCATGTTTATTCTCAGGTGAATACTAAGAGCTTCCGCTGTTGCATACTAAAATAAGGACAAGATTTGGAGTCCATGTTTGTATGATATTGTGTAAAAACTGCATTCAAGAAACTGATTTCGATGTAACATATTTGTATTGTAAACCATTATGTAATGGTCGTGTGTAAACAGGATCTTTTAGATTATCATTATTTGATAATCTACGTAAAGCTTTTTAAACCTTTATTTATGAAATAAAGGTTATGGTTTGTTTTAAAGATGAATGCAGTCTTTGAAAAACGTCTCATATAGAGGTCAAAACCTCGCAACGAAATCAATTAATATGGAACGTTTTTAATCAATAAGAACGGGACATTTCACATATACCCTAGATATACGTATAAAAATCTTGAGAAAACGGAACGAGGATTCAAATATAGCTATCTTTTGTAAATATACTTATATTGTTTTATGTATATAAATACTTTAAAAGTGATAAATTACATATCTATACGATACATGTATAAGCATTATAAGTTTTAAGTATTTAAGTCGAAGAACGTCACATATAATTATCGTTTTGAAAACTTAAATTAGTAGTCTCAAAATATACTTATAACTCATTGTTATTAGTACACAATGAGATGTTAAAACATTCTTAGATCATGTTAAATATATAAAAATACATATATATACACAAACATATAATTATCGTATGTTATATAGTTCGTGATATCATCGGTCAAATTGGATGGTCAAACGTTGTGTAAAACTCTTTTTAAAAACATAAGTCTCAACAATTTAGATTGCTTATCATGTTGGTAAGGTTTAATTTATGTAAATATTAATCTTATAAGTGTAAAACGATCGGAAAAAATCCGGGTCATTACAATAACAATCATGATATCTATAATAATAATAACAATCATATTGATAAAAATAATAATAATAATAATAATAATAGTAATAATATTAATAATAATCTTATAATTAACATTATCATAATAACAACAATAATTATGATAATAACTACCTCAAATATGCTTTAAATAAAAAGAATGCCGGAGGCAGGGATTGAACCTGCAACCTCTTGCTTCTCATTAACTTCACCAAACCATTACTCCATTAGTTTCATATCGGTTATATAATCCAGAAACAAATAAATAACCGGTACTGTCTGTTTATCTTCCTCTTCAAATTAACTCGGGCCATCCAAAGTCACGGCCCAAGTTAATCTCTAGTAATCCTACGACCCAACTAGGAATTTCATCTTAGCCCAACGTACAGATAGAAATGAAAACGGTTTTAAGAGGGTTTGTTAAGAGTTTTAACTACCGAATTATTTTAATCACAAGTGGGGTATAACTTGTTAAAGGTGTCGGCTGAAAATGGAATAAATGAGTAGCACATAATTCATTATCATCAATTAACTATTCATCATCATCTTCAATATCATCACAACATCATCTTCATCAATATCATTTACTCGTGCATCATACTACTGTATCATCATTGAAGCAAATACTGGAGCTGTAACAATATCATCACGTAACAGTCGTCTATGGTGTGTGTGTTCCGATTTGAAATAGATACAGTGCACAAGTTCGATTAAGAATAAAATGGTAATGGTGAGTAGCTTGTGAGGGTTGGTAGTTCGGTGGAGATGATGATTAACGAAAAGAAGAAGATACAAAATTATAGGAGTTGCAGCGGTTGTTGGTGATGGTTGTTTGTTGATGTGTTGAAGTTGGCGGTGGAAGTGATGGTTTGTCTATGGTGATTATTGATGGTGGGTTGTGTGTTTAACTGACCCTGAAACAGAAACGTAAATAGTAGCATCCCAAAGGTGATCAGGGAAATCGTTTGATGATGGTTGTTCCAGTTGAAGATGGTGAGAAGAAAATTTAGAATAGGAAACATAAACTTTTGTGTGTTGTTCGACGTAGCAAGAAAACAGAAGAAGTCGTGGTGTCTTGGTGATGGCAAGTGTCGATGGTGGATTTGTGTTGTCATGGTGTTAAGGTGGTAACGGTGGAAGTAGTGGTTTGAATGATGAGCATTCATTCGGACCAACACAGTAAACATTTCAGCTGCAGATAGTTCGGTAGTGGTGGTGCTAGATGTCATGGTGGTGTAGAGAAGGATGGGGTGGAGGATAGTGTGGATGGTGCTTCAAATGATTGAGTTTTGTGTGTGTATCCATGTATCTCATACACATATAAATATATGATATGTAATAAATGAAGTAATATAGTAACAATAGGAAACAGTGAAACGGTGAAGAATAGATATGGAGTGGGTTCTTTTTTTTTAATTATTATTATTTTATGCTGAAGCTAAAACATAAACTGTGCCATGAAAACTCGGACTTTTTGTTATAATATTTTAACTCCAAAATTGAGATGACCCATATTTAACTTTTGACTAACTCAAGAATAATTTAGATTTGGTGTTTTATGCTTTTACTGTGAGTGAGGTGTATAGGTGGAGATCATGATTAAAGTTATGATCAATAATATATTATGTTCCTTGTGAGCTTTTGGTGAATGTATGGCTCTTTTCCTTGGTGTTTAATATAGATAATGATGGTTGTGGTTATGTTGTTGAACGAAATATGAAGATAGAAAGTATCCACACTTAATGGTGGTGGTCTTTGTACTTGTCGAACTCTATACAGAAAATATAAGTAGTAAGCACAAGTAGAAGTTGTAGGTTTATGTTAAATGGTGAGGTTGTGGGTTATCATGTATATTATATACATATAGTAGTAAACACACTAACAATTTAGTAAACAATATTATTACATTATTAGTCAAATATAAATAGAATAGATAGATGATACTGCCTCAATTGCATGATTACTGTATTTTTCACTTTTGGTGAAATTGTTATAAGTGGCTTAATGTCATAAGGGATCTATTAGGATCTAAAAGTTTTATCAATGGAACTTGAATCATAATTATTTAATTACTTAATACACCATAGTCTAACGTTGATTTATGTTAATAGCAATATCATATATATTTTTTTTCAAGTGATGTAGAGCAACGAAGTCTGAAATGAACAAAAAATGTATGGATATATTGATCCCATGTGCTAGTCATAAAATAATAAAAATATAATAATACAACTAGTGAATTCAAACTGTATAATATAGTAAACAACCTCTTAATTCTACTGACAGTTTTAACACGGACTGTGTATCGTGCAAAATTAGTGACGGATAAAAGTGTTCAGAAAAATCGCATATTTTTTAAATTAACTATATTTATTTATTTTGGTCATTATAGTATAAAATTCAGTCATTAATTTAATAAATAAAAATTACATCAACTGTCCCTCTCATTTATGGGTAAAATATAAAAAGTGTTAAAATTAAATAATTAGATCCTAAATATACTTTTAATAAGCCTATAACTTATATAACTCATTTTCGGATCACCTTTTATTTTAAAATTACACAAGTTCGAATTTAACTTGCTTAATATCAATCGAAACATTAAACGATTATTACAAGCAATTAATATTTATTTTTAATATACTTTATTTATATATAGAGATATATTTTTAATAATAATTATTATAATATCCTATCTTTATTTTATTAATTTTTTTAATAACAACATATAATACTTCAAATTATATTTTGAATTATTATTTATATATACATACACACATATCTATTTACAATTAATTGTTCGTGAATCGTCGAGAATGGTCGAAGGTCAATGAATACCTGAACACAGTTCAAAGTTTTTGAGATTTCAACATTACAGACTTTGCTCATCGTGTCGAAAACATATAAAGATTAAGTTTAAATTTGGTCGAAAATTTTCGGGTCATCACATGCTTGAGGCTTGGGAGATTAGTAGATATGACTTTGAAAGAATGTTGGAAAGAGGTGGTCTTCTAGTTTGACAAAGTGGTGTATTTATATTCCCAGAAAATATTGACAGACAAAACTGCGATCGAACCACGGTCAACCTTGTAGGCATCCGTACAACTTCTGTCAGCATTTCAACATATCCGTTGGAGCTCTTTTTTCTTTGAATTTTTGGATTCTTTACCTAATATAGAGCCTTCAAAATATGCTTAATACACCTAGAAGTTAACTCCATTACCCCATTGATCTTGGACATATGCATGGAGGTTGACATGTGCTAGCTAAAGAGGAAAGTCCAATGCCCTTGACCATTGTCATTGATTTCCTAAAAAGGTAAATACTGAAATCTTGTCCCTTGACAACCCACAAAGCTCCAAACAAAATAACCAATGAATCTTACACTTTGTCAATACTTGGATGAAAGTTCATACTTCATTATTTGCTTGCAACAAGTTAATTTTGACTAGTTTGATTATAATGAAGAATCCTTTAACTAGTTGCTTTAATCATCCTTTAACAAACCACAAGCTTCCAAAACTTCACTAACCCATTTTAATAGCTTATCATCTTCTTAATGGAAGTGTCTTGCTCTTTAGAACATACTTGCATCTTGATTGAACTAGTTTGATTCTAGTTGGAGCTTAAATGAACCTTGTTACAACCTTGACTAGCTTGAATTTAATTAAAACTTACATACATACAAATGTTACATAAAAGTAATGGGAGAGCACCTCTTTAATTGGGACTTTGATGACCATTATTAGTATGTATTTAAATAATATTTTGTAACACTTGAAAAGTAAAACACTTTTGTGTTTAATCTTATTTGAGCTTAAAATCTCATTAAGATGTCGTTAGGTGTGATTAGTAAAAATTAACATCTTTTGGTTCAAAACTCTTTTGAAATCAAAGAAGGCAACTATTATAAGTATGTTTAAAAAGGTTTTCTAAATTATAGATGTCTCAAAGTGGTCTATCTTAAAGTAGATGAATTTGGTTACAGAGAAAACTGCGGTCGATCCACGGTCGGCCATGAGGTTGACTGTAGATCAACAGTTTTGTAAAATGGTGCAGCCATTGGAATAGGACATCTACGATCAAATCCGCGGTCGACCGTGGTGCAGCCGCATAGCAGTTTTACCAAGTTAATTATTTATGTATTGGTCTTTTGCTAGAGATAGTGTAGGCTTATGAACTCATGTCGTCTTACATATAATTAAGCACTTATCTCTTTTATGTTATCATCAAAACAAAGTGTTTAACTTTTGAATATTATAATTGAATTCTTAACCAACATAGTCAAATAAAGTATATCAATGATATGCTAAAACATTTTAAAATGACTGATTTAAAATCAATGACAACCCCAATGAGGACATTACTGGATGCTGATGATAATGGGGAACCCTTTGACATTACACTTTATTGAAGCATGGTTGGCTCTTTGATGTATCTGACTGCAAGTAGACCAGACATTACACTTGCTGTAACTGTCTGTGCCCGCTTTCAGTCAAACCCTAAGAAATCCCACTCCAAAGCGGTGGTTAGGATTTTTCAATACCTAAAAGGTACTCCTAATCTTGGAATCTGGTATCTACGTGGATTTGATTTCAATCTCACTGCTTATACTGATGCGGATCATGGTGGTTGCCATGTTGATAGAAAAAGCACATCTGGATCAATTCAGATAATGGGGAATAGGTTAGTTGGTTGGTCATCCAAGAAACAAAACTGTGTTTCTTTATCAACTGCTGAGTCTGAGTATATAGCTGCAGCTCATTATTGTTCACAAGTTTTGTGGATGCAAACTCAACTCCTAGATTATGGCTTTAAGATCACTAAGACCCCGATATACTGTGATTCACAGAGTGCAAGTGCCATAACTAGCAACTCAGTTCAGCATTCTAAGACTAAACACATAGACATATGTTATCATTTCATTAAGGACCATGATGAAAAAGGAGATGTAGAGTTATACTTTGTGCCTACCAAAGTGCAATTAGCTGACATGATCACTAAACCCTTAGATGAACTTAGGCTAAAGTTCTTGATAAAAAAAATTGGCATGGTAGAGTATAGTGCTTAACTTTCCTTAGCTATATTGGGACTTATACCTAGGATCTTGTGTTTAGGGGGAGTAATACTTTTCTAGGGGTAGCAATATATTATAACTTGAAAACATTAATAAAGTATTAGGCATATAATACTTTATATAAACGTATTTGTTTCAAAATATATTCTAATAGTTATCAACAGAGTTAGAAGATAATATCAAATGACTGATTTATCAGATACATTGTGATATGATTACGGGTCTATGTTATGAGGTCCACTGTGATTTAAGAAATCTATTCTTTTTGACAACATTCGGAAAATGGTAAAGTGATTTATAAGTAAGAACGTGGAGTGTAAATAACTTAGATGTCGGATATCGACAGGTTAAGTAACTCGACATTTTTCATTAAGATGATTTCATACGTTTATGTAACCTTTGGACTTTATCCCATGCTTCACCAACAGACTGTAATTTAAAAACTTGAAACCTATTATGAATATATATGATTCTACTTTTCTAAAACGTTTTATGATATAACGATATTTATATTTTATTTTATTAAGTATATATAACAATTTAAATTAATATTATGTATATTTATACGCGTATTATATGTACATAGTTTTATACTTTTACTATACTTAAACTTTACCTTTACTTTATTTTTACTTTACTTTAACTTTAATAATTTATACTTTAATAATTTACTTTAATAATTTATACTTTAATAATTCAATTTAATAATTCATACTTTAATAATTCACTTTAATAATTCATACTTTAATAATTCACTTTAATAATTCATACTTTAATAATTCACTATAATAATTCAAAAATCTATTATAAATAGAATTCAATAGGTTTCACTATTTCATAGAAACTTGAAAATATTTTCTCTAAACTCTCTCAATCGATTTACATATATGTATTTACTCTGTATTATTTCAAGATATTATTAGTATACATAAAATATTACGTCGGAGTGTTGTCCGAGTGATTTTGAAATTGTTTTTCGAGCGGGATAGAGTTAAGAAAATTATGGGTTATAGCTATGGAGGTTATGGGTATGGTTCAGGAGTATTGTTCGTAAGTCAAACTAGTGTTTATCATCTCTGTTGCGTCTACGTACTTTTCCTGCAATATTGAATCTCAATATTGATACGTGAGTACTCATAATTTGATTTTATATATTAATAGTGTATCCCTGACTAGTGCTCGGGAATATAGGATTATGCAAGCTTGTACTTTTGATATTGCCATTAGATAGGATATGTTGAATCATGAATTAGTTACATATGCGGTTGAGATAAGGTATAAGATATGCATGTCGTTAGAAAGCTAGCGAAAAATTAAGAACTTTTCATTTAGATATCGAATGGTTTCGATAAACGAATTTGAAGTTATAGTCAATTGAATTTTTGTATTATTATTAAAAATGATTATTATTATCGTCGTTATCATCATCATTCTAGTTTTATATTATTATTACTATTATCATTATCAATAAAAGGAATTATCATTAAAAATTGTTATTTTTATTATTATTACTATCGTTATTATCGTTAAAGTTATAATTAGTATTATTATTATTATTATCTAATTATTATTATTATTATTATTATTATTATTATTATTATTATTATTATTATTATTATTATTATTATTATTATTATTATTATTATTATTATTATTATTATTATTATCATCATCATTATTAATATATATATATATCATTATTTAAAAATGGTTATTGTTATTGTTATTATTATTATTATTAATTATTATCATTAAAATAATTATTAGTATTATCGTTAATAATATCATAGTAATTATCATTATTAGTATTATTGTAATTAAAACTAATATTAGTAACACCTAATTATTTTGAAAACTATTATTATCATTATTATGAACACGATATAAAAGACGATTAAAAGCTATTAAACGAAACGATTAGGAAATAATGAGTATGAGTATCATGATGAAATTAAAATATTATAAGATATTGATTTAGATAAAATTATCGTTCTTATTATTTTTATCATTACTATTATTATTAAAAGTATCGTTAGTATTAAAAACTATCATTTTAACAAAAATTATCATTTTAATAGAAATGTCATTGTTATTATAAAATATGATTATGATTATTATTATCATTTTAAATAGAATTATTATTTTAAAGTTAATATTAAAAAGTATCGTAAATATTAAAGTTATCATAATTAGAATTATCATTTTATCATAATGTCATTTTTAGTAATTATAAATATTGATATTTTATTAATAGAATAATAATAATTATTATTACAAAATAATATAATTTTACTTACTATTATTATAAATATTATTTTATCAAATAAATATGTGATACAAACATATTTTACTACGTGTAATAAAATTACTTTAATAATACCTATCATATTATCTTTATGATATTAAATGAACTCTATAAATTTTATTACTTAATATATATAAAAGTATATTTTATTATATAAATTTTAATATAAAATTTTATTTATTAATAAATGAATTATATTATTTACTCTAATAAATCTTTTAAAAATATTTAAAAATATAAACGACGATATTTAAACTATATATTAACCATGTATAAATTTTGGAAATTATTTTGAGTCAAATTGACTTTTGTTGACCTTTACATATTATTCTCGAGCCTTAGGATTGTGATACACTATGACTTGACCTAATTTGTTAGACAAATATTGACCAACACATAAATATATATAATTAATTTAGGTTCGTGAATCCGAAGCCAACCTTGCACTTGATCAATGATGTTATATGTATTTTTACTACGAAATACAGTATGGTGAGTTTCATTTGCTCCCTTTTTAAATGCTTTTGCAATATATATTTTTGGGACTGAGAATACATGCACTGCTTTTATAAATGTTTTACAAAATTAGCACAAGTTCATGAAACTACATTCTACGATTGTTTTGTTATACCGGATATCTGTACTTATTATTATTATGCTTGGTAACCTAAGAATTAGTGAAAAACACTAATTGACGCGAATCCTAAAGGTATATCTACGGGCACCAACCACCCCCATTTTCGAATAGTGAAAATGCTTTAGTACTTCGAAGGATTCTTGTCATACATTTGAATAGTGGAATGTATGATGCCAGATATCTTAAGCGCTCTATGTTAAGGTCAGTTACCAGGCGATTCATCGTTTGAATGATTTTTGCAGTTGTAATGATCCTGCACATTTAATTAAATGAAATCTTGTGGCTTATTAAATATTATGATTATTATATAGAAATTAAACCTATGAACTCACCAACCTTTTGGTTGACACTTTAAAGCATGTTTATTCTCAGGTGTTAAAGAAATCTTCCGTTGTGCATTGGCTCATTTTAGAGATATTACTTGGAGTCATTCATGGCATATTTTGAAAGACGTTGCATTCGAGTCGTTGAAATTCATCAAGATCATTATTAAGTCAATTATAGTTGGATGTATTATGAAATGGTATGCGTGCCATCAACTTTCGTTGTAAAGAAAGTTTGTCTTTTAGAAACGAATGCAATGTTTGTAAAATGTATCATATAGAGGTCAAATACCTCGCGATGAAATCAACTATTGTGAATCGTTTATAATGTATATGAACGGGTCCTTTCAGTTGGTATAAGAGCGGTGGTCTTAGCGAACCAGGTCTGCATTAGTGTGTCTAACTGATAAGTCGTTAGGATGCATTAGTGAGTCTGGACTTCAACCGTGTCTGCATGTCAAAAGTTTTGCTTATCATTTTTAGTCGGAAATCATCTGCTTATCATTCTTAGGAAATTACCTGCTTATCATTACTAGTCTAGACACCTCTTGCTGCATTAATTGCATGAGTAGTGTATAGACAAAATTCATAACTTAGCATATCTGCTAAATCATATCTTATCGTATCTGTTACTTTAAACTTTACCTGACATATCCCGTAAATTCCTCCGTAATCTACGAAATCTTTTGTTCTATATCTATGGATATTCTATGAAATTAGAATACCATCCGATAACCGAAAATCATTTCATATCGAAAAATCCTTATTCAATCGTACGAAATGGAATTCATCATTAATTCAAGTTCCTCGGATTCCGAAATGGAATCCCACTCCAGCTCTGAAAGCAGTGTGACCGGAATGGATCAACCAATCAGCCATCATCTATTCTGGATGAATAGGGGATGGGTACGTAGCCTCCTCAATCATTGGAGACAAGAAGAAGGTGATCCCTTCCATCCACCTCATTACCCTCTTGACGAAGAACATGAAGTAATTACCGACGAACCAATCCAAAACACCATTTTCTCTCTCATTTCCAGAGTATCTCGTCACGATTATATACTACATCAAATTCTAGATTTTATTTATCCGCTCGTCCGAACCGACAATCACCACGGTATAATAGAAGAAGTCAACGATCTTCACGCTCGGGTAGTGGATTTGGAGAATATGGTGCAAAGATTACAAACACCAACAGCAGCACCAGCAGCATAACCAGTACCACCATCATCAACGACGACAGTACCATTACCACCTCCAACTACAACCGCGTCGTAAACCTCAACTTCACAATCTGTCCCACGAGCATCAACGTCATACGCACCATAGATACCAAGGAGTACCAACAACAATAACTGACGAAGTATTAATTCATAGCTTCATTGGAGAAACATTCCGCGGCAATTATGTAATCTCTAAAGTCTTAGAGATTATCTAATCTAGCCCTAATCACAAATCAGTTAAGCAAACCAAAATGATAGAAGGAACAGTAGAAACCCTGAAAAAAATGGTGTGTGGTTAACAAGCTAAACTTGTTTTACCAATAGCATCAACAGTACCGTCAGCGTCACCAACATCATCAGCGCAGTCAGCATCAGAATCAGCAACACCTATAACATCACAAAATCTGTCAGTTCAAGAATCACTGTGGACATCATTACGAATCAATAACGCGTATATTTTATCAACGAGTTATGAAGAATTAACTCATTCCCTCTGAAGAAATTATATGTATATTATATATATATATATATATATATATATATATATATATATATATATATATATATATATATATATATATATATATATATATATATATATATATATATATATATATATATATATATATATATATATATATATATATATATATATATATATATTTTGAAAGAAAAATAAATCTTTCCGTGCTAAGCTATTGTGTGTGAATCTTAACTACTCGGTTAATTCATATTACAAATATGCAATAATGTACGTCCTTCGTCGCAACTTAACCATCGTTAACTACAATCTCTGTCTCAATTCAACAAATTCCAATTCATAATAAATCAAGTATATATTTGATTTTACACTTTCATCATCGATGTACCCGAAACTTTTCAGATAACATTATTTGTACATTGCGAAGTTCACAAGAATTTAACGAAAACCAACATCACGCCTCAACAAATAACGAAGTATTGATTCATAATTTCAATATTATTGAAGAAATACTTATGTAATCTCTAAAGCCTTTAAGGGATTATTCAATTCTAGTTCCAACCGTATATCGAATGAGTTTAATTTAGTATTAACTCATTAAAATCTATGTTACATCTGAAGAGAATATATACATATATATTTTCATAAAGACTGTAAAAATTCTTTTGTACAAAATATTAATTATGAATTTTTTTTAACGGGTAGGTAATACCCGATAGATATATAAATTCACAATTAATATGTTACATTCTTCGAATCTGATTAAGCAAATTATCAACTATACTTCCTACTTTCACAATAATATACATTCTTTCATACAAATCAAAACAACCATACTCATTCAAACTCAATTACATATTCTGATTTTGAAATCTCAGAATTCAATTCGAGATATAACCGGTACCATCACTTTTAGATTCCTACATCTTTAAGAGCTATACTTTGACTTCAAAACTATGTTAGAACATCAAATGTATATTAACGATTACAATCTGTGTTCAAGCCCTTCGAAAAATTTCTGAAGACATTTCAAATAATGAGTAATCGAGATGATGATCCAACCACATATTACCCACAGTTATGTACTTAAAAAGCTCTCGAAACCAAAGTCATAATTCAACACATATATGTGTCAGATCCTTTGGCATTTATTAGCAAAAATAACTTTGCAATTCATTTTCAAAGTAGCAAATTCTATCACAGCTCCAGTAAGACAACTTTGATTTTTCATTCGGAGTAGTCTTATCATAATCTTGATATATATGATTACCCTTTTGTTACCAGAGAACATTTCATGTTCCACCACATTAGCAATAAACTTATTCACAACTTCACTGATCTTTGACCTTCCGAAGAATCATTATATTTACCGAAACCCCATCATTTAATCATTCGCATCTTGTAACGAGAATTTCCATATGAATCATCGGGAATTAGCAATCAGTATTTTAAAATCTCGCAGTATGTCTACACCAACAGTTATATGTGTATATATAACGTCTATCTTCTGGACTTAATTTAAATGTGAAATTTCTGAAAAACACCCCGAACTACGAATTGGTTCTCCGAAAATGGAAAAATGCTGATGCAGCAGCAAAAACTATAAATGACTTTAACAGTAAAAGTTTGATGATAATAAATAAGTGTGTTGGCAAAGCGCAGAAAAAGAGAAGTCTTGGAACTGGAAAACGGATTGAGCAAAGTATGAAGGAGGCTGTGGACAAATCACAAAGACTGAACCTGACTTCAAAGAATCCAAATGATTCAGTACCTATTGAATTCATTAACGAATACCTTGCTCCTGACTCTAAACCCCTGCGAACAATATTCTTCATCCTCCTCTGATATTAGAAATTCTAAGATATCATCGTATCTTTCATTATAAATATCCTCCATATTTCTGAAGATATTTTCATAATTATTCTTATCTAAAATCATTTACCTCTTCGCGCTATCTGTATTACATCATAAAAGAAACTATTTTTGTTTCTAAATTCTGAAACATTCGAGTTTAAAATAGGAATACTTTTGAAGTAGTGTTTGGAGCTGAAGCATGAGTTAGTATAATATAATGACACTTGATCAACGTGATTATATTACAGTAAGTCATGCTGAGTTTTTAAATGGAACATGATGATTCACAGATCATAACATCATCATGTGCCATGTTATACGACTCATGTATTCTAGTTAATCTCTAAAAATATCAAGAAAATATTATCTTGATGATTCGATCTTTTCCGAGGTATTTTGATAATTTGACAAATCAAAATCGTGCCATTACGATTTCCTTCTTAGAACATTAACAATGTTTATTCCAAAATTTTTATCTGCGAATTATGGACCATTATAAGCGGTACTTACTCGCAAGAAGAAGAAACGAAAGGACAAAACTCCGAAACAGAAATTGGGATATAAATCGCAGAAAATAAAAGAGAGCATTAATTGGAGATGACAATGATTATAGAAGACAGAAGCAAGGACATCGAAATATAAGGGAAGATATAAAACCCAACAACAACCCAGAAATTACAAACCATATATATCGATGCATATAACAATATAAAGACACGGGAGAACTAAAAAAAACTATAAAACTAAGAGTATAGTAGAAGTAAATAGATTCTTTCGGCGACAGATGAAAAAGAAGAATGACAGATATGAAAGTTTGGAGTATATCAAGAATCAGAACTGGATGGAGCAGATTAGTGAATGCTATAAAGTATGAATTGAGGGAGAAAGAATAAAAGGTGTGAGTTGTGGAAATAAGGAAACGAAGGGGGTGAATATATAGTAAAATATCCGACAGAGCAATCAAAACAGATTATCGCATTTAATCAAGCGGATCCTAACTTCCTTAATTACCAAAGAACCAAATCTTATTACGAAGATTTTCTCTAAATTCCTTGAATTCCGGAAATCAACCGTGACTATGTCATTGGTTAAAAAGAACGTGCATTTACTCATTTCATTCTTTTATGATAACTTCACTCATACTCTTCACAAAAATCAAATTGCTTTATCTATATTACTTGATGATAATAAAACTCTAATTTTCAACTCTTGTAAGTCATGAAAACATACTTATTGTTAGCCATGACCATCCCATTCAAATATCGAGACGAAATTTCTTTAACGAGTAGGTACTGTGACAACCCGGAAATTTCCAACCAAATTTAAACTTTATCTTTATATTATTCTGACACGATAAGCAAAGTTTGTTAAGTTGAATCTCAAGAATTTTAAACTGTGTCCATACATTCATTTAAACCTCGACCAAGTTCCAACGATTCACGAACCATTAAATTGAACGAACATCATTATATACGTATATGTGTATATATTATAACTTGAAAACATTAACAAAGTATTAGGCGTATAATACTTTATATAAACGTATTTGTTTCAAAATATATTCTAATAGTTATCAACGGAATTAGAAGATAATATCAAATGACTGATTTATCAGATACATTGTGATATGATTACGGGTCTATGTTATGAGGTCCATTGTGATTTAAGAAATCTATTCTTTTTGACAACATTCAAAAAATGGTAAAGTGATTTATAAGTAAGAACGTGGAGTGTAAATAACTTAGATGTCGGATATCGACAAGTTAAGTAACTCGACATTTTTCATTAAGATGATTTCATACGTTTATTTAACCTTTAGACTTTATCTCATGCTTCACCAACAGACTGTAATTTAAAAACTTGAAACCTATTATGAATATATATGATTCTACTTTTCTAAAACGTTTTATGATATAACGATTTCCATTATTTTAACCTTTAACCAAAATAATTCTTAAATATATTTAGTTTTGGAAAAAAAAATTATCATATTTATTTAATTTAGTTTCAAACGTACAAAAACGTTTTCAGTTTAAAAATAACTTTATTATTAAAACGTATATAACTTTTATAAATATCTAGAACCACTTTTGACAACTCATTGCTTAACCAGTCTGATAAAGATAACGATATTTATATTTTATTTTATTAAGTATTTATAATGATTTAAATTAATATAATATATATTTATACGCGTATTATATGTACATAGTTTTATACTTTTACTATACTTAAACTTAAACTTTACCTTTACTTTATTTTTACTTTACTTTAACTTTAATAATTCATACTTTAATAATTCACTTTAATAATTCACTTTAATAATTCATACTTTAATAATTCATACTTTAATAATTCATACTTTAATAATTCACTTTAATAATTTATACTTTAATAATTCACTTTAATAATTTATACTTTAATAATTTAAAAATCTATTATAAATAGAATTCAATAGGTTTCATTATTTCATAGAAACTTGAAATTTTTTTCTCTAAACTCTCTCAATCGATTTACATATATGTATTTACTCCGTATTATTTCAAGATATTATTAGTATACATAAAATATTACAACGGAGTGCTGTCCGAGTGATTTCAAAATGGTTTTTCGAGCGGGATAGAGCTAAGGAAATTATGGGTTATAGCTATGGAGGTTATAGGTATGGTTCGGGAGTATTGCTCGTAAGTCAAACTAGTGTTTATCATCTCCGTTGCGTCTACGTACTTTTCCTGCAATATTGAATCTCAATATTGATACGTGAGTACTCATAATTTAATTTTTATATATTAATAGTGTATCCCTGACTAGTGCTCTGGAATATAGGATTATGCATATTTGTACTTTTGATATTGCCATTAGATAGGATATGTTGAATCATGAATTAGTTACGTATGCGGTTGAGATAAGGTATAAGATATGCATGTCGTTGGAAAGCTAGCGAAAAATTAAGAACTTTTCATTTAGATATCGAATGGTTTCGATGAATGAATTTGAAGTTATAGTCAATTGAATTTTTGTATTATTATTAAAAATGATTATTATTATCGTCGTTATTATCATCGTTCTAGTTTTATATTATTATTACTATTATCATTATCAATAAAAGGAATTATCATTAAAAATTATTATTTTTATTATTATTACTATCGTTATTATAGTTAAAGTTATAATTAGTATTATTATTATTATTATCTAATTATTATTATTATTATTATTATTATTATTATTATTATTATCATTATTAATATATATATATATATATATATATATATATATATATATATCATTATTTAAAAATGGTTATTGTTATTGTTATTATTATTATTATTATTAATTATCATTAAAATAGTTATTAGTATTATCATTAATAATATCATAGTAATTATCATTATTAGTATTATTGTAATTAAAACTAATATTAGTAACACCTAATTATTTTGATTACTATTATTATCATTATTATGAACACGATATAAAAGACGATTAAAAGAGATTAAACGAAATGATTAGGAAATAATGAGTATGAGTATCATGATGAAATTAAAATATTATAAGATATTGATTTAGATAAAATTATCGTTCTTATTATTTTTATCATTACTATTATTATTAAAAGTATCGTTAGTATTAAAAACTATCATTTTAACAAAAATTATCATTTTAATAGAAATCTCATTGTTATTATAAAATATGATTATTATTATCATTTTAAATAGAATTATTATTTTAAAGTTAATATTAAAAAGTATCGTAAATATTAAAGTTATCATAATTAGAATTATCATTTTATCGTAATCTCAGTTTTAGTAATTATAAATATTGATATTTTATTAATAGAATAATAATAATTATTATTACAAAATAATATAACTTTTACTTACTATTATTATAGATATTATTTTATCAAATAAATATGTGATACAAACATATTTTACTACGTGTAATAAAATTACTTTAATAATACCTATCATATTATCTTTATGATATTAAATGAACTCTATAAATTTTATTACTTAATATATATAAAAGTATATTTTATTATATAAATTTTAATATAAAATTTTATTTATTAATAAATGAATTATATTATTTACTCTAATAAATCTTTTAAAAATATTTAAAAATATAAACGACGATATTTAAACTATATATTAACCATGTATAAATTTTGGAAATTATTTTGAGTCAAATTGACTTTTGTTGACCTTTACATATTATTCTCGAGCCTTAGGATTGTGATACACTATGACTTGACCTAATTTGTTAGACAAATATTGACCAACACATAAATATATGTAATTAATTTAGGTTCGTGAATCCGAGGCCAACCTTACACTTGATCAATGACGTTATATGTATTTTTACTACGAAATACAGTATGGTGAGTTTCATTTGCTCCCTTTTTAAAAGCTTTTGCAATATATATTTTTGGGACAGAGAATACATGCACTGCTTTTATAAATGTTTTACAAAATAAGCACAAGTTCATGAAACTACATTCTACGATTGTTTTGTTATACCGGATATCTGTACTTATTATTATTATGCTTGGTAACCTAAGAATTAGTGAAAAACACTAATTGACGCGAATCCTAAAGGTAGATCTACGGGCACCAACCACCCCCATTTTCGAATAGTGGAAATGCTTTAGTACTTCGAAGGGTTCTTGTCATACATTTGAATAGTGGAATGTATAATTCCAGATATCTTAAGAGCTCTATGTTAAGGTTGGTAACCAGGCGATTCATCGTATGAATGATTTTTGCAATTGTAATGATCCTGCACATTTAATTAAATGAAATCTTATGGCTTATTAAATATTATGATTATTATATAGAAAATAAACCTATGAACTCACCAACCTTTTGGTTGACACTTTAAAGCACGTTTATTCTCAGGTGTTAAAGAAATCTTCCGTTGTGCATTTGCTCATTTTAGAGATATTACTTGGAGTTATTCATGGCATATTTTGAAAGACGTTGCATTCGAGTCGTTGAAATTCATCAAGATTATTATAAAGTTAATTATAGTTGGATGTATTATGAAATGGTATGCATGCCGTCAACTTTTGTTGTAAAGAAAGTTTGTCTTTTAGAAACGAATGCAATGTTTGTAAAATGTATCGTATAGAGGTCAAATACCTCACGATGAAATCAACTATTGTGAATCGTTTATAATGTATATGAACGGGTCCTTTCAGTTACAAAAGGGGGAAGGTAACTGATTGATATCATATTTCAAGGGGGAGTTATTAAATTTTCTTGTGGAAGGTCAAAATGGTGATAAACTTTACTGTATATCACATTTTGAGGGGGAGAAAGGGAGAAAATTATAAAGAAATTTGATTTTCAAAAAGTGAATTCATAAAAACTCATGTTTTAAATTGAAAATATTCACTTTGGCTTGTATACATCTCAGTATGCAACTCGTTTTAAAATTAGTATCATTGAGGATTTGTACTTTGTACATATTTCAAATTTTTCTAAGTACAAATCTTGTTTTTAGAAAATTCTTAAAAATTGAAAAAGATAAAATCCAAAAAGAATTGTTTTCACTGAATAAATACTATTTTTAGCATTGTACCGAATCTAACAACCAACAGTGCAGATTCGGTAAGTTCAAAAACTTTTAAAAGGTCTCATAAATATTTTTCATTGAAAATATGATAAACTTGAAGATTCTTGTTAAAGATTTGTTAAAATTTGTATTTAAAATTGATTAAATTTTAAAAATGGACTGCATTCGGTAAAATAGGCCCATCCGGTAATGCCCAAATTTTAAACATCTTCGGTCTCTATAAAAGGAGAGTCAAAGTCAAACTTTCTCTCACACTGTTCTAATTGCATACCGAGTCTGATTATACTTACCGAATCTGCTTAATCTACCGAGTCCGTTCTTCTCTTTCTTCAAATCTTTGGTATTTCTTCATTTTAATCAAGTTTAAGATACACATCTTGTTGATCTGAGATAATTGAATGATTATAAACCAGAAAAGATCAAAACAACAGGATTATGACACTTAATTTTGAAATAATGTTGATTATACCGAATCTGAGTCTGAAATCTTTAATCTTAGATTAAACTCAATTGATTAGGTTGATTGACATGAAATCTTGTCTAATCTGTGTTAAATTGATTGATCTATCAATTGATCTATCAATTGACCGAGTATGATTTCATGTTTAATTGATTGTTTGATGGATTCTGTACACACCGAATGTGTTAATGCTACAGTACCGAGTCTGTTCATACAACTAACATGTATTTCTAATTTAATTGAGTTGTTAATTGATTATGGTTATGATTTTGCATGATATGACACTGAATATGCATGTTTGAGTGATTATCTGTGAATTTTGAAGTTACCGAATCTGTTCTTGGCTTATTACCGAGTCTGGTGTTTGGTACTTTGAAATAATTTGATTTTTAATTTGAAAAACTTGCATGCTTATTCTAGATCTTTAAAATGAAAGTACAAGCAATTTTGGTTACCGAATCCGGAATATTTCATGAATACCGAATCTGCTTGACACATGTTGAAAAATTGACTAAGCGTTGTTCTAATTCTTTATGTTACATATTTGATTATGCATGATGCTTTTATAATGTGTTGAATCTTATTTGAATATCACGTTTATCAAATGTTTGTACATAATTGGAATAAATGTTTTTTACAACTTAGAAAATCCATAAAAATTTTAAAATTTGAAAAAAATCAAAGGTTTTCAAAGGATATAAGAATAGAGATATGTGCTTTATGATAACATCTTGTGATTTATACAGCTAAATGGCGAACAATCACTTTATCAATTCTGAAACCAATATTGCATGCAACTACTGGATTGCAATTCTGGAGAGGCATATCTTATGGCCTGTACTAAGCTCAACTGTTAGTGTGCCAGTTATAGACTTGGAGCTTCTGAATAGAACAATCAGGTTTATTGAGGCTACACAACCTACGGCTGTCAATCCACAGGGAGAACCAGCTAGATTTGAATGCGAGCTGAGAGGGGTACAAGGATTCAGGAGAATTACTAAAGCAGACTTCAGGATGAAATTTCAGCTTCCTTTTGTACAGAATGCTCCCGCTCTTCCAGCTACTCAGCAAATTATGAGCTCAATTTTTTTAGCTTGGTTATAGTGGAGCTAACAATGTTCCACCAGCTAAGTTTCAAAAGAAGTACTTGCACTCCCGGTGGTATGTGATCTTCTCGATCATCAACAGATGTTTGCTGATGACAAGGAGTGGATCTGATAGCCTGACTGTGCCGATGCTCAAGCTTTTCTACTCATTCACAAGAGTGGAAAATCCAGACTATGCAGAACTATTGTAGGATCAGGTTAAAGCACAAGTGGATAAACTGTAGTGACCTGAACTTTTCCTTGTTTATATATATTAAATGAAATTGTTATTTACATGATTAAGTGTTTCCAACATGTTAAGCAATCAAACTTGTTAAGACTTGATTAATTTAAATAGGTTTCACATAGACAATTGACCACCTAAGTTGACCGGTGATTCACGAACGTTAAAACTTTTAAAAACTATATGATGACATATATATGATTATATATATAGTTAACATGATATTATGATAAGTAAGTATCTCATTAGATATTTTAACAATGAGTTATATACATAAAATTGAGTTTATTGAATTAAGAAACTCGAAACGATATATATAACGATTATCGTTATAACAACATTTTACTAAATACATATCAATCATATTAAGATATTGATACACTATGTTTAATCATGATAAATGATAAGTAAACATGTCATTAAGTGTATTAACAATGAACTACATATGTAAAAACAAAACTACTAACTTAATGATTTCGAAACGAGACATATATGTAACGATTATCGTTGTAACAACATTTAACTGTATATATATCATAATAAGATATATTAATATATCATAATATCATGATAATGCAATAATTTAACATCTCTTTAGATATAATAAACAATGGGTTAACAACATTTAACAAGATCGTTAACCTAAAGGTTTCAAAACAACATTTACATGTAACGACTAACGATGACTTAACAACTCAGTTAAAATGTACTTATATGTAGTGTTTTAATATGTATTCATACACTTTTGAAAGTCTTCAAGACACTTATCAAAATACAATAGGTGAGTTCATTTGCTCCATTTTACTCATCACATTTTTGGGCTGAGAATACATGCAATGTTTTAATAACTGTTTTGCAATATTTATATGCGTGAGTTTCATTTGCTCCCTTTTACTCTTTACATTTTTGGGACTGAGAATACATGCGCTACTTTTACAACTGCTTTATTAAATGCTTTTGAAATATGAAATCTTGTGGTCTATTATTATGATTTGATAATATATAGGTTAAACCTATAACTCACCAACATTTTTGTTGACGTTTTAAGCATGTTTATTCTCAGGTGATTATTAAGAGCTTCTTCTGTTGCATACTAAAGTAAAGACAAGGTTTGGAGTCCATGCTTGTATGATATTATGTAAAACTGCATTCAAGAAACTTATTTTTGATGTAATATATTCATATTGTAAACCATTATGTAATGGCCGTGTGTAAACGGTATATTTCAGATTATCATTATTTGATAATCTACGTAATGTTTTTTTTTAAAATTTATCGATAAAATAAAGGTTATGGTTGTTTTAAAAATGAATGCAATCTTTGAAAAACGTCTCATATAGAGGTTAAAACCTCGTGAAGAAATCAATTAATATGAAATGTTTATAATCAATATGAACAGGACATTTCATAAACCAAGGAGTTCCTACATTCCTTGTAAAAGGTTTTTTAGTATCTTTATCCATGATGCTATTAATGCTTGCAGAGATGCAAATATTTTTGTACCAGGTACACATAGATTACAGATGAAGAGATTTGGGGAGTTAAAGATGAATACCCCGGGTGATTTCCGACAATAGATTCACTGCACCAATTCCAAATTAGTTAGTGAGACTAGCTGAACCCCAAGACCCTCGAATGCGTTCTTATTTTGAGGAAGTAGGTATACCTCTTCCGAACCCTGTACAACAAGTACAAGTTGAACCAGCCGCGGTTCCATCCCCAGAGGTTGTAGAGGAACCTACAGTTCAACCACCTGGGCAGCTAATCCTCCACTCAGGATAAACCTTAAACATTCTAGGGTAGTTCAACAAGCTCAACCCATGAGGATTAGGGAACCTAGTTTACCTAGGATTGAACCAACCCTTTCCACAACACCTGAGGAGAGCAGTGACATCGATTCATCAGCAACTGAATCATCTCCCGAATTACCGAACAAGAGGATACGATATTTCTCGGATGAGATGATTCAGACTCCGCCAACCCAACGCGTAACTAGATCTAGGACTTTGACACCTATCGTATGCCAAATAGTTACTCCAACCATTGGTGATACGGACCAAGACCTAGAGCCTGTTAGGTCACCATCACCCATCTCCGTATCACATCCAATAATAACAGTAAGCCCTATGCTAAATGAAGCTCAAGCTTCGGTAGGTAAGAGAGCTGAAAGCATGGATAGTAAAAATACCAATCAACCCATCCAACCTAATCAGGACTTAATAATAAATCCTACCGAGCAAGATGCTTCAGCATCTAAGGAAGTAAAGTCTTCCTTTGCAGTAAAGTCTACGATGACTCAATCGATGGAGGAAACTCAATCATTGAAGTCCAGAACAGCTGAAGGGGAGCCGAAAAATCTTGAAAAGGCACCCTGTGTATCGGCTGAAAATCCTCTTGTGCCTCAATGTACAACAGGTTCTGGAGGTCTGGCTTATCTTGATGAGGGAGATCTGCCGCGTCCAATGGAAACAAATCAACCTGACAATCCTTCAGGATATTTATCAGACTTCCAGCATACTGTTCCTTTGGTTCAAGAAATTGATCCATTGGTTCAAACCACTTCTCTTCCGGATACTGAATCTCAGGGTCTGGAGGATGAGTCTTTAACTGAAAGAGATGTGCCACCTCATGGTATATCAGTGACTTCAGGAGTCAGAGATAGCAATATCTCTGCGAGAGCTAAACCGACGGGTACTTCTACTACTCTATCAGATTCCCATGAGACTAAAGTCATGGAGGCAGGTGATTTGAAAGAATCTTCGCCGGCGATAACTCTGGTTGTTTCCCACCTCCATCAGAAGGGGATATCATGAATCTGACTAGTAGTATGTACAGCCCTACATATAAGAATAATACCGCACGCTTATCCTTACCAGCCCTCACGGCAACTCAAACAATTTCACCGACATCACCTTCAACAGTTGCTGCTGATGCTGATGCTGATGCTGTTCCTATTGTTACTTTCCACCCTCACCCTAACATTCAACAAAATTATTATAATGCTTTGGAGCAAGAATATTTTAGCCGTATGTTTTCGCGTGTTAATCTTGATATTATTCGACGTACTTCGCTCCTAGCAATATTTCGTGCTAGAGTACGACATCCACTTACTTCATGCTCTTCTCCACTAAGTCATCACCGTGATGATGAATAGGATGATTTTGATCCTCAGAATAGTCATGAGGGGAAGATAGGAGTAGATGGAGAATTTCTAACGTTGGATATCTCAATAAGGGGTGGTGGTGCGAGGTCTGCTTCAACTTCTCCAGCTCAACAGGTTCATACTGAATTAGAAATGGTTTATTTTCAAGATGATGATGTTGAAAATGTGGAACCTTGTGACAACCCGGAAATTTCCGACCAAATTTAAACTCTAATCTTTATATTATTCCAACATGATAAGCAAAGTTTGTTAAGTTAAATCTCAATAATTTTAAACTATGTTCATACATTCATTTAATCTCGACCAAATTCCGACAATTCATGAACCATTATATAATTGGATATGAATATGTATATATATGTATATGTATATATTATAACTTGAGAATATTAACAAAGTATTAAATGTATAATACTTTACATGAACGTATTTGTTTCAATATGTTTATCAATGGAATTAGAAGATAATATCAAATGATTGATTTATCAGGTACGGTGTATGATTAAGAGTCTCTGTTGAGAGGTCCACTTTTGATTTAGCAAACCTTTCCTTTTTAACGGTGTTCGGAAAATGTAGTAAAGTGATGTATAAATAAAAACAAAGGTGTCATTAACAAGAATTAGACAAAGGTTAGTGGAAGACTAAATTGCATATTAATCAATTGATTTAGTTTCAATTGTAAGAAAACGCTTTTCGATATAATAGAACTTGATTATTTAAAATTTCTTTGATTAAATAAACGTAAGTTGAAATATTGGTTGTTAAATATATACATAACTTGCAACTTGTATTTAATAAGTATTCATTAAAAATATATGTTTTCAAATTAGTTAAGTACGCGATAGTAACACTCGCTTAGTGATGTGATTGATATTTGAAACGTTAGTACATAAATGAATGAAAACGTTACGTGTTATAATATTTTTCTAAACTAAATAAAAATGAACTTTGAAATATAATTAGTTTTGAAGTGACAAATATTATATCATTAGATAAATATTTAAAAAAAATATATATTATGTATAAATTTATAATTCTAAATATATATATATATATATATATATATATATATATATATATATATATATATATATATATATATATTTTAACATAGTCATAAAACATCCTGATTTAAAATAATATATTTTGATAAACAACGAGCCACTGATTTATAGAAGCAAATGACCACAACGCTCAATTATATAAGTTACATTTCTTATAATAGGATTTATTGATGTTTAAGTCAAATTTTTGTTAAAGGTACACGTCGCGTAACATAAAGTATTAATTTTCTCAACGTATGAAACGTCGTTCGAAAAACCGGAATCGAGACGTATGTCGAGCGTCAACGTACAACTTATCAGAACTAAAATTACAAGTTAACTATGCACGTGAATATAATATAATATATAATTAATTATAAAGATTAAATAATTATTTATATATAATAATATTTTATGAAGTGTCGGCAGAGTTTTAATCACATTGTGTATTGGAAATGGACTTCATGCGAGTGCATGAGAGTCCCCTCACAACCTCATGCACTTGCATGAGTGGTAGGTAGGTGCAACATCTCTTTAAATATCGAATGTTTTTCAGTTTCATTTATCTAATTCATCCATCTATCTATCGTGTACTCTATATCTATATTTATATTTATATTATTATTATTATTATTATTATTATTATTATTATTATTATTATTATTATTATTATTATTATTATTATTAGTGATTAGTATTATTAATATTAAAAGTGTTATTATTATTAGTATTTATACATAAAATACTATGACTGAGTCATGAGCGGGTTATTTCAAAAATGGATTTTATGAGTAGGATAGGACTAAGGAAATTATGGGTTATAGCTATGGAGGTGATGGTTATGGTTCATGGGTATGCTCATGAGGTTAATTTAGTGTTTATCATCTCCGTTGCGTCTACGTACCTTTCCTGCAATATTGAATCTCAATATTGATACGCGAGTACTCATAACTTAACTTTTATATATATTAATAGTGTATCCCTAACTTGTGCTCGAGTATATAGGATTATGCATGCTTGTATCTTTGATATTGTCGTTAGATAGGTTATGTTGAATCATGAATTAGATACATATGCTACCGAGATAAGGTATATGATATGCATGTCGTTGGAAAGCTAGCGAAAAATAAAGAACTTTTCATTTAGATATCGAATGATTTCGATGAACGGATTAAAAGATATCTTCAACTGAATTATCTATAATTTTAAAAGTATTATTGTTAAAATAATTATTATTATCGTTATCATTAACGTTATCGTCGTTATTATCATTATTATCAATATTATTATTATTATTATTATTATTATTATTATTATTATTATTATTATTATTATTATTATTATTATTATTATTATTATTATTATTATTATTATTATTATTATTATTAATATTTTTAAAAAAATTAATATTTTTATCAAAACTATCATTTTATTATTTTTATCATCATTATTATTATTTAAAGTATCATTAATATTAAAACCATCATTTTTATTAAAATTAACATTTTTAATAGAAATATCATTGTTATTATAAGATATCATTATTATTATCATCTTAGTATTATTAATTATCATTTTAATAGAACTATTATCTTTATAAAATATTATTATTATCACTGTTAATATTAAAAAGTATCGTTATTATTATTAAGATTATCATGATTAGAGTTATCATCTATAACAACCCAAACCACCATAGGGTGCGCGGCGCGCACAGGCTCCAATTCAGTTCTGTCCGAATTTGCAAATTTTCAAATAAAGATCTCCCACTTCCCGACATAATTAGACGAAACGCTTTTCACAACATGTTCTAATATGGAAAACTCATACGATTCAAACATAAAATGAGTTTTACAAAACGGGACCCACATCGGCCGTTTTACGAGTTTCATACAAAAGTTCGAGTTTCACCCACACTAGTTTAATTTCCAAACCACACTATGAGCATGGTGTTTGGGGTTAAACTACCCAAATCTCGGTCAAACTCCAAAAGCTATCACATCCCAAAGGCGTCCCCTAAACAACAAGCGGGATCTCTAATCCAATCGAAGGCCCTTACCCTTGTCAACGCCGGAGCCTATAAAAAGATAAACAATGAGAGGGTAAGTAAAGCTTAGTGAATGCAATAATTATACCCATATATATATATAACATACCTACTTGCAATCACTTACACATATACCGCATACACTCTAGCAATACAATTAGCATACCATCTCAAGTACAAAGCTAATAATCTCCAACAAACCGCTACTAGCGTAATCAATAACATATAATCGACATAATATAATATGCTACAAAATAAAATACACAACCATGGTTAACCATTCTCGCGTCATGGTGCTACCGGCTCTTTGGTTCACACCATACGCATTTGTCATGATGCTACCGGCTCTTTGGTTCACATCACAACTCGAGTCATACTCACGCTAGAGTGCTACCGGCTCTTTGGTTCACACTCTAACAATGCTAAGGTGCTACTGGCTCTTTGTTCACACCCTAACAAATCGTGCTATAGCGCTACCGGCTCTTTAGTTCACACTATAACACACGTACTATGACGCTACCGGCTCTTTGGTTCACATCATAGCACGCTTGCACATACTATGGCACTACCGGCTCTTTGGTTCATACCATAGCATACAAATAAATACATTACATACATATGCATATAATCATTCCAATCACCTTTAACGATTTTGTGACGGTTTTATACTTCCGCAAGCTTCAAAGCAAAGTACCTAATATAATAAGTACTTCAATCAACCCACATAACTAGTTGGACTAAATACCAACAATTTCACTTATGTGCATTTAGTGACTTAAATGCATTAAATGTCCTTTTTTCACCAAAACTGCCCTTTAAGGGTCAAGACCATCATTAATCACTTAAAAGCTAGTGATTAAGGTCCAACAACACTAACCATTATACAATTAGGGTATTTCATACCCATGTTTCCCAATTAGGCTAATCATTAGCCCTTTGACTAATTTAAAGTCAACACACCCATTTCGGGTTATCTACTAACCCATCTAACACCCATTTACTAATTAACTAGGTGTGCTAGTGATTAACTAACCAATTAGAACTCATAAACATTAATTAACATTTTGAAACCCTAGGTTAGTTACCATTGAGTCTTTATGACTCCATCTTACCCAAGAACACCCAAAATCACCAAATATGGGTTTTATGTTCTTCATTTACCCAAACCCTAACCCATACACAAAATCAAAGTAAGGAAATTAAAGTTAGAACATACCACTACAACTACAACGGAGCTAGAGAGGAGATGAACAACTTTAATACCGCACTTTGGTCCGAGAACAACTTCTTCCTCTTGGATTTAAGCTTTCTCACTCAAGAATCACACTCTCTCTCTAAAATTTAAGTGAAGAGGATAAGGTTGTTGATAATGAAGTTAATGATACTCCACAAACTGACCAACTAGCCTTTAACTCGTCCACAAGTGAAATTACCAAAAAGCCCATCAAAATATCTGAATAAAAGAGCTGGATCCGGCTATAGTGAACAGTGCGCGACGCGCACCATTAGGTGTGCGCTGAGCGCACCTAGCCCAACGCAGCTTCTGACTTCTGTTTGATTACACAACTTCACCCACACGCTATGTACCATATATACCCTGTTGTACAATGAAGATTAGGGTCTTACAACTCTCCCCCACTTGAATCGGAGCGCGTCCTCGCAATCCAAGTCGCAGGACAAGAGGGAAGGTAAACCAACACGAATTCTTCGGACTCCCAAGTAAACTCGGAACCTTTACTACGATGCCATTGAACTTTATAAGTTCTCACTTCTTTATTTCTCAACCTTTTGACCTTCTCATCAAGTATGGTAATCGGCTCCTCAATATATTCTAACCTATTATTTAGCTCAATCTCGTCTAACGGCACCCATGATGAATCATCCGCAAGACACTTGCGGAGATGGGAAACATGAAATGTATTATGGATCCCCGCAAGCTCTTCGGGTAATTCCAAACGATACGCGACTTCACCAACACGAGCTAAAACCTTAAATGGCCCAATAAACCGAGGAGCTAACTTTCCCCGTTTTCGAAACCGAATAACACCTTTCCATGGAGAAACCTTAAGCATCACCATGTCACCTTCTTGAAATTCGATCATTCGTCTACGCTTGTCGGCATACGACTTTTGTCTATCTTGCGCCTTTTTCAAATGATCCCGAATCATGTCAATCTTACTATTCATTTCTAAGACCAAATTGCTACTCCCGATTTCTTTTTGACCAACTTCACCCCAATAAATCGGAGTTCGACACCTCCGCCCATAAAGCATCTCGTAAGGTGGCATCCCGATACTAGTATGATAACTATTATTGTACGAGAATTCCACCAAAGGTAAGTGCTCATCCCAACTACCACCGAAATCAATAATACACACCCGTAACATATCCTCCAATGTTTGATTCGTACGTTCGGTTTGACCGTCCGTTTGAGGATGATACATCGTGCTCAATTTTAATTGTGTACCCATATCTTCATGAAACTTTTCCCAAAACCAAGATGTAAAACGAGTATCTCGATCCGAGATAATAGATATAGGAACCCCAAGTCAAGCGACTACCTCCTTGATAAACAATTTATCCAAGGTTTCCGATGATATCACTTCCCGAATGGGAAGAAACAAGGCACTCTTCGTCAATCGATCAACTATCAACCAAATCGAATCGAATTAGGTTCTCGCCGTTTTAGGTAACTTTGTGATGAAATTGTTGGGATTTAACAAGTTCCATATTACTTAAAACCTTTTAAGAATCAAAATGAAGTGGAAGCATATAATTACCTTTTAAGGCTTGTTAAACAATAACCAATTTAAAGTTAAATCCCACAAGGATCAAGTTGTTTAATATACTTACAAACTACAAGAGAGTTTAGATCTTATACCTTCTCCAAGTTAGGAGGTTAAAATGATGATGAAGATGATGATCAAGTGTGTAAAACCCTAAGCCTTTGATGCACCAAAACCACCCTTGATTTAAGTTAGGATTTAGACACTTAATGAGCTAAACAACCAAGCAAGAACCTCTTCCTTTTGAACTCACTAATTTCGGACAGCAGCTATCTCCAAGAGTTGATGATAAATGGAGCTTCAAAACAATGAAACCTCAAGTGATTACTGTGATGACCCGGGAATTTCCGATCAAATTTAAACTTAATCTTTATATGTTTGCGACATGATAAGCAAAGTCTATAATGTTGAGTCTCGAAAACTTTGAATTATATTCATGTATATATTTGACCTTGACTAATTCCGACGATTCACGAACCAATGATTGTAAATAAATATGTAATTATACATAAATGTAAGTATATACATAATAACTTTAAATTTTAAAATATAATTTAAACATTAAAAATTAAATATATAAAATAAAACATAAAATCATTAAGTAGTACTTAATAGGAATATATATTAAATATATGATTCTGTAGATAATTACTATTATATATATATATATTATATATATATATATATATGATAAGATAAATAAAATTGATAAGTAATAAATATTCAACAAAAGATGATATATAAAATAAGAAATGATACATATATATAATACAAGTATGAATATAGTTGTTATATAAATATTGTTATTCCAATAATGATATCAGTATTAGTGTTATTAATATTATTAAAATATAATCTGATGATATGAATTTGATATATATATATATATATATATATTGATATAGTATTACTATTATCAATATTATTAATAATAATATTAATTAATATTAGCATTATTGTTATTAGCAATATTATTGTTATACATGTTATTATAATTGTTATCAAACTCATTAGTAATAATTTTATTTATATTAATAAAATCATTATTAATATTATTATTAACAATACCATTAAGAACATTATTATAACTATTAGTATTATTATTCTAAAATTGTTATTATTAGAATAATTATTATTAATATTATTATTATTATTATGTTAATATTATTAATAATAATCTGTATCTTTATTATTTAATAATAATAGAGTTATTTTTATTAAAATTAAGTTTTATAAATAAAATTGTTTATTTAAACTAGGAAATCAGAGTAAGTTGCTAGTTCCTTTCTATCCATATTTGATTTTTGTTTTTGTATGATTTTGTCAACAATCAACAACAGTTAATTGTACGATTCTGTTAGTAGTCCATATCCACTTTTCATTTTTATTTTGTTTATTTCTTTATCTGATTCATTTAATCTGTCGAAGTCTTCACTATAAAACAATTCAATTGTACACGTTATTAGGGAGGAACCAGTCGAATAGTTATTCATCAGTATTAATTACCAATTTTAAATACTTCAAACCAGTGAATTAAACAGAATTATGAAGGTAACAGCTCGATAAGCCCTGTTCATCCACTTTTTAAGCAAAACTCGAATTTGATTCAAATTTCAAAATTTGTTAATGCAATGGTGTTAGGAATCATCCCTTTAAACTATTTGGAAAGTCTCAATATCCAATTTTTAGAATCGAGTTCTAATTTCGAAGTCAAAGGAAATTTCAAAAAAAAGTCAAAGGTGTGTTCATCAGAAAATTTGAATTAGTTTTAATGTTTCTTAGTCAATTGACGATTCAGAAAGATTCTATGGTAGATTTACAACATCTTTCATGTTGAGTTCGTAGTCTAAAACGTTCCCAAAATCAGGATTGAGATTTGAGTCTTACCTATTCTTCGCGTCAAAAATAGCAGGTATATATCTATATTTTTTTTATTGTTTTGATTGTCTGTGAACAATGATTTTACATTACAAGCCGTCACCAACCCATTTACTAGTATTAGAATAATTAAGGTCATTTGCTGTTATGAGTTGGATTCTCCAGTCGATCAAATTTGGTGAAGGAGGAGAAGAAAAGAAGGTGAAACAGATGAAGGGATAAATAAATTTAAACGGGTAGAATTTCAGAAAAACTGAAATGGAAGAATGGTTAAGGGTTAGTGTCGGGAAGCGAGAGGTCACGGGTTCGAGCCCCGTCGCGGGAAAATTCATTTTAGGAAGCTTATTAAAGGGTATAACCATTTTTTTTATTATCTATTATTATTATTATTATAATTATTATTATTATTATTAATGTTGTTGATGTTATTATTATTATTAAATTATGATTTATGTCATCACAAGCATCATAACTATTATTATTATTAATACTAATATATGTATTATTATTATTATTATCATGATTAAGGATTATTATTATTATGTATTATAAGTTGATGATAAAAAATCGTATGAGCTTAAATAAGTTAAGCAGGTATATAACTATAAAGTTATATTGATTAGGATATGAGTAATACAGCTATGGTCATGAATATGATAATCAAAGTATATATATATATATATATATATATATATATATATATATATATATATATATATATATATATATGTACATACATAAAACCGTTAAGATCTTAAGATATCAGAATATTATGAGGAATGTTATGACATAAAAGTAATGTAATAAAGTTATGAGATAAGTAATATAATTAAGCTTAAGTAAAAATCATGATTTAAAAAGTATGGTTACAAATGTTAATTCGAAACTTCGAATACGAAAATAATATTTTTCTAAATAATATTAAGCATATATAAATTATTGGAGTTAAAAACTATGGATAAATTATGATTTAAGTAAGTTACTAATTATTAATATCATTATCATCAATATTATTACTAACACTAACTTTAATAATAATTAGTATTATCATTTTTATTATTATTATTAGTATCATTATTACTATTAACATAACTAGTAGGTATATAAAACCATATTTAAAACAGATAACTTAACCCTACTATTATATTTTAATAAGTATTAATTAATTATTTAAGATATGTAATATAAATATATTTAAATCATTTATTAAACAAGACATACGAATCAGTAAATATAACAAGTATATTAATATTGTTAAAATATGAACTTGTTATATGTTTTAATACATATATGAATGATATAGGTTCGTGAATCCGAGGCCAACCCTACACTTGTTAAATGACGTCATATGTATTTTTACTACAAAATACAGTATGGTGAGTTTCATTTGCCTTTTTACCCTTTTATATTTTTGGGCTGAGAATGCATGCGCAACTTTTTTAAATGTTTTACGAAATAGACACAAGTAATCGAAACTACATTATACGGTTGAATGATCGAAATCGAATATGCCCCTTTTTATTAAGTCTGATAATCTAAGAATTAGGGAACAGACACCCTAATTGACGCGAACTCTAAAGATAGATCTATCGGGTCCAACAAGCCCCATCCAAAGTACCGGATGCTTTAGTACTTCGAAATTTATATCATGTCCGAAGGAGGATCCCGGAATGATGGGGATATTCTTATATGCATATTGTGAATATCGGTTACCAGGTGTTCAATCCATATGAATGATATTTTTGTCTCTATGCATGGGACGTATGTTTATGAGAAATGGAAATATGAAATCTTGTGGTCTATTAAAATTATGAAATGATTATTTATGTTAAACTAATGAACTCACCAACCTTTTGGTTGACACTTGAAAGCATGTTTATTCTCAGGTATGAAAGAAGTCTTCCGATGTGCAATTACTCATTTTAAAGATATTACTTGGAGTCATTCATGACATATTTCAAAAGACGTTGCATTCGAGTCATTGAGTTCATCAAGATTATTATTAAGTCAATTATAGTTAGATATATTATAAAATGGTATGCATGCCGTCAACTTTCGATGTAATGAAATATTGTCTTTTCAAAAACGAATGCAATGTTTGTAAAATGTGTCATATAGAGGTCAAGTACCTCGCGATGTAATCAACTGTTGTGAATCGTTTATAATCGATATGGACTTCGTCCGGAGGGATTAGGACGGGTCATCCCAGTTGGTATCAGAGCGGTGGTCGTAGCAAACCAGGTCTTGTATTAGTGTGTCTAACTGATAGTCGTTAGGATGCATTAGTGAGTCTGGACTTTGACCGTGTCTACATGTTAAAAGTTTTGCTTATCAATTCGTGTCAGAAATCATCTGCTTATCATCGTTAGAAAATTACCTGCTTATTATTCTTAGTCTAGACACATCTTACCGCAATGATTGCATGAATAGTGTATAGACAAAATTCATATCTTAGCGTATCTGCTACTTCATATTTTAGCGTATCTGTTACTGTAACTCTGCCTGACAACTTCCGTAGATTCCTCCATAATTTATGGGATTTTAGTATTATATATGCATATGTAAATTATGTATTGCAGGGCACTAATCTACATTCTATAATCTATTTCTTATCAAAAATACTTCATCTGATCGTACGAGATGAATCCCTCAATCAGTTCAAGTCCCTCGGATTCCGACAGCTATTCCGATAGTTATCCCGACAGTTATTCCGAATGGATAGTCATCTAAACTCCGGAAGCAACGTCACCAGAATGAATCAACCAATCATTCATCCACAATTCATCTGATGGATTCGTAGTCGACTTAATCAATGGAGACGCGCAGAAGGCGATCCCTTCCACTAATTGAATTCACCTTTTGGCGAAGAACCTGTTCGTAACATCACTTTCACCCTCATTTCCTGAATATCTCGCCAAGACTATATCATAACTCAGATTCTAAACCTTATTCATCCGCTCGTTCTGACCGACAATCACCCCGGAGTAATCGAAGAAGTCAACGAACTTCGCGCTCAAGTAATCAATTAGGAGAACATGGTGCAAAACTTACCAGCTTCAACAACATCACCGGCACCAACAGTACCATCAGTAACAACACCAGTACTATCAACAATCCATGCCTCAACATCTCATTCTGTACCTCGAGTATAATTATCGATCCACGAATCGTTCTACATCATTTATCTTCGTTCGGCATGGCGATTATATAATCTCTAATGTTTTAGAGATTAGTTATTCTTATTCTAACGGTAAATCAAATGAGTCTAATATCATACTGACTCATTAAATCCATGATTACATCTGAAGAAAATATATATGTATATATGTTTTCATAAATATTGTAATTAAAAATCTTTTTGTACAAACTGTTAACGATGAAAATATTTTAACGGGTAGGTAATAGCTGAGGAATATTTAAGATTCACATTAATAAGTTGCATTGTACACTCTTCGAATCTGATTCAACGGTCATTTAATATCCTACTTACATCCAATGATATACAAATTCGTTCACTACAGAATAACCCTTTTCATTCAATTTTCATATTTGGATTTTGATCTATCAGAATTCAATAAGTGGCATAATGAAGAAATAATGGACACAATAAAAAAATTGATTAGAAACACACTAATTAACAATATAGAAATTTGTTAAGAAACCACGCTAACAAGATCCTAGCTAACTGTTCCTAGCTAACTGTTAATTCCATAGTACATTTTATTTATCGCAATTTAATTATCGCAATTTATTTTATCATAATTTTAATTCTCGCAATTTTATTTAACATCATTTAATTTCTGTTATTTACTTTACGCACTTTATTTATCGTCATTTATTTTCTGTTATTTATTTTACGCACTTTAAATATCGGGACACGTATACAAGGTATTGACATATCATATCGACGCATCTATATATATTATTTGGAATCACCATAGACACTCTATATGCAGTAATGATCGAGTTCTCTATACAGGGTTGAGGTTGATTCTACAATAATATATATAATTTGAGTTGTGATCGAGTCTGAGACGTATACGGGTCACGACACGTATTAATTAATTCGAATATTGTATATTAAACTGTATAAGAATTATTGGACTGTCAACTGTGGACTATCGACTGTGGACTAATAACATTGGACAATTAAAATGAATTAAAATATTGATTATGACATATGAAACTAAACAATTCTTCAAGTTTGCCACTTGATTTCATCTTAAACCTCATTTGTATCTTCACAATTCCAGTCTGTGTTCAAACCTTTCATGATTCTTGAAAACACCTCAATTGAGAGGATGAACAAACCGTACTTCATCTACGGAAGAAAAGGTTAATGTATATAGCTATGCACCTGAAAACACTCAGAACCTGAGTAAACGTTAAACACATATCTGTGTTAAATTTTTTGGCATTGTTATTACCAAAAATAACTTTGCAATTCCTTTCCAAAATTAGTCAATTTTGTCACAGCTCCAGCAAGTCAACTTCGACTTTTCGTTCGAAACAACCTTATTATAACCTTGATATATATGTGTGCTCTTTTATCGTTACCGGGGAACCTTTTATATTCCACCACATCACCAGAAGATGTACCAACAACCTCGTTGCTCCTTGGTTTAAATCTCTCCGACAAATCACTATATTTATCTATTAAAGTCTCATCATGTATTCATCCGCATCTTGTAACGAGAACTGACATACCAATTACCGGGAATCAGCAATCAGTACTTTAAAAACTCACAGCATATCTACATCAACAGTTATATGTATAACATTCATCTCTTAGAATTATGATCTTTCATCTGAAATTTTGAAAAGCACTCAATCTACAAATCAATACTCTGAATGTTGAAAAAGCTTAATGAAGCAGCAGAAACTGTAGGCAACCGTAAATGACCTTAGTCGTCGGAAGTTTGATGATAAAGAATAATATGTTGGAAAAGCTCAGAAACGTTGGAACTGGAAAACGGATAGAGTTAACCATAAAGGAGACCAAGGATAAATACAAGGACCATACCCTATATTCAAAGAATCCAGATAATTCTGGATCCGTTGAAATCTTTAGAGAATATCTTGCCCCGAAGTCATGTTAAAATCTTGCGGAAAATCTTTCTCCATCAACCATCGAACTTAGAAATTCCAAAATATCATCATCAATATCTTCGATATTTCTGAGGATATTTTCATAAATATTCTCATTCGAAATTATATACCTCTTCGTGCTTCTTGTGTATCATTATATTGGAAACATTCAAGAGAAAATTTAGTACCGAAAAGCAGATTATGCGAAACTATGAAGAAAGCCGTGGATAAATCACAAAGAATAAGTTTGACTTCAAAGAATCCAAATGATTCAATGTCTGCTAAAGTTTTTAGTGAATATCTTGCTCCTTACTCTAAACCCTTACGGATAAATCTTCTTCATCACCCATAAATATTAGAAATTCCAAGATATCATCGTATCTTTCATTATAAATATCCTCCATATTTCTGAAGATATTTTCATAACTATTCTTATCTGAAATCATTAATCTCTTAGTGCTATCAGTGTTACATCATATAGAAATTGTTAGTTTCTATATTCTGTAAGCTTTCGAGCTTAAAATATGAATGTTATTGAAGTAATGTTGGGAACTGATGCATGAGTTAGTATAATATAATGACACTTGATCAACGTGATTATATTACAGTAATTCATGCTGAGTTTCTAATGGGACGTGATGATTCACAGATCATAACGTCATCATGTGCCATGTTATATAACTCTTTCATTCTACTCAACTCCTGAACAAATCAAGAAAATGTATTCTTGATGGTTCTATCTTTCGTGATGTTGATAAATTTGAAAATCAAATCGTGCTATCACGTTCCTTCCTGCTTAGAACATTATAATCATTCGAAACTCTATATCTACAAATTCTGGACCATTATTTGCTTGACTTGAAGTCGGGAAGAGAAAACAAAAGCATAGAGCTTTGAAATTTAAGGGAGAATATAAAGCCCGATAACAACACATAAATTACAAACCGTGTATATCAATGTTTATCGCAACATAAATACACGGGAGAATTAAAAACATTATAATCCCAAGGGTGAAGTAGAAGAAAGCAGATTCCTCTGGTGGAAGTTGGAAAAGGAGAATGATTGTTGCGATAGTAAGGATGAGGACAAGGATCAGAACTGGATTAAACATTTTCAGAATCTTTTGGATGTATGAAACAAGGAGGAAAGTATAGGAATGGTGAGAATAATGGAACGGAAGAGTTTAATTTATAATGAAAATATCAGACAGAGTAATCGAGGCAGATCACCGTATTTAATTATAGAGTTCTTAATTTCCTTACTCGCCGAAGAATCAAATCTTTTAGATTTCAAAGATTTTCTTTAAATCCCTTGAATTCCGGAATTCAACCCTGACTCTGTCAAAAGTTAAGATGAATCTTTACTTTCCTATTTCACTCTTTGGTGATAGCTTCATTCATACTCTTCGAATAATCGAATTATTTTTATACATATTACTCAATGATGATAAAACTAAATTTATCAACTCATATTCGTCATGAAAACATTTTTATTGTTAGCCATGACCACCTCACTCAAATTTCGGGACGAAATTTTTTTAACGGGTAGGTACTGTGATGACCCGGGAATTTCCGATCAAATTTAAACTTAATCTTTATATGTTTACGACACGATAAGCAAAGTCTATAATGTTGAGTCTCGAAAACTTTGAACTATATTCATGTATATATTTGACCTTGACTAATTCCGACGATTCACGTACTAATGATTGTAAATAAATATGTAATTATATATAAATGTAAGTATATACATAATAACTTTAAATTTTAAAATATAATTTAAACATTAAAAATTAAATATGTAAAATAAAACATAAAATCATTAAGTAGTACTTAATAGGAATATATATTAAATATATGATTCTGTAGATAATTACTATTATATATATAAGATAAGATAAATAAAATTGATAAGTAATAAATATTCAACAAAAGATGATATATAAAATAAGAAATGATACATATATATAATACAAGTATGAATATAGTTGTTATATAAATATTGTTATTCCAATAATGATATCAGTATTAGTGTTATTAATATTATTAAAATATAATCTAATGATATGAATTTGATATATATATATATATATATATATATATATATATATATATATATATATATATATATATATATATATATATATATTGATATAGTATTACTATTATCAATATTATTAATAATAATATTAATTAATATTAGCATTATTGTTATTAGCAATATTATTGTTATACATGTTATTATAATTGTTATCAAACTCATTAGTAATAATTTTATTTATATTAATAAAATCATTATTAATATTATTATTAACAATACCATTAAGAACAATATTATAACTATTAGTATTATTATTCTAAAATTTTTATTATTAGAATAATTATTATTATTATTATTATTATTATTATTATGTTAATATTATTAATAATAATCTGCATTTTTATTATTTAATAATAATAGAGTTATTTTTATTAAAATTAAGTTTTATAAATAAAATTGTTTATTTAAACTAGGAAATCAGAGTAAGTTGCTAGTTCCTTTCAATCCATATTTGATTTTTGTTTTTGTATGATTTTGTCAACAATCAACAACAGTTAATTGTACGATTTTTAGAATCGAGTTCTAATTTCGAAGTCAAAGGAAATTTCAAAAAAAAGTCAAAGGTGTGTTCATCAGAAAATTTGAATTAGTTTTAATGTTTCTTAGTCAATTTACGATTCAGAAAGATTCTATGGTGGATTTACAACATCTTTCATGTTGAGTTCGTAGTCTAAAACGTTCCCAAAATCAGGATTGAGATTTGAGTCTTACCTATTCTTCGCGTGAAAAACAGCAGGTACATATCTATAATTTTTTTTTATTGTTTTGATTGTCTGTGAACAATGATTTTACATTACAAGCCATCACCAACCCATTTACTAGTATTAGAATAATTAAGGTCATTCGCTGTTATGAGTTGGATTCTCCAGTCGATCAAATTTGGTGAAGGAGAAGAAGAAAAGAAGGTGAAACAGATGAAGGGATAAATAAATTTAAACGGGTAGAATTTCAAAAAAACTGAAATGGAAGAATGGTTAAGGGTTAGTGTCGGGAAGCGAGAGGTCGCGGGTTCGAGTCCCGTCGCGGGCAAATTCATTTTAGGAACCTTATTAAAGGGTATAACCATTTTTTTATTATCTATTATTATTATTATTATTATTATTATTATTATTATTATTATTATTATTATTATTATTATTAATGTTGTTGATGTTATTATTATTATTATTAAATTATGATTTATGTCATCACAAGCATCATAACTATTATTATTATTAATACTAATATATGTATTATTATTATTATCATGATTAAGGATTATTATTATTATGTATTATAAGTTTATGAACAAAAATCGTATGAGCTTAAATAAGTTAAGCAGGTATATAACTATAAAGTTATATTGATTAGGATATGAGTAACACAGCTATGGTCATGAATATGATAATCAAAGTACATATATATATATATATATATATATATATATATATATATATATATATATATATATATATATATATATATATATATATATATATATGTATGTATGTACATACATAAAACCGTTAAGATCTTAAGATATCAGAATATTATGAGGAATGTTATGACATAAAAGTAATGTAATAAAGTTATGAGATAAGTAATATAATTAAGCTTAAGTAAAAATCATGATTTAAAAAGTATGGTTACAAATGTTAATTCGAAACTTCGAATACGAAAATAATATTTTTCTAAAAAATATTAAGCATATATAAATTATTGGAGTTAAAAACTATGGATAAATTATGATTTAAGTAAGTTACTAATTATTAATATCATTATCATCAATATTATTACTAACACTAACTTTAATAATAATTAGTATTATCATTTTTATTATTATTATTAGTATCATTATTACTATTAACATAACTAGTAGGTATATAAAACCATATTTAAAACAGATAACTTAACCCTACTATTATATTTTAATAAGTATTAATTAATTATTTAAGATATGTAATATAAATATATTTAAATCATTTATTAAACAAGACATACGAATCAGTAAATATAACAAGTATATTAATATTGTTAAAATATGAACTTGTTATATGTTTTAATACATATATGAATGATATAGGTTCATGAATCCGAGGCCAACCCTACACTTGTTAAATGACGTCATATGTATTTATACTACAAAATACAGTATGGTGAGTTTCATTTGCCTTTTTACCCTTTTATATTTTTGGGCTGAGAATGCATGCGCAACTTTTTTAAATGTTTTACAAAATAGACACAAGTAATCGAAACTACATTATATGGTTGAATGATCGAAATCGAATATGCCCCTTTTTATTAAGTCTGGTAATCTAAGAATTAGGGAACAGATACCCTAATTGACACGAACTCTAAAGGTACATCTATCGGGTCCAACAAGCCCCATCCAAAGTACCAGATGCTTTAGTACTTTGAAGTTTATATAATGTCCGAAGGAGGATCCCGGAATGATGGGGATATTCTTATATGCATATTGTGAATGTCGGTTACCAGGTGTTCAATCCATATGAATGATATTTTTGTCTCTATGCATGGGACGTATGTTTATGAGAAATGGAAATATGAAATCTTGTGGTCTATTAAAATTATGAAATGATTATTTATGTTAAACTAATGAACTCACCAACCTTTTGGTTGACACTTGAAAGCATGTTTATTCTCAGGTATGAAAGAAGTCTTCCGCTGTGCAATTACTCATTTTAAAGATATTACTTGGAGTCATTCATGACATATTTCAAAAGACGTTGCATTCGAGTCGTTGAGTTCATCAAGATTATTATTAAGTCAATTATAGTTAGATATATTATAAAATGGTATGCACGCCGTCAACTTTAGATGTAATGAAAGATTGTCTTTTCAAAAACGAATGCAATGTTTGTAAAATGTGTCATATAGAGGTCAAGTACCTCGCGATGTAATCACCTGTTATAATCGATATGGACTTCGTCCAGAGGGATTAGGACGGGTCATCACAATTATACCCCAAACTTGTGACCAACACCTTGTACTTTGGTTAGGATTTAATCAACACTTGAAAACAAGCTTGCTAAAAGAAAAATGAACTCCTTTTATCCCTTGAAACCTCACGGTAGAAATAGCAGCAGTGGGAGGGGATATACAGTTTTTTTTTCCTTGTTTTTGTGTGTATTGCATGTCTTCCTTGAGTCAAGACCTAGGTAAACTACTTAAGCATGTACCTTAGGAGTTGTGTTATCTTAAAAGTGACAAAACCAAGCATGGGTGTCTCCTTGGAGACTCCAAAATTCTGCACACCATTAATTTATATAACAAGGTTTATATATATAAAACTTGTTATATAATACTTTGTAATTTTTATAAAACTTATTATATAAAGTATGCATTTGTTAAGTCACTTATTTTATAAACCAATTATATAAAATTTAACACAACATACTTATTTAATCTTATAAATAATTAAATACAAATTATCCAAATAATTTATTTCAAGTAATAACATTTCAGAAAACTGATTTTCTAAAGTTCAAGTGTCGCGTATTTATTTAACGATCCAGTCGTTAAGATTAAATACATATAAAGTGTTGGTAAGCTTGTTATTAGGTATGACCCGACTTGGATCATAACACATTGGCCACATTAATTTAATATATCTCTCGGGCATATGAAATATGTTCAATCTCCCACTTGCACGAGAAACATAAGAGATTAATGCAAGTGATGGATACCACCTAACGACCGTCTATCACCCCCAATATGTTATGACTTTGTGCCATTCAATAACATCATACCTTTCGAGTTCCCATCTCGAATATGAATAGGTGAATCTTTTCATTATATCCTTTCGTCCTAGATGTCATGTTAAATCCAAGAGATACAGAGTGATCACTCTCTTATAGATTTAACTTTATCAGGCCTTAGATATCTGACTCTCAACGAATAAGAGGGACAAATTCCATCTTGAGTACATACGTCCTAGATATATACTTTGTATTACACCTGAGCTCTTCCTTATGAGCTACCATATTTCAGAATAGCGAAGGAAAGAATCAAGGCTCAATAATTGGTAAATATCCGAACCTAATATGTATCTCAGGTCAGAGGATACAAAGATATTCGCCTTTACTCAAGGTTTCCTGTGATCAACCACAAAGGCTCCATTTAGTAAATCTTGAAGGCGGGTCTTCCAATATTTGTATCCCACAAATATCTATGAACCTTGGTTGCAACCTTGCCTCACATTCATCCCGTGAATGCATACCAATCCAAGTTCATAATAGTCTAAACCTCACACTTGTTCCCACAAATGTAATCGACTACGGAATTTAGAATAATTACTTATTCATGGATAAAATATGCAAAATAGGAACATGACTCAAGATTAATAAATTAATACCATAATTATATTAATGAGTTCGAACAATTTCATTCCATTACAATACTTAAAACATATCATGACCAATCACTAGAATATCGAAGCCCTAATGCACAAACATGTCCATTATGTTTTGATCCATGTAAGAGCTTCGTGAGTGAATCTGCTATGTTAAGATCTGTGTGAACTTTGCGAATACATATCTTTCCTTTTTCAACTTCATCCCTTATGTAGTTGAATCTCCGCTCAATGTGACGGGTCTTTTGGTGAGCACGAGGTTCCTTGATTTGAGCAATCGCACCCTCGATGTCACAAAAGATCTCAAGAGGGTCCTGAATGGAAGGGACTACTCCTAAGTCGTTGATGAATTTCTTCATCCATGCAGCTTCCTGAGCTGCCAATGAGGCGGCAATGTACTCCAACTCTGTAGTGGATAATGCAACAACATCCTGTTTTGAACTCTTCCAAGAGACCGCACCTCCATTTAACGTGATGACATAACCGGATTGTGATAGAGAATCATCTCGATCAGTTTGGAAACTCGCGTCCACGTAACCTTTTATAGCGAGATCCTCCTCACCAGACCCATATATTAGAAACATATCCTTAGTCCTTCTAAGGTATTTCAATATACTTTTGACAGCAATCCAATGACTGTTTCCTGGGTTATTCTGGTATCTACTTGTCAGGCTAAGAGCGCATGACACATCCGGTCTGGTGCATATCATTGCATACATGATTGACCCAATGGCAGACGCATATGGGACTTTCTTCATTCTCTCCTGTTCATCTTTCGTGGTGGGGCATTGAGATGAACTGAGAAGTGTTCCCTTTTGAATAGGTACCAAACCTTTCTTAGAGTTCTCCATCTTGAACCTTTTCAAGATCTTTTCAATGTATGCACTTTGATTCAAACCTATCAGTTTCTAGGATCTATCCCTGTAGATCCCAATACCCAAAACATATTGCGCTTCTCTAAGATCCTTAATGGAGAAGCATTTACTTAGCCAAGTTTTAACACCTTGCATTGCCGGAATATCATTTCCAAAAAACAATATATCATCCACATATAGTACAAGGAACATGATTGTACTCCCACTAGCTTTCTTGTATACACAAGCTTCATCACCATTTTTAATGAAACCAAATTTCTTGGCCTCCTCATTAAAACGATGATCTCACATTCTAGATGCTTGTTTCAATCTGTAGATTGACTTCTTTAACTTGCATACCTTTTTAGGATATTTCGGATCAACAAAACCTTCAGGCTGAACCATATAGACATCTTCCTCAAGATGTCCATTTAGGAAAGCGGTCTTGACATCCATTTGCCATATTTCATAATCATAATGAGCAGTAATGGCAAGTAATATCCTAATAGACTTTAGCATTGCCACAGGCGAAAAAGTTTCATCATAGTCAACCCCTTGAGTTTGAGTGAAACCTTTTGCTACAAGTCTGGCCTTATATGTATCCAAGTTTCCATGTATGTCGGTTTTTATTTTGAAAAGCCATTTACAATCAACTAGCTTTGAGCCAGTAGGTTGTTCAACAAGTTCCCAAACTTGGTTGTCATACATGGATTGCATCTCAGCGTTCATGGCTTCCTGCCATTTATCTTTATCAATCCTTGATAAAGCGTCTTAGTAGTTTGTTGGTTCATCCAAATCAACCACATAGCAACCGTCTATGAGAAACCCATATCTCTCAGGAGGATTACTAATCCTACCAGATCTGCGAACATCTTGTGTATTTTGATCATCCATTTGATCATTCTCAACATTTTCATGTTGAGTGCTAGTGTCAACCAATTGTGTATCATCTACTTGATCTTGAACCTCTTTAAGATCTATCTTCCTTTCACTATTTCCTTCCATTAGGAACTTAGTTTCAAGGAATTCAGCCTTTCTAGCAACAAATACATTTTGCTCAGTTGGATCATAGAAATAGTATCCCATATCATCCTTGGGATATCCTATGAAGATACACTTCGTAGATCGAGCATTCAATTTATTAGGGACGTAACGCTTAGGATAAGCTTCACATCCCCATACCTTTAAGTATGATAGAGACGGAGGTTTTCCAAACCACATCTCATCGGGAGTTCGTTCCACTTTCTTGGTTTGGGCCATATTTAGAATACGTGCCGCGAAGCATAGACAATAACCCCAGAATGATAGAGGTAATGAGCTTCTAGCCATCATAGATCGAACCATATCCATTAGGGTTCGGTTCCTCCTTTCGAACACACCATTAAGCTGTGGTGTCCCGGGTGGAGTAAGTTGCGAGATAATCCCACAACTCCTAAGATGATCTTAGAAAGCATCGCTTAGGTATTCACCTCCTCTATCGGTACGAAGTACCTTGATTGTCTTATTGAGTTGATTTTGTACTTTGTTTTGATATTCCTTGAATGCTTCAAAAGTTTCGTCCTTATGTCTTAACAAGTAGACATATCCGAAACGACTAAAGTCATCAATGAAAGTAACGAAGTATTTTTCACCTTTCCTAGTCATGGGCTTAAAAGGTTCACATACATCCGAATGTATTAATCCTAATAAGTCTTTAGCCCTTTCATAGGTCCCTTTGAAAGGTGCTTTTGTCATTTTGCCTTGTAAACAAGATTCACATACATCAAACGAGTCTAGTTCATTTGATTTCAAAAGTCCATTCTTTTGAAGTGTATGCATTCGATTCTTGTTTATGTGACCAAGGCGGCAATGCCATAAGTAGGAATCACTCAAATCCCTTTTGAGTTTCTTGGTGTTTGCATGGAACATTGAGCCATTGTATGATGTGTCATCATGAACCAATTCATAAATACCATTTGAAGGCGAAGCCTTGAAATAGAACACATTATCTAAAGAAACATGGATATCATCATTAATGAAATTAAGATTAAAACCATATTGTTTCAAACGGGATACAGAAATAATGTTTCGTGATAAATCGGGTGCATACAAAACATTTTTCAAAATAAGCTCCAAACCACTTGGAAGCTTTAAAACAAAGTCTCCATAAGCTTTCACTTGTACCCTTACTCCATTTCTCATGAAGAGACTTGTTGTTCCTGCATCTTGATCACTTCTTTTGAACCCCTGCAATGAATTGCAAATATGAGTTCCACATCCTGTGTCTAATACCCATGTATTAGAAGAAGTAATACTAAGCTCAATGTATACTATATATACATTACCTGAGGTTTGCCCTGCATCCCTCTTCTCTTTCAACTCCTTCAGGTAGATCGGGCAGTTGCGTTTCCAGTGACCCATTTCACCGCAACCAAAGCACGGATCTTCTTTGGGGTTAGCTTTACCAGCAACCTTTTGCTTCTTGTTGTTGTTGGTTGGGGTAACCATCTTCCCTTTTCCCTTGCCTTTGCCTTGGTAAGCGGGTCCCTTCCTCTTAGCCGCCTTTAGCTTAGAAGTTTTATTGTTTTTGGACCCTCCTTCATTGATCGTAAACACGGGTGAAGCCCTTTTACCCATGCTTGCTTCTGCCGTCTTAAGCATGGCATGTAATTCGCCAATGCTTTTATCCTAACCATTCATATTGTAATTCATTACAAATGTGTCAAACCTTTTTGACAATGGGTTGAGAATGAGGTCCGTGGCTAATTCATTAGACACGTTGCAGTTTAGACGGTTCGCTCGATCAATTAGGCTTTTCATCTTAAGGACATAAGATGAAACGGATTGGGAGTCGTCCATCCGACATGCATGAAGCGCTCGGACCGTTTCAAAGCGCTCGACACGAGCTTGTTGAAGGAACATCTCCTTCCACTGTGTGATCATGTCATATGCCCTATGATGCTCAAAATCCTTTTGGAGTTCGGGTATCATAGTACCAAGCATGAGGCAAAAAACTTTCAACGAATCGGTGCAATATTTCTCCCAATAAGCCATGCCTTCCGTATCATCCTCATCCGGTTGATCGGGGATGAGGTCTTCCAACACATACGCCCTATCCTCTAGTTTGAGGACAATTCTTAGATTGCAGAACCAATCCATGAAGTTCGTATGGTTGAGTTTTTCTTTTTCGAGGATTAACCTCAATGATAGGTTGTTAAAGTTTATTGGTGCGTTCGGAATGTTGTTGTTATTGGCGGCCATCTACAAAATTTAACAAAGTTATTTAAGTATCAATTTTAATTTGACAATCAATACCCTTTAAATCCAATTGATATTTATTAAAATTTAGAATCCAACTGTAAACCAAATTTTGGTTAGGTGACCTTTATCCCGTCATTTGATTTAGCTAGGTAGTCATTATATGACAATTGCAATCCTTTTGCAACTTCTAAGTTATGGGATCATGCAATCCTTTTGCATGGCATATTATCCCATCAACGCCTATTTGTTCATCATGCTTTGGTGACCCTAAGTTCATGATTCCCAAATCAAGTTGTCCTACTTGTGTAAACGTGTAAATTTAACATACAAGTGGTTAGGTGACCTTTATCCCACAAGTGTGCGAAATTCACCTTAATCGTATTAGTTTTCTCATAACGGTTAGGTGACCTTTATCCCATTATGAGTTCCCTAATATTTTCAAGTGTCACACAAAAGGATGGCGTTTAACTTGTTTGCCTTGTTTATAAGGTATTTTAAGTTTTCATTATTTCTAGTTTAAGAAAACTTTTATGCCATACACCAACATGCATTTAGTGTATGGAGCATTGGAAATCCATTTTCAAGTCTTGTAATTTTAGCCAATTACTTGATATAAACCATTTTATATATATGATCCTTATCATGTTCTTAATAACTGTTTATTAATGTCTTTTTAGCCATTTTTAATTTAACCATTTAAATTTACGATTTGCATGTCGTTAATAACGTCTAATTTAACCAATTAAATTTCCATTTTAGCTTGTTGTTAACTTGTGTGATTAATTTGTAGCATACAAACATACAATCCATAATCATACAAAACAACCACGCATGCAAAATAATATGTTCACAATCAAGCCTTTTGGTAGGCATTTTGTTTAGCCGAAAACAAAATGCCACCGGTTAATGGGTCAAATCACAAAGTAGGAGATTTTACATCTCCCACTAAATCTTGCATCCAAATACAATCTTCTTGTGTTCTTCAAGTCTTCATCATCTTCATCATTTTACAAAATATATCCTAATACATTTTGTCTAAAAAATGAAATTACAACCTAATCTATTTTACATACCAAATATAAAATAAATTACATAACCAAAATAATATTACAAACCAATTGAATGAATATTATTACAAACCAAATTGAATGAATAATAAATAAACCAAACAAACATCCATTCATACACAAGGTCATGGCCATGATTGTGAACAACAACATACAACAAAATCTGACCAAATTTCAAGTTCCAAATCCATTTAGAACTTCCAAAAATTCGGCCAAAAAAGGAAACCCACCCAAACATATAATTTTTGCATTTTACTATCATGCATGTACATAAAATGCAAAGTATATAGTGAGTTTAATAACTATCTCGAAGCATATTTTAACAACCTCGGCTCTAGATACCATTGTTGGGATTTAACAAGTTCCATATTACTTAAAACCTTTTAAGAATCAAAATGAAGCGGAAGCATATAATTACCTTTTAAGGCTTGTTAAACAATAACCAATTTAAAGTTAAATCCCACAAGGATCAAGTTGTTTAATATACTTACAAACTACAAGAGAGTTTAGATGTTATACCTTCTCCAAGTTAGGAGGTTAAAATGATGATGAAGATGATCAACAAGTGTGTAAAACCCTAAGCCTTTGATGCACCAAAACCACCCTTGATTTAAGTTAGGATTTAGACACTTAATGAGCTAAACAACCAAGCAAGAACCTCTTCCTTTTGAACTCACTGATTTTGGACAGCAGCTATCTCCAAGAGTTGATGATGAATGGAGCTTCAAAACAATGAAACCTCAAGTGATTATACCCCAAACTTGTGACCAACACCTTGTACTTTGGTTAGGATTTAATCAACACTTGAAAACAAGCTTGCTAAAAGAAAAATGAACTCCTTTGGTCCCTTGAAACCTCACGGCAGAAACAGCAGTAGTGGGAGGGGATATGCAGTTTTTTCTTGCTTGTTTTTGTGTGTATTGCATGTCTTCCTTGAGTCAAGACATAGGTAAACTACTTAAGCATGTACCTTAGGAGTTGTGCTATCTTAAAAGTGACAAAACCAAGCATGGGTGTCTCCTTGGAGACTCCAAAATTCTGCACACCATTTATTTATATAACAAGGTTTATATATATAAAACTTGTTATATAATACTTTGTAATTTTTATAAAACTTATTATATAAAGTATGCATTTGTTAAGTCACTTATTTTATAAACCAATTTTATAAAATCTAACACAACATAATTATTTAAACTTATAAATAATTAAATACAAATTATCCAAATAATTTATTTCAAGTAATAACATTTCAGAAAACCGATTTTCTAAAGTTCAAGTGTCGCGTATTTATTTAACGATTCAGTCATTAAGATTAAATACATATAAAGTGTTGGTAAGCTTGTTATTGGGTATGACCCGACTTGGATCATAACACATTAGCCACATTAATTTAATATGTCTCTCGGGCATATGAAATACCTTCAGAAATCCATGGTAATGTGTTCCCATTTCCACTTCGGGATTTCTAACGGTTGTAACTTACCATACGGCTTTTGGTGCTCGGCCTTAACTTGCAAACACGTGACGCATTGCTCAACATACTTTACAACATCACGTTTCATGCCCGGCCACCAATAATCTTTCCTTAAGTCAAGATTCATTTTCGTCGCGCCTGGATGAATGGAATACTTTGACTTATGTGCTTCATCAAGTAGCACTTGTCGATAATCACGCATCTTAGGTACCCACACTCTTCCTTGAAAAGACAACAAACCATGCGAGCCCATAGTAATGAATTCGGATTGCCCACAATTCGTTCCGCATGCTTGTTGTGAACGTAAGCTTCAATTTGAATCACTCCAAATTTTTTCAAGAAAATCATTAGTAATAATCATATGTAACGATCCTACTCGTATCATCGGATGTTGACTCTTTCGACTTAATGCATCCGCGATCACATTCGCCTTACCCGGATGATAAAGTATTTCACAATCGTAGTCTTTCACCACATCCATCCATCTACGTTGACGATAATTCAAATCTCTTTGATCAAAAAGATGTTTCAAACTCTTGTGATCCTAATAAATCGTACACTTGACACCATACAAGTAATGGCGCCAAAATTTCAACGCAAGAACAACCGCCGCCAACTCAATATCATGAGTCAGATATCTCGTTTCGTGTTCCTTTAATTGTCGAGAGGCATAAGCGATGACTTTACCCCTTTGCATTAAAACACAACTGAGCCCATTTAAAGAAGCATCACAATAGACTGTCATGTCTGCCACCCCTTCCGGCAAAACTAGCACCGGAGCTTGACACAACTTCTCTTTTAACAATTGAAAAGCAATTTCTTGCTCGTTCTCCCAATTAAATCTCGCATTCTTTCTCGTTAACTTCGTCAATGGAGAAGCGATCTTAGAAAAGTCTTGGATAAACCGACGATAATAACCGGCCAATCCGAGAAAACTTCGGATTTCCGTAGGCGTAGTCGGTCGTCCCCAACTCTTTACCGTCTATATCTTCCCCGGATCTACTTGAATACCATTTTCGTTCACAATGTGGCCAAGGAATTGAACTTCCCTTAGCCAAAATTCACATTTGGAGAATTTAGCATACAACTTCTCCTTCCGCAACGTCTTTAACACACTCCGCAAATGATGTTCATGTTCCTTCATACTCTTCGAATAAACAAGTATGTCGTCGATGAACACAATTACCGACTTGTCCAACATAGGTTGGCACACTCGGTTCATAAGATCCATGAATGCCGCCGGTGCATTCGTAAGACCAAAAGGCATAACTACGAATTCAAAATGCCCATAACACCGTTCGAAAAGCAGTTTTCTCGATGTCTTCCTCACGGACCCGCATTTGGTAATAGCCGGACCGTAGGTCGATTTTAGAGAAATACGTTGCACCTTGGAGTTAGTCGAACAAATCGTCAATCTTAGGCAATGGATAACAATTCTTGATCGTCACTTTGTTCAACTCCCGATAATCGATGCACATCCGCATACTACCATCCTTCTTCTTCACGAATAAAACCGGAGCGCCCCATGGCGAAGCACTCGGTAGGATAAAACCCTTTTCAAGTAGCTCTTGGGTTTGATTTAACAACTCTTGCATTTCCGTCAGCGCTAAACGATAAGGAGTTTTAGCAATGGGGGTAGCCCCCGGAACCAACTCAATGCGAAATTCAACTTGTCTTTCCGCCGGAACACCCGGTAACTCATCCGGAAAAACGTCTTCAAATTCACTCACCACCGGAATTTCATGAATGGATGGTAGCTCATCTCGAGTATCAACAACATGGGCAAGAAAAGCCATGCCACCACCAACAAGAAAACAACGTGCCCGTGCAAAAGTGCATATCGGCACAAGTCTTCTTCGTTTATCGCCATGAATAATTAACTCTCCCCCACTAGGGGTCTTCACTCGAATAGATTTTTCATGGCATGCAATATTGACTCTATTATGATCGAGCCAATCCATACCAACAACGATATCAAAATCACCCAAAGTCATCGGGATGAGATCGATTTTAAAGTTTTCGACACCAAACACAACATTACAATTTTTACACACATCAACCACTAGCACCGTCTTGCCATCCGCTATTTCAACTTCTACCGGACGACTTAGCTTAGCTAACAGTTTATTAAGTTTGGGCACAAATTTTGGTGACACAAACGACAAGTTTGCACCACTATCAAAGAGTATCCTTGCCAGATTAGAATTAACCATGAAAGTACCTGAGACAACTTCGTTAGATTGCTTGGCCTCCTCATTGGTCATCAAATAATTGTGACCCCTAGCCGTACCCACCACCTTCTCTAGTTGCTTAACATTATCATTGCGCAGTTCGGGACACTCCGGCCTCTTGTGCCCCTCTTTGTTACAATTAAAACAAATGATTTTGTTGAAAGATGAGTTCGTACAATCACGGGCCAAGTGCCCTTGTCCACCACAATTGTAGCACGTGGGCCCAAAACTCTTAGAAGCCCCCTTTTTCGCACTACCGACACTCTCAGCCACACTCTTGTTCTTGTTGTTCGAGTGGCTAGTAGCTTCGAATTTTCGTTTGCCAAATGTGAAGTCACTCTTTCTTGGAGCAAGCGACTCAAAACCCTTAGCGATATCAAATAGCTCATCAAAAGTCTTCGCCGAATTTCTACTAATCCTTTCTTGATAGTTATCATTCAAGGTTTGGTAGAAATCTTCTTTCAACATGTGATCCCGTCATACTCCGGACAAAATTGGGTCTTTGATAAGAAAGTGGACTTGAGAGTGTTCAAATCCTTTGACCCTTGCCTTAAAGTACGTAACTCGTCCTTAAGCTTTAAAAGATCGGCCGAAGTTCGATACTCCTTGAAAAATTCTTCTTTAAACTCGTCCCACATCAGACTCATACATTGTTCTTCGCCATAAAGTCGGATTTTCGCGTCCCACCACAACTTGGCATCACCCCTCATCATGCTACTACCAAACCTCGTCTTTTTATCGAGAGGGCACTCACTAGTACGAAAAGCCCCCTCCATATCGGAGATCCATCGAGCACTCTTAAGTGGGTCTCGTTCACCATCAAAGGTGGGAGATTGAGCATCTTTGAAGTTTTTATAGTGGAAGTCTCGTCTTCCCGCGTTATCCTCTTTAAGAACAATCTTAACTTGTTCCTTGACTAGATTGACTACTTGTTTGTCAATCGAATCCAAAAATATCTTCTTAACATCCTCTAAGAAGGCCTCATGACGCCTTTGCATAATGGCCTCAACCTTGGCCGTAAACTCAACATCCTCGCTCGAACCCCCTTCATTGGTCTCGGGTCCGTTTCTCGTCTTCATACTATAAAATGGAAAAGGTTAAGCAACGAACGAGAAACTTAACACATATGTATATACATATACACCACACTACCCCATCTTGCTCAACAATCTTCGTACATCGCTTGTTTGACACGATTTGAACTCGTAACAATGGTAGCTAATCATTGTTACGCGAGCACGTCGCATTAACTTGCTAGTACAACGTCTATCTTGCTTGATGATTGCTAACATAACACAAAACAATTAGAGCAAGGTTAGTTCACATAAACCTAAGCACTAATCAACTCCTAGTCCGAGCCGTCTCCTACAAGTCCCGCTTAAAGCGCATACACAAATAAATCTAAGTCTAGGCACCTATCTCAGGGTGCCAAAATCCCTTAGACCATGCTCTGATACCACTTGTAACAACCCAAACCAATAACCAATTGATTTCGCGAAACAAAATTTTTTTTTTTCAGAGGAGTGCGCCACGCGCACCACCATAAGGTGCGCGGCGCGCACAGGCCCCAATTCAGTTCTGTTCGAATTTGCAAATTTTCAAATAAAGATCTCTCACTTCCCGACATAATTAGATGAAATGCTTTTCACAACATGTTCTAATATGGAAAACTCATACGATTCAAACATAAAATGAGTTTTACAAAACGGGACCCACATCGGCCGTTTTACGAGTTTCATACAAAAGTTCAAGTTTCGACCACACTAGTTTAAATTCCAAACGACACTATGAGCATGGTGTTTGGGGTTAAACTACCCAAATCTTGGTCAAACTCCAAAAGCTATCACATCCCAAAGGCGTCCCCTAAACAACAAGCGGGATCTCTAATCCAATCGAAGGCCCTTACCCTTGTCAACGCCGGAGCCTATAAAAAGATAAACAATGAGAGGGTAAGCAAAGGTTAGTGAATGCAATAACTATACCCATATATATATAACATACCTACTTGCAATCACTTACACATATACCGCATACACGCTAGCAATACAATTAGTATACCATCTCAAGTACAAAGCTAATAATCTCCAACAAACCACTACTAGCGTAATCAATAACATATAATCGAAATAATATAATATGCTACGAAACAAAATACACAACCATGGTTAACCATTCTCGTGTCATGGTGCTACCGGCAATTTGGTTCACACCATACGGATTTGTCATGATGCTACCGGCTCTTTGGTTCACATCACAACTCGAGTCATACTCACGCTAGAGTGCTATCGGCTCTTTGGTTCACACTCTAACAACGCTAAGGTGCTACTGAAATGTCCCGTTCTTATTGATTAAAAACGTTCCATATTAATTGATTTCGTTGCGAGGTTTTGACCTCTATATGAGACGTTTTTCAAAGACTGCATTCATTTTAAAACAAACCATAACCTTTATTTCATCAATAAAGGTTTAAAAAGCTTTACGTAGATTATCAAATAATGATAATCTAAAATATCCGATTTACACACGACCATTACATAATAGTTTACAATACAAATATGTTACAACAAAATAAGTTTCTTGAATGCAGTTTTTACACAATATCATAAAAGCATGGACTCCAAATCTCGTTCTTATTTAAGTATGCGACAGCAGAAGCTCTTAATAATCACCTGAGAATAAACATGCTTAAAACGTCAACAAAAATGTTGGTGAGTTATAGATTTAACCTATATATATGAAATCATAATAATAGACCACAAGATTTCATATTTCAATACACATCCCATACATAGAGATAAAAATCATTCATATGGTGAACACCTGGTAACCGACATTAACAAGATGCATATATAAGAATATCCCCATCATTCCGGGACACCCTTCGGATATGATATAAATTTCGAAGTACTAAAGCATCCGATACTTTGGATGGGGTTTGTTAGGCCCAATAGATCTATCTTTAGGATTCGCGTCAATTAGGGTGTCTGTTCCCTAATTCTTAGATTACCAGACTTAATAAAAAGGGGCATATTCGATTTCGATAATTCAACCATAGAATGTAGTTTCACGTACTTGTGTCTATTTTGTAAATCATTTATAAAACCTGCATGTATTCTCATCCCAAAAATATTAGATTTTAAAAGTGGGACTATAACTCACTTTCACAGATTTTTACTTCGTCGGGAAGTAAGACTTGGCCACTGGTTGATTCACGAACCTATAACAATATATACATATATATCAAAGTATGTTCAAAATATATTTACAACACTTTTAATATATTTTGATATTTTAAGTTTATTAAGTCAGCTGTCCTCGTTAGTAATCTACAACTAGTTATCCACAGTTAGATGTACAGAAATAAATTGATAAATATTATCTTGAATCAATCCACGACCCAGTGTATACGTATCTCAGTATTGATCACAACTCAAACTATATATATTTTGGAATCAACCTCAACCCTGTATAGCTAACTCCAACATTCACATATAGAGTGTCTATGGTTGTTCCGAAATATATATAGATGTGTCGACATGATAGGTCGAAACATTGTATACGTGTCTATGGTTTCTCAAGATTACATAATATACAATACAAGTTGATTAAGTTATGGTTGGAATAGATTTGTTACCAATTTTCACGTAGCTAAAATGAGAAAAATTATCCAATCTTGTGTTACCCATAACTTCTTCATTTTAAATCCGTTTTGAGTGAATCAAATTGCTATGGTTTCATATTGAACTCTATTTTATGAATCTAAACAGAAAAATTATAGGTTTATAGTCAGAAAAATAAGTTACAAGTCATTTTTGTAAAGGTAGTCATTTCAGTCGAAAGAACGACGTCTAGATGACCATTTTAGAAAACATACTTCCACTTTGAGTTTAATCATAATTTTTGGATATAGTTTCATGTTCATAATAAAAATCATTTTCTCAGAATAACAACTTTTAAATCAAAGTTTATCATAGTTTTTAATTAACTAACCTAAAACAGCCCGCGGTGTTACTACGACGGCGTAAATCCGGTTTTATGGTGTTTTTCGTGTTTTCAGGTTTTAAATCATTAAGTTAGCATATCATATAGATATAGAACATGTGTTTAGTTTATTTTAAAAGTCAAGTTAGAAGGATTAACTTTTGTTTGCGAACAAGTTTAGAATTAACTAAACTATGTTCTAGTACTTACAAGTTTAAACCTTCGAATAAGATAGCTTTATATGTATGAATCGAATGATGTTATGAACATCATTACTACCTTAAGTTCCTTGGATAAACCTACTGGAAAAGAGAAAAATAGATCTAGCTTCAACGGATCCTTGGATGGCTCGAAGTTCTTGAAGCAGAATCATGACACGAAAATAAGTTCAAGTAAGATAATCACTTGAAATAAGATTGTTATAGTTATAGAAATTGAACCAAAGTTTGAATATGATTATTACCTTGTATTAGAATGATAACCTACTGTAAGAAACAAAGATTTCTTGAGGTTGGATGATCACCTTACAAGATTGGAAGTGAGCTAGCAAACTTGAAAGTATTCTTGATTTTATGTAACTAGAACTTGTAGAATATATGAAGAACACTTAGAACTTGAAGATAGAACTTGAGAGAGATCAATTAGATGAAGAAAATTGAAGAATGAAAGTGTCTGTAGGTGTTTTTGGATGTTGGTGTATGGATTAGATATAAAGGATATGTAATTTTGTTTTCATGTAAATAAGTCATGAATGATTACTCATATTTTTGTAATTTTATGAGATATTTCATGCTAGTTGCCAAATGATGGTTCCCACATGTGTTAGGTGACTCACATAGGATGCTAAGAGCTGATAATTGGAGTGTATATACCAATAGTACATACATCTAAAAGCTGTGTATTGTACGAGTACAAATACGGGTGCATACGAGTAGAATTGTTGATGAAACTGAACGAGGATGTAATTGTCAGCATTTTTGTTAAGTAGAAGTATTTTGATAAGTGTATTGAAGTCTTACAAAAGTGTATAAATACATATTAAAACACTACATGTATATACATTTTAACTGAGTCGTTAAGTCATCGTTAGTCGTTACATGTAAGTGTTGTTTTGAAACCTTTAGGTTAACGATCTTGTTAAATGTTGTTAACCCAATGTTTATAATATCAAATGAGATTTTAAATTATTATATTATCATGATATTATCATGTATAAATATCTCTTAATATGATATATATACATTAAATGTCTTTACAACGATACTCGTTACATATATGTCTCGTTTAAAAATCATTAAGTTAGTAGTCTTGTTTTTACATATGTAGTTCATTGTTAATATACTTAATGATATGTTTACTTATCATAGTATCATGTTAACTATATATATATCCATATATATGTCATCAGATAGTTTTTACAAGTTTTAACGTTCGTGAATCACCGGTCAACTTAGGTGGTCAATTGTCTATATGAAACATATTTCAATTAATCAAGTCTTAACAAGTTTGATTTCTTAACATGTTGGAAACATTTAATCATGTAAATATCAATCTCAATTAATATATATAAACATGTAAAAGTTCGGGTCACTACAGTACCTACCCGTTAAATAAATTTCGTCCCGAAATTTTAAGCTGTTGAAGGTGTTGACGAATCTTCTGGAAATAGATGCGGGTATTTCTTCTTCATCTGATCTTCACGCTCCCAGGTGAACTCGGGTCCTCTACGAGCATTCTATCGAACCTTAACAATTGGTATCTTGTTTTGCTTAAGTCTTTTAACCTCACGATCCATTATTTTAACGGGTTCTTCGATGAATTGAAGTTTTTCGTTGATTTGGATTTCAACTAACGGAATAGTGAGATCTTCTTTAGCAAAACATTTCTTCAAATTCGAGACGTGGAAAGTGTTATGTACAGCCACGAGTTGTTGAGGTAACTCAAGTCGGTAAGCTACTGGTCCGACACGATCAATAATCTTGAATGGTCCAATATACCTTGGATTTAATTTCCCTCGTTTACCAAATTGAACAACGCCTTTCCAAGGTGCAACTTTAAGCATGACCATCTCTCCAATTTCAAATTCTATATCTTTTCTTTTAATGTCAGCGTAGCTCTTTTGTTGACTTTGGGCGGTTTTCAACCGTTGTTGAATTTGGATGATCTTCTCGGTAGTTTCTTGTATAATCTCCGGACCCGTAATCTGTCTATCCCCCACTTCACTCCAACAAATCGGAGACCTGCACTTTCTACCATAAAGTGCTTCAAACGGCGCCATCTCAATGCTTGAATGGTAGCTGTTGTTGTAGGAAAATTTTGCTAACGGTAGATGTCGATCCCAACTATTTCCGAAATCAATAACACATGCTCGTAGCATGTCTTCAAGCGTTTGTATCGTCCTTTCACTCTGCCCATCAGTTTGTGGATGATAGGCAGTACTCATGTCTAGACGAGTTCCTAATGCTTGCTGTAATGTCTGCCAGAATCTTGAAATAAATCTGCCATCCCTATCAGAGATAATAGAGATTGGTATTCCATGTCTGGAGACGACTTCCTTCAAATACAGTCGTGCTAACTTCTCCATCTTGTCATCTTCTCTTATTGGTAGGAAGTGTGCTAATTTGGTGAGACGATCAACTATTACCCAAATAGTATCAAAACCACTTGCAGTCCTTGGCAATTTAGTGATGAAATCCATGGTAATGTTTTCCCATTTCCATTCCAGGATTTCGGGTTGTTGAAGTAGACCTGATGGTTTCTGATGCTCAGCTTTGACCTTAGAACACGTCAAACATTCTCCTACGTATTTAGCAACATCGGCTTTCATACCCGGCCACCAAAAATGTTTCTTGAGATCCTTGTACATCTTCCCCGTTCCAGGATGTATTGAGTATCTGGTTTTATGAGCTTCTCTAAGTACCATTTCTCTCATATCTCCAAATTTTGGTACCCAAATCCTTTCAGCCCTATACCGGGTTCCGTCTTCCCGAATATTAAGATGCTTCTCCGATCCTTTGGGTATTTCATCCTTTAAATTTCCCTTTTTTTAAAACTCCTTGTTGCGCCTCCTTTATTTGAGTAGTAAGGTTATTATGAATCATTATATTCATAGATTTTACTCGAATGGGTTCTCTGTCCTTCCTGCTCAAGGCATCGGCTACCACATTTGCCTTCCCCGGGTGGTAACGAATCTCAAAGTCGTAATCATTCAACAATTCAATCCACCTACGCTGCCTCATATTCAGTTGTTTCTGATTAAATATGTGTTGAAGACTTTTGTGGTCGGTATATATAATACTTTTGACCCCATATAAGTAGTGCCTCCAAGTCTTTAATGCAAAAACAACCGCGCCTAATTCCAAATCATGCGTCGTATAATTTTGTTCTTGAATCTTCAATTGTCTAGACGCATAAGCAATCACCTTCATTCGTTGCATTAATACACAACCGAGACCTTGCTTTGATGCGTCACAATAAATCTCAAAATCATTCCCTTCAGGCAATGACAATATAGGTGCTGTAGTTAGCTTTTTCTTCAATAACTGAAACGCTTTCTCTTGTTCATCATTCCATTCAAATTTCTTCCCTTTATGCGTTAATGCAGTCAAGGGTTTTGCTATTCTGGAAAAGTCTTGGATGAACCTTCTGTAGTAACCAGCTAGTCCTAAAAACTGGCGTATGTGTTTCGGAGTTTTGGGGTTTCCCACTTTTCAACAGTTTCTATCTTTGCCGGATCCACCTTAATACCTTCTTTGTTCACTATGTGACCGAGGAATTGAACTTCTTCCAACCAAAATGCACACTTTGAAAACTTAGCGTATAATTCTTCCTTCCTCAATACTTCTAACACCTTTCTCAAATGTTCACCGTGTTCTTGGTCATTCTTTGAGTAAATAAGTAGGTCATCAATGAAAACAATGACAAACTTGTCAAGGTATGGTCCACACACTCGGTTCATAAGGTCCTTGAACACAGCTGGTGCATTAGTTAAACCAAACAGCATGACCATAAACTCGTAATGACCGTAACGTGTTCTGAAAGCAGTCTTTGGAATATCATCTTCTTTCACCCGCATTTGATGATACCCGGAACGTAAGTCAATCTTTGAATAAACAGACGAGCCTTGTAGTTGATCAAATAAGTCGTCGATTCTAGGTAGTGGGTAGCGGTTCTTGATGGTAAGTTTGTTCAACTCTCGGTAGTCGATACACAACCTGAATGTACCATCTTTCTTCTTGAAAAACAAAACAGGAGCTCCCCATGGTGATGTGCTTGGTCGAATGAAACCACGCTCTAAAAGTTCTTGTAATTGGCTTTGCAGTTCTTTCATCTCACTGGGTGCGAGTCTGTAAGGAGCACGAGCTATTGGTGCAGCTCCTGGTACATGATCTATTTGAAATTCAACGGATCGATGTGGGGGTAATCCCTGTAATTCTTTCGGAAATACATCGGGAAATTCTTTTGCAATGGGAACATCATTGATGCTCTTTTCTTCAGTTTGTACTTTCTCGACGTGTGCTAGAACAGCATAGCAACCTTTTCTTATTAGTTTTTGTGCCTTCAAATTACTAATAAGATGTAGCTTCGTGTTGCCCTTTTCTCCGTACACCATTAAGGGTTTTCCTTTTTCTCGTATAATGCGAATTGCATTTTTGTAACAAACGATCTCTGCTTTCACTTCTTTCAACCAGTCCATACCGATTATCACATCAAAACTCCCTAACTCTACTGGTATCAAATCAATCTTAAATGTTTCGCTAACCAGTTTAATTTCTCGATTCCGACATATATTATCTGCTGAAATTAATTTACCATTTGCTAATTCGAGTAAAAATTTACTATCCAAAGGCGTCAATGGACAACTTAATTTAGCACAAAAATCTCTACTCATATAGCTTCTATCCGCACCCGAATCAAATAAAACGTAAGCAGATTTATTGTCAATAAGAAACGTACCCGTAACAAGCTCCGGGTCTTCCTGTGCCTCTGCCGCATTAATATTGAAAACTCTTCCGCGGCCTTGTCCATTCGTGTTCTCCTGGTTCGGGCAATTTCTAATAATGTGGCCCGATTTTCCACATTTATAACAAACTACATTGGCATAACTTGCTCCGACACTACTTGCTCCGCCATTACTCGTTCCGACACCATTTGTTCCTTTCGTTCTATTAACCCCTGGTCCGTAGACCTCACACTTCGCCACGCTATGACCATTTCTTTTACACTTGTTGCAAAATTTAGTGCAGAACCCCGAGTGATAAATTTCACACCTTTGGCATAGCTGCTTCTGATTGTTGTTGTTGTTGCGGTTATTATTATTATTGGGATGATTGTTGTAGTTACTGTTGTTATTGTTGTTGTTGTTGTTGTTGTTGGTCCGTTTATTATAGTTGCGATTGATGTTGCGATTGTTGGGATAATTGTTGCGATTATTGTTGTAATTGCTGCTTTTGTTGTATTGGTGATTCTTATCACCGTTTTCCTCCCACTTTCTTTTGACTTGCTTCACATTGGCCTCTTCAGCAGTCTGTTCTTTAATTCTTTCTTCAATCTGGTTCACTAGTTTGTGAGCCATTTTACATGCCTGTTGTATGGAGGCGGGCTCGTGTGAACTTATATCTTCTTGGATTCTTTCAGGTAATCCTTTCACAAACGCGTCGATCTTCTTATAACATCCCGCCTATTTCCGTTTACTTTTCCGTTATACTACTTTAAACTCCGTTATATGTTTATAACATCTCCCGTTAACACGCGTTCAAATTATCTTGTTTAGGTAATTTAACGCACCCGATTATAACTTGAGGGACTAGTTTCGCCAACAAGACAAAGAGGTGACTAGCTTTGACTAAGTCAACCTCCTTATCTTCTTCCTTTTCATTTCTTTCTTCTTTTCTTTCACTACTTACATATTTTCTCTAAATTCTCCATAAAGCAAATCATCATCCATAATAAATCGATCAAGCTTCGAGCCAAACAAATTACATATTTGAACTCCTCGTGATCTCCTCTTCGATTCCATACCAATCTCATTGCATTTGGGTAACTTTCTAAAATCACTAATTTTTGTGTTCTTGAGATTTTTGAGTTACAAGGTTGTTAATTAGTGTCTATGGCTCTAGTCTAACAAGATTATGTGTTTGAATTGCTTGATTTGTTGTTTGGAAGTAACTTGCATGAACTAGCAAAATGGGTGTGTTTAATCTTGAGTTTTAGATGATTAAATGTTGTTAAATGCTATAAATGCATGTATTAAATGTGTTCCTAGTGTTACTAGCTTCATTTTGATGTATAGGTTGCATGAGAAAACTCTAAGAACTTGTTTAGTGATTTTTGGTGGAATTGAGCTCGGGTTTAATGAACTTGAAATGATTATTTGATGCATTGATTGCCATGATTTGTTGTTAGTAAGTTGTTAGTTGTATTGTATGCTCAATTACCTACAAAATGGCATGTCATATGTATGCATTGAATGCCCGAATCATTAAATGTGCATTGGTGAGTTTGAAGCATTAATGTGTGCATTGAATGATCACTTGGTTTGAAAACTTGGTTGTTACAAATGAGGTTTTTGATTGATTAATTGTGTTTAGTTGCATTCTACGTCAAAAGAGCTTTCCAACGATATAAGGTGTGAGTCCTAAGTGTTAGCGGTTTGTGTTTTATGCACAAAAAGGTTTTGGATTGAGACTTGAACATTTGGGACTGGCCAGGCACCAGCACCCGGCCTTTGCCGCGTCGCGGCCCCTTCCTGTCGCGGCGCGACATATAAGGGGGCCAGGTTCTGACCTCCTTGTCCCAAATGTGAAAAATGTTTGGCACGTTCTAGACCTCCAATTCACATGCAATTTGTTCTAACATGCTTATATATGAATAATTAGCATAGAAAATTTGTTCGGGACCCGACCCGAACATGTTGACTTTTTCGTTGACTTTGACCGACCAAAGTTTGACTTTTTGTCAAACTTAACCAATTGATTATGCAATCTTTCTAACTTGTTTCTATACATGTATCTTGCATGAAACTTGACTATTTGCTTCACATGCTTCATAATCGAGTCGTATTGAGCCATAGGACTAATTGAACAACTTTGACCCTCCGTGACTATCGTTATTGACACAACCTATTTGTTTAGGTCGAGACTAGCGTTGTCCTTAGCGCACATTACTTGTTGAAGTACTTATTTGCTCTTGCAATCAAAGGTGAGATCATAGTCCCACTTTTACTCTTTTATACTTATATTTGGGATGAGAAAACATAAACGTTTCATTTTACAAAGTGAACACAAGTGCGAAAACAAACATTCTACGTACGAGTTAGAACAAAAAGCCTCAATTCAATTATCATTAGTTACACTTTCAGGGTGTAAGCGAAACTTATGTTGTGTGGCCATACGGGTTTGACAAACCCTCATTCGGACGGTTCGCTACCGTTAATCGGATGAAATATATTTTCGGGGATAAGTGTATGTTCTGACACTATATTAATGGGGTTTCGTGATAGTTAAGCCTTGATAATTGGGTGCTCGTGATATCAACTTTTAGAATGGTTTATTATTCTTTCAACGTGACAACACTTGTGGTTCAACTTACTTGTAGCGACCCCGACAAATCGTCAAGTGACGGCGTCGGCTACGTGGGTCCCATTACCTGATTATAAGTCTTTAAGATAACGTTTGACCAAAATATGTCGCCTTCATTTCAAAATAAAGATTGTTTCAAAGTTTACAAGAATTGTTCAACCAAAAGTTAAGTTACAACGTTATAAGTACGATTGAAATCCAAGCGACACAGTTTAAAGTAAAGTCAAAAGACGTTCCACGAAAAGCATGTATACTCGACATCCAATGCAAGTATCAAATAATGAGCGGAAGCATGTATCACATATCGTGCAAGACCTGAGAAAAACATAGAAATCTGTCAACGAAAACGTTGGTGAGATCATAAATGTATTTGTAAAAGTATATATTGAATCACAAGGTTTAGTATCAAGGCGTATACATCTCTAAAGATGTGTTTGTAAACCACAAGATTTAGTATAAAGTGAATATCAAGCGTATACATCCCAAAGGATGTTGTCTGTATCACGAGCACCCAATTACCAAAACTTAACTGAATCTTCCCTCTGAATTTTGAATATAGTGTTAGAACATACACTATGCACGTTGAAATTATATTTCATCCACTAACGGTAGCGAACCGTCTGAATGAGGGTTCGTTAAACCCGTATGGCCACACAACATAATCACTCGCTTACACTTACACCCTGCAAGTGGAACTAATGATAATTGGATTGAGGACTTTTGTTCTAACTCGTCTGTATCTTTGTATTCGTATTTGTGTTCAAAGTATAAAAGTATGAAAAGTATATATACATGTGAAATGTATATAAATATGTAATGTATATGTTTCTCAGCCCACGATTTAAAAGAATAAAAGTTGTTGAAAAGGTGGGACTATGATCTCACCTCAAGTGCACGAGTATAAATGTACTTCACAAAGTAAACGTGTGCATGAAAGTTGCTTAGCCTTGACCTAAACAAGTAAGTTATATCAATTAACCGGTTACGACACAAGGTCGGGTGAAATGTGTTCAATTAGTCCTATGGCTCGTTACGACTCGATTAAATACAGCATGTGAATCACGTTGCCAAGTTTCATGCGAGAATCAAGTATAAAAGCATGTTAGAAAGGTTGTATAAGTATTTGGTTAAGTTTGATTAAAAGTCAACTTGGTCGGGTCAAAGTCAACAGAAAAGTCAACGGGGTCGGGTTGGGTATCCGACAATTTTTCTAAGTTATATAATCATATATGAGCATGTTGGCCAAGTTTCATGTTAATCGGAGGTCCGTAGCATAGCAAACATTTTTATGTCAAATGACCAAAGTAACAGCCAGTTTTAGTGTATCAGGACGGCGTCCCAATTTCCAGGACGGGGTCCTGATATGAAGAGTGGGACGGCGTCCCAATTGCCAGGACGGCGTCCTGATATAAAGGGTGGGACGGCGTCTAGGAGGTTGGGACGGCGTCCCAAGAGACTTACAGACCCTGTTTGCAGAAAACACAAGGCACGAGCCAAACTAATCCTAGTTTATGATCCGCAAACAATCAAGACATGTATTTTATATCACCGGAAAGCTCTTTCGACAAGGAACACAACTAGATACATTTCCTAAATCAAATTTATCATTTTAGACAACAAAATCTCGTCGAAAGTTCGTTAAACGTTCCAAAACAAGGTTTCAAGTTCATCAATTGCAATTCAAGTTTCGGGAATCCAATTTATACATATGATATGCCGTTTTGAAGGTAATGAAATATGTAATACGACTAAACACTTATCAATAACATTAATAAGCATTCAACGCATCAAAAGTTCGTTTTAAGAGTTGTCAAACCCTAACCAAACCTCAAAATTACTAATCATGTTAATGTAAGGTTTTCATGTCAATCAACACACCAAAACGAAGCTATTGAAGTAACTAACACTTTGAACACACAAACATTAACATCTAAACACATTTCATCATCCAAAATCAAGGATTAAGCATACACTTTTCATTTTCAAGCTAGTTACACCAAAACATCAAGATCGAGCATACAAATCATATATTCATGTTATACACGAGCCATAGACACTAACTAACAACATATCAAGTCAAAAACACGAATTTGAGAAATCTAGAGTTTTAGAAATGTTACCCAAAATCGAAGTGGTTAGCATCAAATCGAAGAGGATGATGAGAGGATCAAGAATATGTATTCGGATTTGTTGTGAGCTTCCAAGATCAAAATTAGATGATGAATTTGTGTTTGTGTTCTTGAGAGAAAAGGAAGAAAGAAGAAGAGGAAGAAGATGGTGAAATGAAGTGTGTGGTGGTGAGGAGTCACTAGTTAGCCAAGTTTACCCGAGTGGCGAGATTAGTCCCTCAAGTTTGTTGTCGGGTGCGGGAAATAACCAAACGACTATTTTTAAAACGCAAGTTAACGAGAGATGTTATAATCGAGTAATGGGATTATCATGAACACTAGTTAACGAAAGATACAAATTTGAATAGCGAAAGATATTATATAAAAAAAAAAAAACGGTGTTAAAATAAATTTAACGGAAAATCACGGGATGTTACATTATCCACACCTCAAAAGAAATTTCGTCCCGAAATTTAGTTGGAAGTAATAGTCGATGTCTCTTACTCGAGACCTAGTGTAGTAACTCTACGAATGATTGAAGGTACTTTCTTAGACATTCCACGAATCCGGATAGTCGGGGTGTTACGTTGTATTAGGGCTTGGTTTTACGATTCACAAGTTCAGCCGGTTCTTCCTATGAGGAGGAGTTTGTCGTCAATAGTTGGTGCATCTAGAAGGATTGCACGTTCCTGTTCCGCAGGACACGTTTCTAAGTTTGTTACACGAAATGTAGGGTAAACGGAAACTTAATTGAGTCGGCCGTTCTAAATGGTAGGAAGCGGCTCCAATACGCCCCAAGGTTTCAAAAGGTTCAATATTGCGGATATAACCTTCCTCGATTTCCCAAAATGAGTTACACCTTTCCAAGGTGCGGTTTCTCAATATTACGCGGTTACACACTGGGATTTGTGAGGTTTTCATCTAAGTTTGGTATAACTCTTTTGGGCGACTACGGGTCGTCTCGAGCCCTTCTCGGACTTGGATTATCTCAATTGTTGTTTCTTGGATGAGTTAAGATTCGGTGTTTTGTTTGCACATGCTTTGGTCCAACGAATAGGGGTATGACATTAGCGGTCATATAGGGTTTCGGAAAGTGCGTGTGAACACACGAGTGGTAACTACTGTTGTAAGAGGGATCTACTAAAAGCGACCATGCAAGTTTGAAACATGTCTTTCGAAGACGTAAATCGTTCGTTTGTTCGGTTCGTCTGTTTGTGGGTGGTACGCGGTACTCATGTCTAAGCGGTCTCCAAGGTTTCTTGTAAAACTAGAAGTGAAACGAGTATTTCAATACGGAATAATTGACAAAGATACACCGTGTTGGAATAGAATCTCTTAAGATACGTTTGAACAAGTTAGTTAGTGTTCGAAAAAATGTTCGTTAGGACTATTCACCCTCGTGGCGAATACTTATGAAATATGAGGAGTTTCTCCATCCATGGAGAAATGTTACAAGGAGTTTCTTTAAACGAAAATGCGAGCGATAAAGATAGGAGTGAAATGAGGACTTAGAATAGGATGAGCTTACATCTCGAGGTTGCCATAACGTGCCTCTAGTTGTCAAAAGTTGAAGTCTGAAAGAGAAACGAGGTAGTACACGTAGTTGTATAGTTCGGGGTTGAATAATAGTTGGCCGATTATCAGAAACACAAGGACGTTAAGTCAAAGAAGAGTGAAGTATCATTGGATTGTGTGTTATCTTAAATTCCAGTAATATCAGACGGTAATGGTGAAATATCAGAGGTATGTAGTGTGGTACGTGATGACGAGAAAATTGATCGGATCCACAATTTAGTATTCAACTTCTTCGTGCAAAATAACGAATTTAACTAGAAATGTTGGTGTGAAGAATCACGCTCAAGATTCGGGCACGTAGAGGTTTATAGTTTTTCCTTAGTGAGTTAACAAGTTTAAAAGTCGCGTAACACGAGAAAAGTCAGAAATGAATCTTCGGTAATAACAGGCGAGTTCTAAGATTTTACGAATACAAGTCTGAGTTGAGAGAGTTTCATGATCACGTGCGGCTTGATTTCGAGATTGATTGTAATGCCTTGACCATTAACATCATGGTCTAGAAAATTTGACTTCGTTTAACAGAAATTCTCACTCGGAGAATTTGGTATAGAGTTGCTCTTTTCTCAAAGTTCGAGCGTAAGATGATGATGTTGTTCGTTTGCCTTCTTTACTTGAATAAGTTAAGATGTCATCTATAATTGTGATAACAGATTTGTCTAGATAAGTTGCATACGTGGTTTAGGAGGTTCATGAATACGGACGAGCCTTGGATAAATCGAATGGTACTAAGAGGGATTTACAACTAACGTTGCGAGTTCGGAAAAGACTCAGGAGACATCGTCTCCCTTAACCCCCAATTGATGATAACTGGAACGGAGGTTGTTTTGGAATACACACGTGATTCATGCAAGAAATCATGAGGTCATGGATGCGAGGGAGAGGGTATCGGTTTCCAATCGAAAATTACTCAGTTCACGATAATCTATACAAGATGATGGGGAAACGTTTTTTTTTTTTTTTTTTTTTTTTTTTTTTTTTTTTTTTTTTAACGAATAGGTTTCGAGCTCCCTAGTTCTATAGGTGTCAAGTCAAAAGTCTTAACGTATATCCTCCAATAAAATTTATAGGCACACAATATTTTTCCGTTGGTCACTTAAATTGCCTAAGTAGTGTCTAGGGGAAAAAGTGGAATGTAAAGAGCACGAGTCAAAGACTTGGTTAATAAACATCTAGTGGTAATCGAATCGAATAAGTATGAAATATACAGTTTGTTGTGAAGAAACGTACCCGTGACTAGTCCATCGTCGTCTCGGGCATCCTAGGTGTCGATGTTGAAAGTTCAACGGCGTGCGTTGGGGTTGATTTTCTTATTTGGGCACGCACTCCTAAAATGACCCGGTTGGCCACATTCAAAACAAACACCCGTCTTGGGTGCATTGGGCTCCTTTTGAGCGACGGGAGTGGTATTCCTACAATCGTGGGCTACATGGCCACTTCTTTGACACTTCAAGCAAAATGGTTTGCCACATTCGCCTAAATGATGTTTGTAGCACTCGTTACAATACGGTAGGTGTCCGGTATAACCCCTCTTGTCGTCGGAGGTGTAAGGCTTCTTAGCAAAGTTGTTGTTGCTTGATTGAGAGGGTTCCCACTTCCTTTTGTTGCCGCCCGATTTATCCTCGGCCTTAGGTGCCGGAACTACGATTTCGTCAACCGTTTCAATTAGTTGGCGAGCCATGTTCATAGCGGCTTGATGAGTAGTGGGTTTGGATGACATCACCCCTTGTTTGATGCTTTTTGGAAGACCGAGCATGTAGAGCTCAATCCTTTGAGATTCGGGGTTAACAAGATTAGGACACATCAAGGATAGTTCGGCGAAGCGTTGATTATAAGCTTTAAGATCGTTTCCGACCGCTTTCAAAGCTCTTAGTTCTTCCTCAAGCTTTCGGGTTTCTTCGCGCGGAAAATATTCAACAATCATCTTTTCCTTTAGATCGGCCCAAGAGAGGGCATGAGCTTCATCGGTACCCACCGATTGAACATAGGTGTTCCACCATGTTAGAGCAATTCCGGAGAAAGTGTGAGTGGAGTATTTGACCTTGTCTTGGTCCCGACAACCGCTTATGCTAAAGACGGCTTCCGTTTGCTCAAACCATCGGGTGAGCACGACCGGTCCCCCGGTTCCATCAAAAGTGTGAGGTTTGCACCCCATGAAAGCTTTATAGGAGCATCCCTCGTTTGAGTTTCCGGCTCCATTGTTGTTGCTGTTGTTGTTGTGGTTGTTATTATTATTGTTGTTGGATGAGTGACCGGCCATGGCCGCATCTACGGCGGTAGCTATCATCCGTTCGAGAGCTTGTTCGGGAGTTTCATTGCGGCGTACACGACGAGGAGCCATTGTTCCTTAAAGACACAAGAATATCGTTGGTTAGTATTTTCAACAATACTAACCGGAGTATGGAATAAGGATAGGGAGAAAATTTTCCTTGACTCGCCCTAAATTCTTTATGTCATAATGTCGGAACGTCCATGTGAATCACCGTAATATAATCCCGGAAATTATATTACCCTGATTCTCATGTGCATTTAACATTACTTCATAAAGTCAAGGTGGCGCGTCAACAAAATTTATCAACATAAGATCAAGATCGAATACGAGTTAGATATCATAGAAGAGTTCGAGTATAAATGCACAAATAGTCAAGTAATTCCTACTGCAGTCTATATGCCGGTTGTAGTCTAGATTCACCTATGTACCCTATGACTCGGGGTGGACACAAATGAACTCTAAATCCCTACAACCAAGGCTCTGATACCAACTGTAGCGACCCCGACAAATCGTCAAGTGACGGCGTCGGCTACGTGGGTCCCATTACCTGATTATAAGTCTTTAAGATAACGTTTGACCAAAATATGTCGCCTTCATTTCAAAATAAAGATTGTTTCAAAGTTTACAAGAATTGTTCAACCAAAAGTTAAGTTACAACGTTATAAGTACGATTGAAATCCAAGCGACACAGTTTAAAGTAAAGTCAAAAGACGTTCCACGAAAAGCATGTATACTCGACATCCAATGCAAGTATCAAATAATGAGCGGAAGCATGTATCACATATCGTGCAAGACCTGAAAAAAACATAGAAATCTGTCAACGAAAACGTTGGTGAGATCATAAATGTATTTGTAAAAGTATATATTGAATCACAAGGTTTAGTATCAAGGCGTATACATCTCTAAAGATGTGTTTGTAAACCACAAGATTTAGTATAAAGTGAATATCAAGCGTATACATCCCAAAGGATGTTGTCTGTATCACGAGCACCCAATTACCAAAACTTAACTGAATCTTCCCTCTGAATTTTGAATATAGTGTTAGAACATACACTATGCACGTTGAAATTATATTTCATCCACTAACGGTAGCGAACCGTCTGAATGAGGGTTCGTTAAACCCGTATGGCCACACAACATAATCACTCGCTTACACTTACACCCTGCAAGTGGAACTAATGATAATTGGATTGAGGACTTTTGTTCTAACTCGTCTGTATCTTTGTATTCGTATTTGTGTTCAAAGTATAAAAGTATGAAAAGTATATATACATGTGAAATGTATATAAATATGTAATGTATATGTTTCTCAGCCCACGATTTAAAAGAATAAAAGTTGTTGAAAAGGTGGGACTATGATCTCACCTCAAGTGCACGAGTATAAATGTACTTCACAAAGTAAACGTGTGCATGAAAGTTGCTTAGCCTTGACCTAAACAAGTAAGTTATATCAATTAACCGGTTACGACACAAGGTCGGGTGAAATGTGTTCAATTAGTCCTATGGCTCATTACGACTCGATTAAATACAGCATGTGAATCACGTTGCCAAGTTTCATGCGAGAATCAAGTATAAAAGCATGTTAGAAAGGTTGTATAAGTATTTGGTTAAGTTTGATTAAAAGTCAACTTGGTCGGGTCAAAGTCAACAGAAAAGTCAACGGGGTCGGGTTGGGTATCCGACAATTTTTCTAAGTTATATAATCATATATGAGCATGTTGGCCAAGTTTCATGTTAATCGGAGGTCCGTAGCATAGCAAACATTTTTATGTCAAATGACCAAAGTAACAGCCAGTTTTAGTGTATCAGGACGGCGTCCCAATTTCCAGGACGGCGTCCTGATATGAAGAGTGGGACGGCGTCCCAATTGCCAGGACGGCGTCCTGATATAAAGGGTGGGACGGCGTCTAGGAGGTTGGGACGGCGTCCCAAGAGACTTACAGACCCTGTTTGCAGAAAACACAAGGCACGAGCCAAACTTCAATCAATCCTAGTTTATGATCCGCAAACAATCAAGACATGTATTTTATATCACCGGAAAGCTCTTTCGACAAGGAACACAACTAGATACATTTCCTAAATCAAATTTATCATTTTAGACAACAAAATCTCGTCGAAAGTTCGTTAAACGTTCCAAAACAAGGTTTCAAGTTCATCAATTGCAATTCAAGTTTCGGGAATCCAATTTATACATATGATATGCCGTTTTGAAGGTAATGAAATATGTAATACGACTAAACACTTATCAATAACATTAATAAGCATTCAACGCATCAAAAGTTCGTTTTAAGAGTTGTCAAACCCTAACCAAACCTCAAAATTACTAATCATGTTAATGTAAGGTTTTCATGTCAATCAACACACCAAAACGAAGCTATTGAAGTAACTAACACTTTGAACACACAAACATTAACATCTAAACACATTTCATCATCCAAAATCAAGGATTAAGCATACACTTTTCATTTTCAAGCTAGTTACACCAAAACATCAAGATCGAGCATACAAATCATATATTCATGTTATACACGAGCCATAGACACTAACTAACAACATATCAAGTCAAAAACACGAATTTGAGAAATCTAGAGTTTTAGAAATGTTACCCAAAATCGAAGTGGTTAGCATCAAATCGAAGAGGATGATGAGAGGATCAAGAATATGTAGTCGGATTTGTTGTGAGCTTCCAAGATCAAAATTAGATGATGAATTTGTGTTGTGTTCTTGAGAGAAAAGGAAGAAAGAAGAAGAGGAAGAAGATGGTGAAATGAAGTGTGTGGTGGTGAGGAGTCACTAGTTAGCCAAGTTTACCCGAGTGGCGAGATTAGTCCCTCAAGTTTGTTGTCGGGTGCGGGAAATAACCAAACGACTATTTTTAAAACGCAAGTTAACGAGAGATGTTATAATCGAGTAACGGGATTATCATGAACACTAGTTAACGAAAGATACAAATTTGAATAGCGAAAGATATTATATAAAAAAAAAAAACGGTGTTAAAATAAATTTAACGGAAAATCACGGGATGTTACATTACTTACTCATTTACTTACTTACTAAACCTATGATTTCACCAACGTTTTCGTTGACAGATTCTCTATGTTTTTCTCAGGTCCTTGAACTTAAGTGATACATGCTTCTGCTCATACTTTTGATACTTGCATTGGATGTCGAGTATACTTGCATATGTGGAGCATCTTTTTGGCTACTTTAAACTATGTCGCACGTGTTTCATATGAACTATAACTTTTGATATGTACTTGTCTTGGGAATTACTTTTGTAAACATTGAAACATCCTTTTATGAAATGAATGCGACATATTTTCGGTCAAACTTTGTTATAAATGCTTATGACCATGCAATGGGACCATACGTAGATGACGCCGTCACTTGACGATTTGTCGGGGTCGCTACACTTCTCTTCCTCATCTTCGAATGCTCCCGGACACAATAGGCACAATTCTGTGAATCGTCTTTCGTACGTGGTAATATCAAATTCTTGGGTTCGTAACCCTCTAAGTTCTGTCTTGAGCTTATTGACCTCGGTTCTGGGACGGTACTTCTCGTTCATCAAGTGCTTGAATGCTGACCACGGTAGTGCGTACGCATCGTCTTGTCCCACTTGCTCTAGATAGGTATTCCACCATGTTAACGCAGAACCTGTGAAGGTATGCGTAGCGTACTTCACTTTGTCCTCTTCAGTACACTTACTTATGGCAAACACCGATTCGACCTTCTCGGTCCACCGTTTCAATCCGATCGGTCCTTCGGTTCCATCAAATTCCAAAGGTTTGCAGGCAGTGAATTCTTTGTAGGTGCATCCTACACGATTTCCTGTACTGCTAGATCCAAGGTTATTGTTGGTATGTAGCGCAGCTTGTACCGCGGCTATGTTTGAAGCTAGAAAAGTACGGAATTCCTCTTCATTCATATTCACGGTGTGTCGAGTAGTCGGTGCCATTTCCTTCAAAATAGTCAAATGGAACAAGTTAATCATACAGAATATTAAGAGTAGTTAATAGTATTTCGTAGCATAATATGAACTCATTTATAAAAGCTTTTTCTTCATATTAGCGTTTTATAAGTTTAAATTCAGGTAGTACCTACCCGTTAAGTTCATACTTAGTAGCTAATATACAATTCAACTACTACAATTCTATATGAAAAACTGATTATAATAATATTTCGCGTTCAAACTTTTACACAATATTTTACAAACTTACAATACCGCTTATTTTACATATAGCATGAAATATAGCACACAATAAATTTGATACAAGATGGTTGTGAAGATAATTCTAGCTAGTACACAAGTTGTTCAGCAAAGGCAATAAAGACACGTAATTCATACGTCCAAAAACAAGTCATGCATTCTGGTTTTACTAGGATTACTTCCCATCCTTGGTCTTGTGGAACATAACCGTTATGGATGTTGATAAGACAGCGTGTTGTAACGTCGTCAAAGGGACGAGGGTTACGTAATGTCCAACAGTCCCGTAACAATCTAAAAACCTCATTTCTTACCCCAATTACCGACTCCGTCACGTGGGGAAACGTTTTGTTTAATAGTTGTAGCCCGATGTTCTTGTTCTCACTTTGGTGAGAAGCGAACATTACTAATCCGTAAGCATAACATGCTTCTTTATGTTGCATGTTAGCCGCTTTTTCTAAATCACGAAGTCCAATATTCGGATATATTGAGTCAAAATAATTTCTTAACTCATTGCGTAAAATAGCATTTGGGTTCCCCGCAATATATGCGTCAAACTAAACACATCGTAACTTATGGATTTCCCAATGTGATATCCCCCATCTTTCGAACGAAATCCTTTTATAAACCAAGGCATTCTTGGAACGTGCTTCGAATGTCTTACAAACTGATCTCGCCTTAAATAGTTGTGCCGAAGAATTCTGACCGACTCTAGACAAGATTTCATCAATCATGTCTCCGGGTAGGTCTCTTAAAATATTGGGTTGTCTATCCATTTTGTGTTTTTATACTGTAAAATAGACAAGAGTTAGATTCATAAAAAAATACTTATTAATACAAGCAATTTTTACATATATATCATAAAGCATAAGCACACTATATTACATATATTACACCACACGAATACAACTATCTTATTCCGACTCGCTTGTTTCATCTTCTTCGGTTTTGGTTCGTTTTGCCAAGTTTCTAGGGATATATGATGTTCCCCTAATACGAGCCGTCCTTTTCCACATTGGTTTAGAAAAACCTGGTGGTTTAGAGGTTCCCGGGTCATTGTTACAACTTAAGGACTTCGGGGGTTGACGATACATATAAAGTTCATCGGGGTTGGAATTAGATTTCTCTATTTTTATGCCCTTTCCCTTATTATTTTCTTTTGCCTTTTTAAATTCAGTTGGGGTAATTTCTATAACATCATCGGAATTCTCGTCGGAATTCGATTCATCGGAGAATTGGTAATCCTCCCAATATTTTGCTTCCTTGGCGGAAACACCATTGACCATAATTAACCTTGGTCGGTTGGTTGAGGATTTTCTTTTACTTAACCGTTTTATTATTTCCCCCACCGGTTCTATTTCTTCATCCGGTTCCGATTCTTCTTCCGGTTCCGATTCTTCTTCCGGTTCCGACTCTTCTTCCGGTTCCTCTTCGGGAACTTGTGAATCAGTCCACGAATCATTCCAATTTACATTTGACTCTTCATTATTATTGAAGGTATTTCGTATGCCCGAGAGATATATTAAATCAATGTGGCTAATATGTTATGATCCAAGTCGGGTCATACCCAATAACAAACTTACCGACACCTTAAACGTATTTAATATTGACGATTGGCTCGTTAAATAAATACGCGACACTTGAACTTTAGAAAATCGGTTTTCTAAAATATAATCACTTGAGATAAATTATTTGGATAATTTATATACATTATGAATTTAATTATTTATAGGTTTAAATAATTATATTGTGTTATATTTTGTAAATAATTTATAAAATATGCAAGTAACTTAGAAAATACTTGGCATTTTGTAACAAGCTTTTATAAAACAAAATACAAGTTTTATAAAAATAAAACCACCCCACTTGGTGGACGGTTTTGGGAGGTCTCCAAGGCTCTCCCATGCTTGTTTCCTTGTTACTTGTGTTGGCACAAGTTCATATATGCATGGGTCATTCAAAAACCAAGGTATTCTTTGACTCAACACTTAGAAAAACAAGAAAAACACTCTCCTTTTGTTGCATACAGCATTCTGGCCAAAAATTTTGGACAAAAGGGGTGTGCTTGAGTTTTTTTGAAAGCTTATTTTCAAGTGTCAATAAATCCTAACCATTGTATTAGGTGTTGGGAAGAGTTTGGGGTATTATCTCTTGAGGTTTCATAGTTTTGGAGCTTCCATTCACCATCATTCTTTTGACAAGCTGCTGTCCAGAATTTTGGGTTCAAAGGAAGTGGGTTACAAGCTTGGTTTAAAGGTGATTAAGTGTTTAAAACATAACTAAGCTCAAGGGTGGTGTTGGTGCATCAAAAGCTTGGAGTTTCAACACATTTGTTCATCATCTTCTTGTATCAAACAACCCTCAACTAGCTTGAGGAGGTATTGAACCTTACTTCCTTGTTAATTATATGTAAGCTTATTTTCATGACTTGATACATACATGGAATTCACTTAAAATGGTTTAAGATATAAACTTGTTTTCTTAATCATCATGCTTCCGCTTACTTTAAATTTCATAAAATTGGTTTTGTGACTATGTTAACATTATGAACATGTTGTTATATCGAATTCCATCAATGGTATCTAGAGCCGAAGTCAATGAAATATGCTTCTAATATATGGTCTTTAAAACCCACCAACTTTGCATTCTATGTACATGCATGAAAGTAGAATGTAAAAATATTCGGGTTTGGGTGGGTTCATGATTTTGGCCGAATTTTAAGGGTTCCAAAAGTGGGTTTGGAACTTGCAAATTGGTCAATTTTGTTGTATGTTGTAAGTTCACAATCTATGCCTTGACCTTGTGTTTGGTTGCATGCATGGTTGATTAATATTTATTCAATTGGTTTGTAATAATATTTATTCATTTGGCATGTAATAATTCATTTGGTTATGTAATTTATTTTATATTTGGTATGTAAAATAGAATAGGTTGTATTTTCATTTTCTAGATAAAAATGTATTAGGATACATATTTTGTAAAATGAAGATACAAGATGATGAAGACTTGAAGAACACAAGGAGCATATGGATGCAAGGTTAAGTGGGAGATTTGAAATCTCCTACTTTGTATTATTACCCCTTTACCCGGTGACATTTGTTTTCGGCTAAACAAATGTCCACCAAGATGGCTAGATTGTGAACATACTTGTTTTGCATGTGTGGTTGTTTGTTGTTTATTGTATTGTATGTTTGGTTGATACAATTAATCACAAGATAACAACAAGCAAAACGACAATTTAATTGGTTAAATTAGACGTATTAATAACATGCAAGACGACAATTTAATTGGTTAAATTAAAAGCAACTAAAGACCTAAATAAATGGTTATTAAGAACAAGAAAAGGATCACATATATAAAATGGTTTATATCAAGTAATTGGCAAATTACAAGACTTGAAAATGGATTTCAAATGAACCATACACTAAATGCATGTTGGTGTATGGCATAAATGTTTTCTTAAACTAGAATTAACGAAAACTTAAAATCCCATGATCGACAAGGTAAACAAGTTTAATGCCATCCTTTTGTGGGACACTTAAACATAGTAGGGAATTCATAATGGGATAAAGGTCACCTAACCGTTATGAGCTAACTAATATGGTTAAGGTAAAATTCGCATGCTTGTGGGATAAAGGTCACCTAACCACTTGTATGTTAATTTTACATGTTTACACAAGTAGGACGACTTGATTTGGGAATCATGAACTTAGGGTCACCGAAGCATGAGGAACAAATAGGCGTTGATGGGATAAATATGCCATGCAAAAGGATTGCATGATCCCATAATATAGAAGTTGCAAAAGGATTGCAATTGTCATATAATGACTACCTAGCTAAACCAAATGACGGGATAAAGGTCACCTAACCGAAATTTGGTTCACCGTTGGATTCTAAAATTTAATAAATATCAATTGGATTTAAAGGGTATTGATTATTAAATTAAAATTGATACTTAAACTACTTTGTTAAAATTTTGTAGATGGCCGCCAATAACAACAACATACAAAACGCACCTATTAACTTGAACAACCTATCATTAAGGTCTCTCCTCGAGAAAGACAAACTCAACCATACGAACTTTATGGATTGGTTCCGTAATCTTAGAATTGTCCTCAAACTTGAGGATAAGGCGTATGTGTTGGAAGACCCCATTCCCGATCAACCCGACGAGGATGATACGGAAGACATGGCTTATTGGGATAAGTATTGCGCCGATTCTGTGCAAGTCGCTTGCCTAATGCTTGGGACTATGATACCCGAACTCCAAAAGGATTTCGAACATCATAGTGCATATGACATGGTTACGCAATTGAAGGAGATGTTCCTTCAACAAGCACGTGTCGAGCGCTTCGAAACGGTTCGAGCATTACATGCATGTCGTATGGATGACACCCAATCCGTATCCTCTTATGTCCTCAAAATGAAAAGCCTTATTGATCGCGCAAACCGTCTTAATCTCAACATATCTAATGAGCTAGCCACTGATCTTATCCTAAACTCCCTGTCAAAAAGGTTTGACCAATTTGTAATTAATTACAATATGAATGGGATGGATAAGACCATTGGTGAACTTCATGGCATGTTAAGGACGGCGGAAACTAGCATGGGTAAGAGGGCTTCACCCGTGCTAATGATCAATGATGGTGGGTTCAAAGGTAACAACACCTCTAAGCCAAAGGCGACTAAGAGGAAAGAACCCGCCCATCAAGGCAAGGGAAAGGGGAGGATGGTTACCCCAACCAAAAACAAGAACAAGAAGCAAAAGGTTGCCGGACAAGCAAACCCCAAGGAAGACCCGTGCTTCGGTTGCGGTGAGATGGGTCATTGGAAACGAAACTGTCCGGTCTACCTTAAGGAGTTGAAGGAAAAGAGGGATGCGGGGCAATCCTCAGGTAATATATATATGGTATATATAGAGCTTAGTATTACTTCTTCTAATACATGGGTATTAGACACTGGATGTGGAACTCACATTTGCAATTCTTTGCAGGGGTTCAAAAGAAGTAACAAGCAAACGGGAACATCAAGTCTCTTCATGGGGAATGGAGCTAAAGTGCAATTGAAAGCTCAAGGAGACTTTGTGTTAAAACTTCCAAGTAGCATGGAACTTATTTTGAATGATGTTTTGTATGCACCCGACTTGTGTCGAAACATTATTTCTGTTTCCCGTTTGAAACAATATGGTTTTAATGTTAATTTTATTAATGATGATATCCATGTTTGTTTAGATAATGTATTCTATTTCAAGGCTTCACCTTCAAATGGAATTTATGAATTGGTTCATGATGACACATCATCTAGTAGCTCAATGTACCATACAAGCACCAAGAAACTCAAAAGGGATTTGAGTGATTCCTACTTATGGCATTGTCGCCTTGGTCACATAAACAAGAACCGAATGCATACACTTCAAAAGAATGGACTTTTAAAATCAAATGAGATGGACTCTTTTGATGTATGTGAATCTTGTTTACAAGGTAAAATGACTAAAGCACCTTTCAAAGGGACCTATGAAAGGGCTAAAGACTTATTGGGATTAATACATTCGGATGTGTGTGGTCCCTTTAAGCCCATGACTAGGAATGGTGAAAGATACTTTGTTACATTCATTGATGACTTCAGTCGTTTCGGATATGTCTACTTGTTAAGGCATAAGGATGAAACTTTTGAAGCATTCAAAGAATATCAAAACGAAGTACAAAATCAACTCAACAAGACAATCAAGGTACTGCGTACCAATAGAGGTGGTGAATACCTAAGCGATGCCTTCCAAGATCATCTTAGAAGTTGTGGGATTATCTCACAACTCACTCCTCCTGGAACACCCCAACTGAATGGAGTTTCCGAAAGGAGGAACCGAACCCTAATGGATATGGTTCGATCTATGATGGCTAGAAGCTCGTTACCTCTATCATTTTGGGGTTATTGTCTATGCTCCGCGGCTCGTATTTTAAATATGGCCCCAACTAAGAAAGTGGAACGAACACCTCATGAGATGTGGTTTGGAAAACCTCCATCTCTATCATACTTAAAGGTATGGGGATGTGAAGCTTACCCTAAGCGTTACGTCCCTAATAAGTTGAATGCTCGATCCACGAAGTGTATCTTCATAGGATATCCCAAGAATGATATGGGATATTATTTCTATGATCCATCCGAGCAGAATGTATTTGTTGCTCGGAAGGCGGAATTCCTTGAAACTAAGTTCCTAATGGAAGGAAATAGTGAAAGGAAGATAGATCTTGAGGAGGTTCAAGATCAAGTAGATGATACACAATTGTTTGACACTAGCACTCGACATGAAAATGTTGAGAATGATCAAATGGATGATCAAAATACACAAGACGTTCGCAGATCTGGTAGGATTAGTAATCCTCCTGAGAGATATGGGTTTCTCATGGATGGTTGCTATGTGGTTGATTTGGATGAACCAATAAACTACCAAGATGCTTTATCAAGGATTGATAAAGATAAATGGCAGGAAGCCATGAACGCTGAGATGCAATCCATGTATGACAACCAAGTTTGGGAACTTGTTACACAACCTGCTGGCTCAAGGCTAGTTGATTGTAAATGGCTTTTCAAAATGAAAACCGACATACATGGAAACTTGGATACATATAAAGCTAGACTTGTAGCAAAAGGTTTCACTCAAACTCAAGGGGTTGACTATGATGAAACTTTTTCGCCTGTGGCAATGCTAAAGTCTATTAGGATATTAATTGCCATTGCTGCTCATTATGATTATGAAATATGGCAAATGGATGTCAAGACCGCTTTCCTAAATGGACATCTTGAGGAAGATGTCTATATGGTTCAGCCTGAGGGTTTTGTTGATCCGAAATATCCTAAAAAGGTATGCAAGTTAAAGAAGTCAATCTACGGATTGAAACAAGCATCTAGAATGTGGAATCATCGTTTTAATGAGGAGGCCAAGAAATTTGGCTTCATTAAAAATGGTGATGAAGCTTGTGTATACAAGAAAGCTAGTGGGAGCACTATCATGTTCCTTGTACTATATGTGGATGATATATTGTTATTTGGAAATGATATTCCGGCAATGCAAGGTGTTAAAACTTGGTTAAGCAAATGCTTCTCCATTAAGGATCTTGGAGAAGCACAATACGTTTTGGGGATTGGGATCTACAGGGATAGATCCAAGAAACTGATAGGTTTAAATCAAAGTGCATACATTGAAAAGATCTTGAAAAGGTTCAAGATGGAGAACTCTAAGAAAGGTTTGGTACCTATTCAAAAGGGAACACTTCTCAGTTCATCTCAGTGCCCCACCACGAAAGATGAACAAGAAAGAATGAAGAAAGTCCCATATGCTTCTGCCATTGGGTCAATCATGTATGCAATGATATGCAATAGACCGGATGTGTCATGCGCTCTTAGCCTGACAAGTAGATACCAGAATAACCTAGGAAACAGTCATTGGATTGCTGTTAAAAGTATATTGAAATACCTTAGGAGGACTAAGGATATGTTTCTGATATATGGGTCTGGTGAGGAGGAACTCGCTGTAAAAGGTTACGTGGATGCAAGTTTCCAAACTGATCGTGATGATTCTCGATCACAATCCGGTTATGTCTTCACATTAAATGGAGGTGCGGTCTCTTGGAAGAGTTCAAAACAGGATGTTGTTGCTCTATCCACTACAGAGTCGGAGTACATCGCCGCATCATTAGCAGCTCAGGAAGCTGCATGGATGAAGAAATTCATCGACGACTTAGGAGTAGTCCCTTCCATTCAGGACCCTCTTGAGATCTTTTGTGACAACGAGGGTGCGATTGCTCAAATCAAGGAACCTCGTGCTCATCAAAAGACCCGTCACATTGAGCGGAGATTCAACTACATAAGGGATGAAGTTGAAAAGGGAAAGATATGTATTCGCAAAGTTCACACAGATCTTAATATAGCGGATCCTCTCACGAAGCTCTTACATGGATCAAAACATGCAGGACATGTTTGTGCATTAGGGCTTCGATATTCTAGTGATTGGTCATGATCTGTTTTAAGTATTGTAATGGAACGAAATTGTTCAAACTCATTAATATAATTATGGTTTAATTTATTTTGAGTTAAGTTCCTATTTTGCATATTTTATCCATGAATAAGCAATTATTCTAAATTCCGTAGTTGATCACATTTGTGGGAACAAGTGTGAGGTTTAGACTATTATGAACTTGGATTGGTATACATTCACGGACTGAATGTGGGGCAAGGTTGCTACCAAGGTTCATAGATATTTGTGGGATGCAAATATTGGAAGACCCGCCCTCAAGATTTGCTAAATGGAGCCTTTGTGGTTGATCACATGTAATCTTGAGTAAAGGCGAATATCATTGTATCCTCTGACCTGAGATACATATTGGGTTCAGATATTTACCAAGTATTGTGCCTTGAATCTTTCCTTCGCTATTCTGAAATATGGTAGTTCATAAGGAAGAGCTCAGGTACAATGCAAGGTACATATTTAGGACGTATGTAGTCAAGATGGAATTTGTCCCTCTTATTCGTTGAGAGTCAGATGTCTAAGGCCTGATAAAGTTAAATCTAGAAAGAGAGTGATCACTCTGTATCTCTTGGATTTAACATGACATCTAGGATGAAAGGATATAATGAAAAGATTCACCTATTCATATTCGAGATGGGAACTCGAAAGGGATGATGTTATTGAATGGCAAAAGTCATAACATATTGGGGGTGATGGACGGTCGTTAGGTGGTATCCGTCACTTGCATTAATTTCTTATGTTTCTCGTGCAAGTGGGAGATTGAAGGTATTTCGTATGCCCGAGAGATATATTAAATCAATGTGGCTAATATGTTATGATCCAAGTCGGGTCATACCCAATAACAAACTTACCGACACCTTAAACGTATTTAATATTGACGATTGGCTCGTTAAATAAATACGCGACACTTGAACTTTAGAAAATCGGTTTTCTAAAATATAATCACTTGAGATAAATTATTTGGATAATTTATATACATTATGAATTTAATTATTTATAGGTTTAAATAATTATATTGTGTTATATTTTGTAAATAATTTATAAAATATGCAAGTAACTTACAAAATACTTGGCATTTTGTAACAAGCTTTTATAAAACAAAATACAAGTTTTATAAAAATAAAACCACCCCACTTGGTGGACGGTTTTGGGAGGTCTCCAAGGCTCTCCCATGCTTGTTTCCTTGTTACTTGTGTTGGCACAAGTTCATATATGTATGGGTCATTCAAAAACCAAGGTATTCTTTGACTCAACACTTAGAAAAACAAGAAAAACACTCTCCTTTTGTTGCATACAGCATTCTGGCCAAAAATTTTGGACAAAAGGGGTGTGCTTGAGTTTTTTTGAAAGCTTATTTTCAAGTGTCAACAAATCCTAACCATTGTATTAGGTGTTGGGAAGAGTTTGGGGTATTATCTCTTGAGGTTTCATAGTTTTGGAGCTTCCATTCACCATCATTCTTTTGACAAGCAGCTGTCCAGAATTTTGGGTTCAAAGGAAGTGGGTTACAAGCTTGGTTTAAAGGTGATTAAGTGTTTAAAACATAACTAAGCTCAAGGGTGGTGTTGGTGCATCAAAAGCTTGGAGTTTCAACACATTTGTTCATCATCTTCTTGTATCAAACAACCCTCAACTAGCTTGAGGAGGTATTGAACCTTACTTCCTTGTTAATTATATGTAAGCTTATTTTCATGACTTGATACATACATGGAATTCACTTAAAATGGTTTAAGATATAAACTTGTTTTCTTAATCATCATGCTTCCGCTTACTTTAAATTTCATAAAATTGGTTTTGTGACTATGTTAACATTATGAACATGTTGTTATATCGAATTCCATCAATTATTAGGTGAGTCAATGGGACTTGTTCTAGAGGTAGACATCTATCACATAATATCAAACACGTTAAGAGATTAATATATCACATAATATTCACATGTTAAAAATATATAGTTTCCAACAAAATTTGTTAAGCAATCATTTTTCAAGTAAACACGGTCGAAGTCCAGACTCACTAATGCATCCTAACAAACTCGATAAGACACACTAATGCAAAATTCTGGTTCTCTAAGACCAACGCTCGTATACCAACTGAAATGTCCCGTTCTTATTGATTAAAAACGTTCCATATTAATTGATTTTGTTGCGAGGTTTTGACCTCTATATGAGATGTTTTTCAAAGTCTGGATTCATTTTAAAACAAACCATAACCTTTATTTCATCAATAAAGGTTTAAAAAGCTTTACGTAGATTATCAAATAATGATAATCTAAAATATCCGGTTTACACACGACCATTACATAATGGTTTACAATACAAATATGTTACAACAAAATAAGTTTCTTGAATACAGATTTTACACAATATCATACAAGCATGGACTCCAAATCTCGTCCTTATTTAAGTATGCGACAGCGGAAGCTCTTAATAATCACCTGAGAATAAACATGCTTAAAACGTCAACAAAAATGTTGGTGAGTTATAGGTTTAACCTATATATATCAAATCATAATAATAGACCACAAGATTTCATATTTCAATACACATCCCATACATAGAGATAAAAATCATTCATATGGTGAACACCTGGTAACCGACGTTAACAAGATGCATATATAAGAATATCCCCATCATTCCGGGACACCATTCGGATATGATATAAATTTTGAAGTACTAAAGCATCCAGTACTTTGGATGGGGTTTGTTAGGCCCAATAGATCTATCTTTAGGATTCGCGTCAATTAGGTTGTCTGTTCCCTAATTCTTAGATTACCAGACTTAATAAAAAGGGCCATATTCGATTTTGATAATTCAACCATAGAATGTAGTTTCACGTACTTGTGTCTATTTTGTAAATCATTTATAAAACCTGCATGTATTCTCATCCCAAAAATATTAGATTTTAAAAATGGGACTATAACTCACTTTCACAGATTTTTACTTCGTCGGGAAGTAAGACTTAGCCACTGGTTGATTCATGAACCTATAACAATATATATATATATATATCAAAGTATGTTCAAAATATATTTACAACACTTTTAATATATTTTGATATTTTAAGTTTATTAAGTCAGCTGTCCTCGTTAGTAACCTACAACTAGTTGTCCACGGTTAGATGTACAGAAATAAATCGATAAATATTATCTTGAATCAATCCACGACCCAGTGTATACGTATCTCAGTATTGATCACAACTCAAACTATATATATTTTGGAATCAACCTCAACCCTGTATAGCTAACTCCAACATTCACATATAGAGTGTCTATGGTTGTTCCGAAATATATATAGATGTGTCGACATGATAGGTCGAAACAATGTATACGTGTCTATGGTATCTCAAGATTACATAATATACAATACAAGTTTATTAAGTTATGGTTGGAATAGATTTGTTACCAATTTTCACGTAGCTAAAATGAGAAAAATTATCCAATCTTGTGTTACCCATAACTTTTTCATTTTAAATCCGTTTTGAGTGAATCAAATTGCTATGGTTTCATATTGAACTCTATTTTATGAATATAAACAGAAAAAGTATAGGTTTAAAGTCAGAAAAATAAGTTACAAGTTGTTTTTGTAAAGGTAGTCATTTCAGTCGAAAGAACGATGTCTAGATGACCATTTTAGAAAACATACTTCCACTTTGAGTTTAACCATAATTTTTGGATATAGTTTCATGTTCATAATAAAAATCATTTTCTCAGAATAACAACTTTTAAATCAAAGTTTATCATAGTTTTTAATTAACTAACCCAAAACAGCCCGCGGTGTTACTACGACGGTGTAAATCCGGTTTTACGGTGTTTTTCGTGTTTCCAGGTTTTAAATCATTAAGTTAGCATATCATATAGATATAGAATATGTGTTTAGTTGATTTTAAAAGTCAAGTTAGAAGGATTAACTTTTGTTTGCGAACAAGTTTAGAATTAACTAAACTATGTTCTAGTGATTACAAGTTTAAACCTTTGAATAAGATAGCTTTATATGTATGAATCGAATGATGTTATGAATATCATTACTACCTTAAGTTCCTTGGATAAACCTACTGGAAAAGAGAAAAATGGATCTAGCTTCAACGGATCCTTGGATGGCTCGAAGTTCTTGAAGCAGAATCATGACACGAAAACAAGTTCAAGTAAGATCATCACTTGAAATAAGATTGTTATAGTTATAGAAATTGAAACAAAGTTTGAATATGATTATTACCTTGTATTAGAATGATAACCTACTGTAAGAAACAAAGATTTCTTGAGGTTGGATGATCACCTTACAAGATTGGAAGTGAGCTAGCAATCTTGAAAGTATTCTTGATTTTATGTAACTAGAACTTGTAGAATATATGAAGAACACTTAGAACTTGAAGATAGAACTTGAGAGAGATAAATTAGATGAATAAAATTGAAGAATGAAAGTGTTTGTAGGTGTTTTTGGTCGTTGGTGTATGGATTAGATATAAAGGATATGTAATTTTGTTTTCATGTAAATAAGTCATGAATGATTACTCATATTTTTGTAATTTTATGAGATATTTCATGCTAGTTGCCAAATGATGGTTCCCACATATGTTAGGTGACTCATATGGGCTGCTAAGAGCTGATCATTGGAGTGTGTATACCAATAGTACATACATCTAAAAGCTGTGTATTGTACGAGTACGAATACGGGTGCATACGAGTAGAATTGTTGATGAAACTGAACGAGGATGTAATTGTAAGCATTTCTGTTAAGTAGAAGTATTTTGATAAGTGTATTTAAGTCTTTCAAAAGTGTATAAATACATATTAAAACACTACATGTATATACATTTTAACTGAGTGGTTAAGTCATCGTTAGTCGTTACATGTAAGTGTTGTTTTGAAACCTTTAGGTTAACGATCTTGTTAAATGTTGTTAACCCAATGTTTATAATATCAAATGAGATTTTAAATTATTATATTATCATGATATTATCATGTATGAATATCTCTTAATATGATATATATACATTAAATGTCTTTACAACGATAATCGTTACATATATGTCTCGTTTAAAAATAATTAAGTTAGTAGTCTTGTTTTTACATATGTAGTTCATTGTTAATATACTTAATGATATGTTTACTTATCATAGTATCATGTTAACTCTATATATATCCATATATATGTCATCATATAGTTTTTACAAGTTTTAACGTTCGTGAATCACCGGTCAACTTGGGTGGTCAATTGTCTATATGAAACATATTTCAATTAATCAAGTCTTAACAAGTTTGATTGCTTAACATGTTGGAAACATTTAATCATGTAAATATCAATCTCAATTAATATATATAAACATGGAAAAGTTCGGGTCACTACAGCTACCGGCTCTTTGGTTCACACCCTAACAATTCGTGCTATAGCACTACCGGCTCTTTGGTTCACACTATAACACACGTACTATGACGCTACCGGCTCTTTAGTTCACATCATAGCATGCTCGCACATACTATGCCACTACCGGCTCTTTGGTTCATACCATAGCATACAAATAAATACATTACATACATATGCATATAATCATTCCACTCACCTTTAATGATTTGGTGACGGTTTTATACTTTCACAAGCTTCAAAGCAAAGTACCTAATATAATAAGTACTTCAATCAACCCACATAACTAGTTGGACTACATAGCAACAATTTCACTTATGTGCATTTAGTGACTTAAATGCATTAAGTGCCCCATTTTCACCAAAACCGCCCTTTAAGGGTCAAGACCATCATTAATCACTTAAAAGCTAGTGATTAAGGTCCAACAACACTAACCATTACACAATTATGGTATTTCATAACCATATTTCCCAATTAGGTCAATCATTAGCCCTTTGACTAATTTAAAGTTAACACACCCATTTCGGGTTATCTACTAACCCATCTAACACTCATTTACTAATTAACTAGGTGTGCTAGTGATTAACTAACCAATTAGAACTCATAAACATCAATTAACATTTTGAAACCCTAGGTTAGTTACCATTGAGTCTTTATGACTCCATCTTACCCAAGAACACCCAAAATCACCAAATATGGGTTTTATGTTCTTCATTTACCCAAACCCTAACCCTTACACAAAATCAAAGTAAGGAAATTAAAGTTAGAACATACTACTACAACCACAACGGAGCTAGAGAGGAGATGAACAACTTTAATACCTGCACTTTGGTCCGAGAACAACTTCTTCCTCTTGGATTTAAGCTTTCTCACTCAAGAATCACACTCTCTCTCTAAAATTTAAGTGAAGAGGATAAGGTTGTTGATAATGGAGTTAATGATACTCCACAAACTGACCAACTGGCCTTTAACTCGTCCACAAGTGAAATTACCAAAAAGCCCATCAAAATATCTGAATAAAAGAGCTGGATCCGGCTACAGTGAACAGTGCGCGGCGTGCACCAATAGGTGTGCGCTGAGCGCACCTATCCCAGCTCAGCTTCTGACTTCTGTTTGATTACACAACTTCACCCACACGCTATGTACCATATATACCCTGATGTACAATGAATATTAGGGTCTTACATCATCTTATCATAATTAATATCCTCTTTAATAAATATAAATAATGTTATTATTATTAGTAGAATAATAATAATTATTATTATTACAAAATAATACAACTTTTACTTATTATTATTATTATCGATATTATTTTATCAAATAAATTTGTGATACAAAGATATTTTTACCACAGGTAATATAGTTACATTAATAATACATATCACTATATTTTTACGATATTAAGTGAACTTTATAAATTTTACTAGTTAAGATATATATAAAAGTATATTTTATCATATATAAACGTTGATACAATTTTTTTTATAAATGACTTCTATTATTTACCATACTAAAATCTAATAAATATATTTAAATATATAAAACGATTACATTTAAGTTATATAATAAACGTGTATAAATTTTGGAAATCATTTTGGGTCAAATGGACTTTTGTTAACTTTTTCATGATAATCTCGAGCATTAGGATTGTGATACACTATGACTTGACCTAAATTGTTAGACTGATATTGACCATTATATATATATATATATATATATATATATATATATATATATATATATATATATATATATATATATATATATATATATATATATATATATACTTAATATAGGTTCCGTGAAGCCGAGGTCAACCTTGCACTTGTTCAATGACGTCATATGTATTTTTACTATGAAATACAGTATTGTGAGTTTCATTACTCCCTTTTTATATATATTTTTGGGACTGAGAATACATGCGCTGTTTTTATGAATGTTTTACGAAATAAACACAAGTATTTAAAACTACATTCTATGGTTGGATTATTAAACTGAATATCACCCTTTTTATAACGACCCGTCCTAATCTATCTGGATGAATACATTACATTTGGTTACATAGCGAGGTACTTGACCTCTATATGATACATTTTACAAACATTGCATTCGTTTTTAAAAGACAAACTTCCATTACATCAAAAGTTAACGGCATGCATACTATTTCATAATATATCCAACTGTAATTGATTTAATATTTATCTTGATGAACTCGACGACTCGAATGCAACGTCTTTTGAAATATGTCATGAATGACTCCAAGTAATATCTCTAAATGAGCAAATGCACAGCGGAAGGTTTCTTTCATACCTGAGAATAAACATGCTTTCAAGTGTCAACCCAAAGGTTGGTGAGTTCATTAGTTTATCATAATCGATCATTTTCATCATTTTAATAGACCACAAGATTTTCATTTTCAGTTCTCATAAATATACGTCCCATGCATAGAGACAAAAATCATTCATATGGATTGAACACCTGGTAACTGACATGAGCAAGATGAATATAAGAATATCCCCTATCATTCCGGGACATCCATCGGACATGATAAAACAACATCTAAGTACTAAAGCATCCGCTACAACGGATGGGGTTTGTTAGGCACAATAGATCTATCCTTAGGATTCGCGTCAATTAGTAGACTTGTTTACTAATTCTTAGGTTACCAAGCAAAAAGAGGCATATTCGGCTTCGATCATTCAACCATAGAATGTAGTTCAATTACTTGTGTCTATTTCATCAAACATTTATAAAAGCGCATGTATTCTCAGTCCCAAAAATATATATTGCAAAAACATTTAAAAAGGGAGTAATGAAACTCACCATACTGTATTTCGTAGTAAAAATACATATAATGTCAATGAACAAGTGTAGGGTTGGCCTTGGATTCACGAACCTATATCATTTATATGTATATTAACACATATAATGGTAATCGAACAAATTTAGGTATTATTATTAATTGTTATTTTAGTAACTTGTACGTTTCACTAATAACTAAATTAACTATATTTATTTTTATATACATTAAATAGATAATTAGTATTTATTACAAACATATTAATATTAATATAGTTATGTTTTATGTAAATAATATATTTTTATATAGAAAATATTTATTTGATATATTAATTATTAATTATACTAATAATAATAATGAAAAAAATAATAATATTAGTGTTAGAAATAATAAAAATGATAATAATGATAATAATGATAAAAATAATGATAATTCTAATAATAATAATAATAATAATAGTTCTAATAATAAATATGGTAATTTTTATAAAAAATTAGTTTCAATGATAATACTACTTACATTAAAAATGATAATAATAATAATAATAATAATAATAATAATAATAATAATAATAATAATAATAATAATAATAATAATAATAATAATAATAATAATAATAATAATAATAATAATAATAATAATAATAATAATAATAATAAAAATGAGTAATATGTAAACTACCTCAAAGGAGTAGTCCTAAAAAATGCCCAAGTCCGGGTTTGAACCCGCGACGTCCCGCTAACCCAATAATACTCTTAACCATTCTTTCAATTCTGCTTTCCTAATCTAGATCCCTGACTAATTATATTTAACCCGTATTTTTAACTGATTTTATCATCTTCTTCTTTTTCTAAAAAAAAAATTCCACAGTCAAGGCTCGAACCCGCGACCTCTTGTAAACCACACACAACATCAAACCAACTGCTCCGCTCTTTCATTTCTGTTCTAAATCTCCAGCTTAAATTATCTAATTATGTATCTATTTGTTTCTCTTTTAAAACCCAATCATCAACATCTATAATCATTATCATTATCCTAAGTTTCAGTTTTACGTATATCATTATTACCACACACACCATCATCATCCTCGTCCATTATCAAATAATATGTATCATGCTTTTTGGCCCAACTGAACCAAGTTCAAAGAAGCCCAATCAAATATGGATATCGACCCAAGTCATGGTAGAGATCCAGTTTGTTAACTAATTCTCAAAAATTCATTTTCAATGTATATGTATACCCTATTGTACGCAAGAATAAAACTAAGCGAATTTGGTGACAACCTGGATCCTTGTTTCTATGCACCCCACAAAAGTCCGTCCATAAAGTAACCACCCCACTAAACTTAAAGAAAAGATAATATGTCGGCATCAACTATCTTTAACATAATTATCATCTATTTAATTATCCCATGTCAATTTTCCATAAACCTCAATCATAACAGCTAGGCAAATGACTCAAAGCAACACCACATGATATACTTATAGCTTTTATAAACAATTTGAGTGGGTGATGTCTCTTTGTCCCACCACACTTAGCATTAAAAGAGGACATAACCAACAGAAAGAAATATAGTCGACTCTATCTTACTTTTGGAAAAGGAATTGATACCGAAGAGTGGTTTTAATGGTGCTCTAGCCTTTGACACAACTGCAACAGTACCGGTATTGCCACAAAGAAAGGAAAAAATATAATCGAAGGAGATAGTTATAGTGTTTGGTTTGTGTCGACTGATAGTGGTGTTGTTTTTTTTTAGTAATAGTGCAGGAGGTGTAGGAGGTGACTTCGAAAGATAGTGATTGATGAAGGTGGTGGTAGGATGGCGAAATGGGTTTGGGATGGCTGCTTGGAACAAGAACACACACAGGTAGTAGCATCTAATATCAACTAATATTAATTGTCATGGATGTTGCAGGTGGTAGGCGAATAATGGTGGGTTCTTGATGGTGATTTAAACAGGAAAACAAAATAAATCGAGCAAGATGGTGAGATGGGTTTCATGGTAATAAGGTGATGGTGATTTGGTAGTGTTCTTGGTTATAACAGAATTCAAGAAGAGAGATTGAAAAGAGAGATAGATAAATTCATACTTTTCTGGTGCATGTATATACATATATGTTTTTATAGAGTTAGTGGAGGAATAGAAAATAGATGTGAAAGATAGATATAGATTAAGATGGATAATGATAGATTTGGAATAGATAATGGTAATCAATTGAATCAAACACATAGAGTCCCTTAATGATTTCATTAATTCACGGAGTAATTAATATAATATTATTAAGTTGAAAACAAGATTCATGTATTACACCTTATTTAGAACGTGTTTACAGCTCACACATAAAGTAAAGATATATAATAGTAAAAAGAGAATATCTAATCGCAATTAGTGAAGCCATCATATAACTTATAAGGCTTCTGTCGACATATATCTTATTTAGGTATCATTTCGTATAGAATACAAACAAATAATCCAAAAGCTTATATCAATATTCATTTAAAAATAAATGATTCACATATACATTTACTGATCATTTGTTAATCAACGTATGATGACAATGTTTTTTAATGAAAGTTGTTAGCTAATGTGTATTTTAAAATTTCAACAACATACAATTACTAGTGTATTATAAATTACATATTGAAAATTTAACTTGTAAAGATGTAAAAGGAAAAGTTTGGTACAGAGTAATAAAATTTATTACTTAATTTCTAAATATATTTCTAATAAGCCTAAAACTTATATAACTCATTTTCGGATCACCGTTTATTTTAAAATCACCTAAATTCGTTTTGTAACTTGATTAATAACTAGTAAGATGACAAACGAGTGCTACGATCGTTTATTAAATAAATTCTAAATTCTAAATCATATATATATATATACACACACACACATATATATATATATATATATATATATATATATATATATATATATATATATATATATATATATATATATATATATATATATATATATATATATATATATATATATATGTATATATATATATATATATTTGTATTAATTTCATATATTATTTTATTTACACAAATGAATTAAATCAAATAAATATATTTATTTATTTACAGATAAGGATTCGTGAATCGTCAAGAATAGTCGAAGGTCAATTGAATATATGAAACAGTTCAAACTTTTTGAGACTCAACCTTACAGACTTTGCTTATTATGTCGAAACCATATAAAGATTAAGTTTAAATTTGGTCGGAAATTTCTGGGTCGTCACACTTTTTATTCTGGTAATCTAAGAACTAGGGAACAGAAACCCTAATTGACGCGAATCATAAAGATTGATCTATTGACCTAACAAACCCCATCCGGGTTACGGATGCTTTAGTACTTCAATTTTATCATGTCCGATGAGAGTCCCGGAATAATGGGGATATTCTAGACGCGTTCTGTTAATGTCGGTTACCAGGTGTTCACCTTATGAATGATTTTTATCTCTATGCAGTTTATGCGAAATGCCTGATATGAGATGGATTTTTAATTCGCGGGTTACGCGTTATTTTGTACTCGGGTTACGTGTACAATTATATATCTGGAAATCTTGTGGTCTATTAAAATGATGAAAAATGATTGTTTATGATAAAATAATGAACTCGCCAACCTTTTAGTTGACACTTTAAAGCATTTTTATTCTCAGGTATTAAAGAAATCTTCCGCTGTGCATTAGCTCATTTTAAGGATATTATTTGGAGTCATTTATGGCATATTTCGAAAGACGTTGCATTCGAGTCGTTGTGTTCTTCAAGATTATTGTTAAGTCAATTATAGTTGAATGTATTATGAAATGGTATGCATACTGTCAACTTTCGGTGTAAAGAAAGTTTGTCTTTTAATAACGAATGCAATATTTGTAAAATGTATCATATAGAGGTCAAATACCTCGCGATGTAATCAACTATTGTGAATCATTTATAATGTATATGAATGGGTCCTTTCAGTTGGTATCAGAATGGTGGTCTTAGAAAACCAGGTCTGTATTAGTGTGTCGAACTGATAAGTCGTTAGGATGCATTAGTGAGTCTGGACATCGACCATGTATGTATGTCAAATGTTTTGTTATCATTTTGTGTCGAAAATTACCTACTTATCATCCTTAGGAAATTACCAGCTTATCATTCTTAAGTCTAGACATATCTTACTGCATTGATTGCATGAATAGTGTATAGATAAAATTCATATCCTAGCGTATCCGCTAATTCATATCATAGCGTATCTGTTACTGTAAACTTTTCCTGGCGTATTCCGTAAATTCCTCCATAATCTACGAAATCTTTTGCTCTATATATATAGATATTCTATGTAATTAGAATACCACCCGATATCCGGAAAATCATTTTATATCGAAAAATCTTTTATTCAATCATACGAAATGGAACTCTCTACTAGTTCAAGTCCCTCGAATTCCGATATGGAGTTTCACTCAAGCTCCAAAAGCAGTGTGATCGGAATGGATCAACCAATTAGCCATCATCTATTCTGAATGAATTGGAGATGGGTTCGTAGCCTCCTTAATCATTGGAGACAGGAAGAAAGTAATCCTTTCCATCCACCACATTGCCCTCTTAGCGAAGAACCTAAAGCACTTACCGACGAACCTGTCCGAGATACCATTTTCTCTCTCATTTCCCGAGTATCCCGTCACGATTATATACTATCTCACATTCTAGATCTTATTCATCCGCTCGTTCGAACCACCAATCATCCCGGAGTAATAGAAGAAGTCAACGAGCTTCGCGCTCGAGTAGTGGATTTGGAGTGAAATGTCCCGTTCATATCGATTTATAAACGTTACATATTAATTGATTTCGTTGTGAGGTTTTGACCTCTATATGAGACATTTTTCAAAGACTGCATTCAATTTTAAAACAAACCATAACCTTTATTTTATCGATAAAGGTTTAAAAATGTTACGACGATTATCAAATAATGATAATCTAAAATATAGCGTTTTCACACGATTATTACATAATGGTTTACAATAATATTACACATCAATTTAAGTCTTCGAATGCAGTTTTTAAACAATATTATACAAGCATGCTTAGGCTACCAAGCTAAAAAGGGGCATATTCGGTTCGATAATTCAACATAGAATGTAATTTTGATCACTTGTGTCTATTTTGAAAACCATTTATAAAACTGCATGTATTCTCATCCCAAAAATAATAGATTTTAAAAGTGGAACTATAACTCACTTTCACAGATTTTTCCTTTGTTGGAAATAAGACTTGGTCACTGGTCGATTCACGAACCTGTAACAAATATGTACATATATATCAAAGTATGATTTAAATATATTCACAACATTTTTTATTACGTTTTTATGATTTAAGTTTGTTAAGTTAGGAGTCCGCGTTAGTAACCTACAACTAGTTGTCCACAGTTAGATGTGCTGAAATAAATCAATATATATTATCTCGAATCAATCCACGACCCAGTGTATAAAAGTCTCAGGCTAGATCACAACTCAAAGTATATATAATATTTTGGAATCAACCTCAACCCTGTATAGCTAACTCAAACATTACTGCATATAGAGTGTCTATGGTTGTTCTGAAATATATATATATATATATATATATATATATATATATATATATGGGTCGATATGATATGTCAAAACATTGCATACGTATCTATGGTATCCCAAGATTACATAATATGTATAATATAATATAAATTAGTTAGGATATGTTTAGTCTAGATTTGTTACAAAATTTTCGTAGCTAAAACTAGCAAATTTATCCAATTTTGTTTTATCCGTCATTTCTTCGTTTCAAATATGTTTTGAGTGATTCAAGTTGCTATGGTTTCATAATGAATTGAAATTTGTGAAACTAAAAAGAAAAAGTATAAGTTTATAGTCTGAAATACAGGTTACAAGTCATTTTTTAAAGTGGTAGTCATTTTCGTCGAAAGAACGACATCTTGATGACCATTTTGAAAAACATACTTTCACTTTGTGTTTAACCATGATTTTTGGATATAGTATCATGTTCATATGTAATATCACATTTCCAGAAAACTAACTTCTAATTCAAAGATTAAGATAGTTTTTATTTTTCTAACCCAAAACAGCCCCCGGTTTCACTACGACGGTGTATGTCCGGTTTTACGGTGTTCTTCGTGTTTCCAGGTTTTAAATCATTAAGTTAGCATATCATATAGATATAGAACATGTATTTAGTTGATTTTAAAAGTCAAGTTAGAAGGATTAACTTTGTTTGCGAACAAGTTTAGAATTAACTAAACTATGTTCTAGTGATTACAAGTTTACATCTTCGAATAAGATAGCTTTATATGTATGAATCAAATGATGTTATGAACATCATTACTACCTCAAGTTTTGTGGATAAACCTACTGGAAAAGTGAAAAATAGATCTAGCTTCAAAGTATCCTTGGATGGCTTGAAAGTTCTTGAAGTAGAATCATGACACGAAAACAAGTTCAAGTAAGATTTCCACTCGAAATAAGATTGTTATAGTTATAGAAATTGAATCAAAGTTTGAGTATGAGTATTACCTTGAATTAGAAAGATATCTTACTGTAAATAAGAAAGATTTCTTAAGATTTGATGAGCACTTGAAATTGATTTGCAAGATTGGAAGTAAGCTAGCAAGTTTGAAAGATTTCTTGAAGTGTTCTTGAATGGTTATTTTTATGATGATTAAAGATTATAATTGAAGCTAAAAGATGGTGAAAATGCTTGGAGATGATCAAGTATGATGTTAGGAGTATTTTGAGAGAGAATTTAGAGTGTAAGTATGAGAAAATGGAACGAAAAAATGGGGTGAAATCATAAAAATGGGATTACTTGTTATAAAAAAAGATCCTTAAGTTTGTTTTTAGCTCATTAGTCATACAAGTTGTTAAATAATGGTTCCACATGTTTTTGACTCTAAAATGGCTGCTAAGACTGAATGATTAAAGATGTATATACCAATAGTAAATACATCTAGAAGCTGTGTATTGTACGAGTACGAATACGGGTACATACGAGTAGAATTGTTGATGAAAATGAATGAGAATGTAATTGTGAGCATTTTTGCTAAGTAGAAGTACTTTGATATGTGTCTTGAAGTCTTTCAAAAGTGTACTAATACATATTAATACACTATATGTATATACATTTTAACTGAGTTGGTAAGTCACCGTTAGTCGTTACATGTAAGTGTTGTTTTGAAACCTTTAAGTTAACGATCTTGTTTAATGTAATTAATCCATTGTTATAATACTTAAATAAGATGTTAAATTGTTATGTTATCATAATAACATGGTGTATAAATATATCTTAACATCATATATATATGTTAAAATACTATTACAACGATAATCGTTACATATATGTCTTGTTTTGAAATCCTTAAGTTAGTAGTCTTGTTTTTACATATGTAGTTCATTGTTAACACATTTAATGATTTACTTAATTATCATTTAATCATGTTAAATATAGTGTAACAATATCTTAATATGATACATATGTATTTAGTAAGACGTTGTTATAATGATAATCGTTATATATATATCATTTTCGAGTTTCTTAAATCAATAATCTCATTTGTTTGTATATAACTCATTGTTAAAATATTTATGGAGATACTTACTTATCATAATCTCATATTAACCATATATATATCCATTTATATAACATCATGTAGTTTTTACAAGTTTTTAACGTTCGTGAATCGCCGGTCAACTTGAGTGGTCAATTGTCTATATGAAACTCATTTCAAATAATCAAGTCTTAACAAGTTTAATTGCTTATCATATTGGAAACATTTAATCTTGTAAATATCAATCTCATTTAATATATATAAACATGGAAAAGTTCGGGTCACTACAGTACCTACCCGTTAAATAAATTTCGTCCCGAAATTTTAAGCTGTTGAAGGTGTTGACGAATCTTCTGGAAATAGATGCGGGTATTTCTTCTTCATCTGATCTTCATGTTCCCAGGTGAACTCGGGTCCTCTACGAGCATTCCATCGCACCTTAACGATTAGTATTTTATTTTGCTTAAGTCTTTTAACCTCACGATCCATTATTTCGACGGGTTCTTCGATGAATTGAAGTTTTTCATTGATTTGAATTTCGTCTAACGGAATAGTGAGATCTTCTTTAGCAAAACATTTCTTCAAATTCGAGACGTGGAAAGTGTTATGTACAGCTGTGAGTTGTTTTGGTAACTCAATTCAGTAAGCTACCGATCCGACACGATCAATAATCTTAAATGGTCCAATGTACCTTGGATTTAGTTTCCCCCGTTTACCAAATCGAACAACGCCTTTCCAAGGTGAAATCTTAAACATGACCATCTCTCCAACTTCAAATTCTATGTCTTTTCTTTTAATGTCCGCGTGACTCTTTTGTCGACTTTGGGCGGTTTTCAACCGTTGTTGAATTTGAATGATCTTCTCTGTAGTTTCTTGAATTATCTCCGGACCCGTAATCTATCTATCCCCCACTTCACTCCAACAAATTGGAGACCTGCACTTTCTACCATAGAGTGCTTCAAACGGCGTCATCTCAATACTCGAATGGTAACTGTTGTTGTAGGAAAACTCTGCTAATGGTAGATGTCGATCCCAACTGTTTCCAAAATCAATAACACATGCTCGTAGCATGTCTTCAAGCATTTGTATCGTCCTTTCGCTCTGCCCATCAGTTTGTGGATGATAGGAAGTACTCATGTCTAGATGAGTCCCTAATGCTTGTTGTAACGTCTGCCAGAATCTTGAAACAAATCTGCCATCCCTATCAGAGATAATAGAGACTGGTATTCCATGTCTGGAGATAACTTTCTTCAAGTATAGTCGTGCTAACTTCTCCATTTTATCATCTTCTCTCATTGGCAGAAAGTGTGCTGACTTGGTGAGACGATCGACTATTACCCAAATAGTATCATAACCACTTGCAGTCCTTGGAAATTTAGTAATGAAATCCATGGTAATGTTTTTCCATTTCCATTTCGGGATTTCAGGTTGCTGAAGTAGACCTGATGGTTCTGATGTTCAGCTTTGACCTTAGAACACGTCAAACATTCTCCTACGTATTTAGCAATATCGGCTTTCATACCTGACCACCAAAAGTGTTTCTTGAGATCTTTGTACATCTTTCCCGCTCCGGGATGTATTGAATATATGGTTTTATGTGCTTCCTTAAGTACCTTTTCTTTCACATCTCCAAACCTTGGTACCCAAATTCTTTCAGCTCTATATCGAGTTCCGTCTTCTCGAATATTAAGGTGTTTCTCCGACCTTTTGGGTATTTTATTTTTCAAATTCCCTTCTTTTACAACTCCCTGTTGCGCCTCCTTTATTTGAGTAGTAAGGTTAGTACGAATAATTATATGTAGGATTAATTTGCAAGGTACAACATATAACTATATGGCCAACTTCATTTGAGCCTTCGGGGTCACACACATATACACCGAGACGTCAAATAAAATATATATATATGATGTATATATATTACTCAAGTAACAAAATAGTAAATCGAAATTAATTCATTTACTATTCATATGAATAGTAAATGAAACGAAATTAATTAATTTACTATTCACATGAAAGCGACATGATAGTAATTATTAATTATAAGTTACATAACATACACCTAAAGTATTTGAGAAATACAACTTTTTAAAACCAAATCAAACGAAATATGATTTTATTGACTAATGAAAAGCTATTTTGTTTTGAACTCCCGTGACATGTGAAACTCAACCACTACAACTCAACTCTATTATTACAAACCTTTTTCTATATATTTATTTGATAATCACAATGATAAAAACACATACATACAACAAAGAGTTGGAGAGAGTTTCATAAGTACGTACATCTTATATCCATCTCAAAACTAGCTTTGAGAGCATAACAAAAATTAAAAGAAAATGCAAAGTGAAATCGTATGAGGAGTATTACTTTTTTAATTGTTTCACACAATTAATCAAGGGTTGATTAATTTGTTACTTGGGTTTGGACTAGCATCCATTGACGGTCGTTTGAAGTGTAGTGTGGACTATCCTAAGAGACGGTCATATTTTTGATCGTAGGTTTCTCTCCTTCAATCAGTTTCTTCAAGAAAGGTATATCGCTTACTCACTTTGTGAATTACATATTTTGACAATTATTAGTGGTGTAACTGGATCTCATTGGCATAAATTAATCGTGTCCATGTTTCATTAAATATATGAATATTTAATCTTGTAAATATTTTATGAAATATTAAAAGATTATTATTTAAACTATCCGATGCGTTAATCTGAATTGGTAAAAGTACACACAATTTTCCAACAGTGGTATCAGAGCCGCTTTTACACCATCTTAATTGTCGCATGATTTTGTTTAGATTTAGTTTTGTGGTGAATTGGTAAAAGTCGAAACCTTTTTGGTTTTTAAAGTCAACACGGTTGATTTAGACTTAACCTTATGACGCACAAATATGATTGAAAGAATATCACTGTTTTAAATTGTAGATTTAATTGTTATGGCTTGAATATTTATTATAATTGTTGATTGTTATATTTCATGGTTATACACATGCATTATAACCATGGACAAGCCATATATAGGTTTTAATAATGTAGTTATTAAAATTGTGATTGCATACATAGCCCGTAATACCCCGGCCTATGTGTTTGATTATATGTGATTGTTGTGATTGTTGATTACGGCAATATTATGTCATGTTGATTATTTATTTTATTAGAAAGGCTATTTTGAAGCCAAAGTTGTATTATATTTATTTTACATTTTCATAATATTGTATTTAAGTTTATTCTAAATTGTAAAAGTATTAGATTAGTTGTACTTTTTAATTTTAAATAAATGTAATAAAATGAAGATTAAAGATAAAGATGCAACGTGGATTTTGACTTAGAAGATGGCGAACAGGTCAAGTTGAAAACGATGGCGTTTGTCACGTTTCACTTGATTCTTGAATTAAGTGGGAGCTACGATATTACCCTTAGTTTGATCTCTTGATCTCATGTCAGCTCATTGAATCAAGCATAGGATTTTTGGGCTAGGCTATGTGTGTGTGATGCATGATTGTGTTTTATTTTACGCATTTATATTTAATTGTTGATTATAATATATGCTAAATGTTTTTGATGAAAACATTAAATAAAATCGGGAACGAGTTTCAAATATTAAAATTGATAATTTTTTTTTTAAAAAAAAAGTTAAACTCTAACGAGTTTAAAGTTAAATAATTTTGAGACTTAAATTACATATGTTTTTGATGGAAACATTAAATAAAACTCTAAACGAGTTTCAAAGATTAAAATTGATGATTTTAAAATAAGTTAAACTCTAACGATTTTAATGTTAAATGATTTTGAAAATCAAATAATATATATGGACAACATCTTTTAAAACTGTTTTAAAACGATACACGTTTGTGTATTTGTTATTTTTATATCCTATAAATTAAATAACAAATTAGATCACAAACATAATCGACATATACAATTGGAAATTTTTTTTTTAACTAATAGTGTAGCAAATCTTGTGTGCATGCATTATTCGTTGACACAAACTTTTTCCAAAATACCCGTCAAATTTAAGTCATGCCATCCAATAAGCTTGCAAACACTCCTCGTTATTTTTCTGATCTAGTGAGACTAGGCTGAATTATAGCCACGAGGTGGATTTTTCGATCTAGTGAGACTAGCGTGAATTTTCACTGTTTTCAAATTGGACGACTTAATCGTATTCACGGTGAGACCTGAGTTCGAGGCAATGATGGGCAAACATGCCATTAGATAATAGTGGTTTATTGGACTACATATATCTCTAGGTCCCATAAAGATCTAAGAGTTGTACTTGTAATGCAATTGGTACCCGCTACCTACCAATAGACTCCATAACTGCTAGTTGATCAACAGATCTGGCTATGAAACCTCTATGTGGATCTTAGGCTTTCATAAATTAACTGTTTTTGAAAAATATTAAAAAAAACTTGGGTAGTTAATTTATTAAAGCTCAATATCGAAAATACTAAATTGAATCTTATATCTGTTGTAGATGTCAAATAATCAAAATGTAAACCAAAACACACTTCCTTCTTTGTTGGAGAAGGATAAACTCAATGTTCAAACTTCCTAGACTGGCACTGCAACATGAGAATTGTTCTCAAGCATAATTGGAAGTTGAATAAAGTTTAGAACCCATATCTTTTCTTCCTGTTGTGGCAGTTGTTGCTGCTCAGCAAAATGATTATCGAATGTTGTTCGATGATCAGGAAGAAATAGGATTGAAGGGTGAAAAAGAATAAGCCGAATACTTTGTGGAAGGAAAATGACAAATCATTTGCTAGGAAAAATATTCCACCTTCCAAGAAGGAAAACCCAACAAAAGACGCCGAATGTTTCTATTGTGGAAAGGTTGGCAATTGGAGAAGGAAGTTGTCCTATCTTCCAATCTGAGCTGAGAAAAGGCAACGCTGGTGAGACTAGCAAATCAGGTATATTCCATATATAGTTATATACTTCTTCTAGTGATTTCTAGAACTTTGTTAACTGGTTGTTGTAGTGACCCGAACTTTTCCATGTTTATATATATTAATTGAGATTGATATTTACATGATTAAATGTTTCCAACATATTAAGCAATCAAACTTGTTAAGACTTGATTAATTGAAATATCTTTCATATAGACAATTGACCACCCAAGTTGACCGGTGATTCACAAACGTTAAAACTTGTAAAAACTATATGATGAAATATATATGGATATATATATAGTTAACATGATACTATGATAAGTAAACATATCATTAAGTATATTAACAATGAACTACATATGTAAAAACAAGACTACTAACTTAATGATTTTTAAACGAGACATATATGTAACGATTATCGTTGTAAAGACATTTAATGTATATATATCATATTAAGAGATATTCATACATGATAATATAATAATTTAAAATCTCATTTGATATTATAAACATTGGGTTAACAACATTTAACAAGATCGTTAACCTAAAGGTTTCAAAACATCACTTACATGTAACGACTAAAGATGACTTAACGACTCAGTTAAAATGTATATACATGTAGTGTTTTAATATGTATTTATATACTTCTACTTAACAAAAATGCTTACAATTACATCCTCGTTCAGTTTCATCAACAATTCTACTCGTATGCACCCGTATTCGTACTCGTACAATACACAGCTTTTAGATGTATGTACTATTGGTATATACACTCCAATGATCAGCTCTTAGTAGCCCATGTGAGTCACCTAATACATGTGGGAACCATCATTTGGCAACTAGCATGAAATATCTCATAAAATTACAAAAATATGAGTAATCATTCATGACTTATTTACATGAAAACAAAATTACATATCCTTTATATCTAATCCATACACCAACGACCAAAAACACCTACAAACACTTTCATTCTTCAATTTTATTCATCTAATTGATCTCTCTCAAGTTCTATCTTCAAGTTCTAAGTGTTCTTCATATATTCTACAAGTTCTAGTTACATAAAATCAAGAATACTTTCAAGTTTGCTAGCTCACTTCCAATCTTGTAAGGTGATCATCCAACCTCAAGAAATCTTTGTTTGTTACAGTAGGTTATCATTCTAATACAAGGTAATAATCATATTCAAACTTTGGTTCAATTTCTATAACTATAACAATCTTATTTCAAGTGATGATCTTACTTGAACTTGTTTTCGTGTCATGATTCTGCTTCAAGAACTTCGAGCCATCCAAGGATCAGTTGAAGCTAGTTCCATTTTTCTCTTTTCCAGTAGGTTTATCCAAGGAACTTAAGGTAGTAATGATGTTCATAACATCATTCGATTCATACATATAAAGCTATCTTATTCGAAGGTTTAAACTTGTAATCACTAGAACATAGTTTAGTTAATTCTAAACTTGTTCGCAAACAAAAGTTAATCCTAATAACTTGACTTTTAAAATCAACTAAACACATGTTCTATATCTATATGATATGCTAACTTAATAATTTAAAACCTGGAAACACGAAAAACACCGTAAAACCGGATTTACGCCGTCGTAGTAACACCGCGGGCTGTTTTGGGTTAGTTAATTAAACACTATGATAAACTTTGATTTAAAAGTTGTTATTCTGAGAAAATGATTTTTATTATGAACATGAAACTATATCCAAAAATTATGGTTAAACTCAAAGTGGAAGTATGTTTTCTAAAATGGTCATCTAGACGTCGTTCTTTCGACTGAAATGACTACCTTTACAAAAACGACTTGTAACTTATTTTCTGACTATAAACCTATACTTTTTCTGTTTAGATTCATAAAATAGAGTTCAATATGAAACCATAGCAATTTGATTCACTCAAAACGGATTTAAAATGAAGAAGTTATGGGTAAAACAAGATTGGATAATTTTTCTCATTTTAGCTACGTGAAAATTGGTAACAAATCTATTCCAACCATAACTTAATCAACTTGTATTGTATATTATGTAATCTTGAGATACCATAGACACGTATACAATGTTTTGACCTATCATGTCTACACATCTATATATATTTCGGAACAACCATAGACACTCTATATGTGAATGTTGGAGTTAGCTATACAGGGTTGAGGTTGATTCCAAAATATATATAGTTTGAGTTGTGATCAATACTGAGATACGTATACACTGGGTCGTGGATTGATTTAAGATAATATTTATCGATTTATTTCTGTACATCTAACTGTGGACAACTAGTTGTAGGTTACTAACGAGGACAGCTGACTTAATAAACTTAAAACATCAAAATATATTAAAAGTGTTGTAAATATATTTTGAACATACTTTGATATATATGTAAATATTGTTATAGGTTCGTGAATCAACCAGTGGCCAAGTCTTACTTCCCGATGAAGTAAAAATCTGTGAAAGTGAGTTATAGTCCCACTTTTAAAATCTAATATTTTTGGGATGAGAATACATGCAGGTTTTATAAATGATTTACAAAATAGACACAAGTACGTGAAACTACATTCTATGGTTGAATTATCGAAATCGAATATGCCCCTTTTTGTTAAGTCTGGTAATCTAAGAATTAGGGAACATTAAGTCTGGTAATCTAAGAATTAGGGAACAGACACCCTAATTGACGTAAATCCTAAAGATAGATCTATTGGGCCTAACAAACCCCATCCAAAGTACCGGATGCTTTAGTACTTCGAAATTTATATCATATCCGAAGGGTGTCCCGGAATGATGGGGATATTCTTATATATGCATCTTGTTCATGTCGGTTACCAGGTGTTCACCATATGAATGATTTTTATCTCTATGTATGGGATGTGTATTGAAATATGAAATCTTGTGGTCTATTGTTATGATTTGACATATATATATAGGTTAAACCTATAACTCACCAACATTTTTGTTGACGTTTAATTCATGTTTATTCTCAGGTGAATACTAAGAGCTTCCGCTGTTGTATACTAAAATAAGGACAAGATTTGGAGTCCATGTTTGTATGATATTGTGTAAAAATTGCATTCAAGAAACTGATTTCGATGTAACATATTTGTATTGTAAACCATTATGTAATGGTCGTGTGTAAACAGGATATTTTAGATTATCATTATTTGATAATCTACGTAAAGCTTTTTAAACCTTTATTTATGAAATAAAGGTTATGGTTTGTTTTAAAAATGAATGCAGTCTTTGAAAAACGTCTCATATAGAGGTCAAAACCTCGCAACGAAATCAATTAATATGGAACGTTTTTAATCAATAAGAACGGGACATTTCAGTTGGTATCAGAGCGTTGGTCTTGGAGAACCAGAATTTTGCATTAGTGTGTCTTATCGAGTTTGTTAGGATGTATTTGTGAGTCTGGACTTCGACCGTGTTTACTTGAAAAATGATTGCTTAACAAATTTTGTTGGAAACTATATATTTTTAACATGTGAATATTATGTGATATATTAATCTCTTAATGCGTTTGATATTATTTGATAGATGTCTACCTCTAGAACAAGTCCCATTAACTCACCTAATAATAATGAAGAGTCAAATGTAAATTGGAATGATTCGTGGACTGATTCACAAGTTCCCGAAGAGGAACCGGAAGAAGGGTCGGAACCGGAAGAAGAGTCGAAACCGGAAGAAGAATCGGAACCGGATGAAGAAATAGAACCGGTGGGGGAAATAATAAAACGGTTAAGTAAAAGAAAATCCTCAACCAACCGACCAAGGTTAATTATGGTCAATGGTGTTTCCGCCAAGGAAGCAAAATATTGGGAGGATTACCAATTCTTCGATGAATCGGATTCCGACGAGAATTCCGATGATGTTATAGAAATTACCCCAACTGAATTTAAAAAAGCAAAAGAAAATAATAAGGGAAAGAGCATAAGAATAAAGAAATCTAATTCCAACCCCGATGAACTTTATATGTATCGTCAACCCCCGAAGTCCTTGAGTTATAACAATGACCCGAGAACCTCTAAACCACCAGGTTTTTCTAAACCAATGTGGAAAACGACGACTCGTATTAGGGGAACATCATATATCCCTAGAAACTTGGTAAAACGAACCAAAACCGAAGAAGAAGAAACAAGCGAGTCAGAATAAGATAGTTGTATTCGTGTGGTGTAATATATGTAATATAGTGTGCTTATGCTTTATGATATATGTAAAAATTGCTTGTATTAATAAGTATTTTTTTTATGAATCTAACTCTTGTCTATTTTACAGTATAAAAACACAAAATGGATAGACAACCCAATATTTTAAGAGACCTACCCGGAGACATGATTGATAAAATCTTGTCTAGAGTCGGTCAGAATTCTTCGGCACAACTATTTAAGGCGAGATCAGTTTGTAAGACATTTGAAGAACGTTCCAAGAATGCCTTGGTTTATAAAAGGCTTTCGTTCGAAAGATGGGGGATATCACATTGGGAAATCCATAAGTTACGATGTGTTTACTTTGACGCATATATTGCGGGGAACCCAAATGCTATTTTAAGCAATGGGTTAAGAAATTATTTTGACTCAATATATCCGAATATTGGACTTCGTGATTTAGAAAAAGCGGCTAACATGCAACATAAAGAAGCATGTTATGCTTACGGATTAGTAATGTTCACTTCTCACCAAAGTGAGAACAAGAACATCGGGCTACAACTATTAAACAAAACGTTCCCACAAGTGACGGAGTCGGTAATTGGGGTCTTATCAACGACCATAACGGTTATGTTCCACAAGACCAAGTATGGGAAGTAATCCTAGTAAAACCAGAATGCATGACTTGTTTCTGGACGTATGAATTACGTGTCTTTATTGCCTTTGCTGAACGACTTGTGTACTAGCTAGAATTATCTTCACAACCATCTTGTATCAAATTTATTGTGTGCTATATTTCATGCTATATGTAAAATAAGCGGTATTGTAAGTTTGTAAAATATTGTATAAAAGTTTGAACGCAAAATATTATTATAATCAGTTTTTCATATAGAATTGTAGTAGTTGAATTGTATATTAGCTACTAAGTATGAACTTAACGGGTAGGTACTACCCGAATTTAAACTTATAAAACGCTAATATGAAGAAAAAGCTTTTATAAATGAGTTCATATTATGCTACGAAATACTATTAACTACTCTTAATATTCTGTATGATTAACTTGTTCCATTTGACTATTTTGAAGGAAATGGCACCGACTACTCGACACACCGTGAATATGAATGAAGAGGAATTCCGTACTTTTCTAGCTTCAAACATAGCCGCAGTACAGGCTGCGCTACATACCAACAATAACCTTGGATCTAGCATTACAGAAAATAGTATAGGATGCACCTACAAAGAATTCACTGCCTGCAAACCTTTGGAATTTGATGGAACCGAAGGACCGATCGGATTGAAATGGTGGACCGAGAAGGTCGAATCAGTGTTTGCCATAAGTAAGTATACTGAAGAGGACAAAGTGAAGTACGCTACGCATACCTTCACAGGTTCTGCGTTAACATGGTGGAATACCTATCTAGAGCAAGTGGGACAAGATGATGCTTACGCACTACCGTGGTCAGCATTCAAGCACTTGATGAACGAGAAGTACCGTCCCAGAACCGAGGTCAATAAGCTCAAGACAGAACTTAGAGGGTTACGAACCCAAGGATTTGATATTACCATGTACGAAAGACGATTCACAGAATTGTGCCTATTGTGTCCGGGAGCATTCGAAGATGAGGAAGAGAAGATCAACGCGTTTGTGAAAGGATTACCAAAAAGAATCCAAGAAGATATAAGTTCACACGAGCCCACCTCCATACAACAGGCATGTAGAATGGCTCACAAACTAGTGAACCAGATTGAGGAAAGAATTAAAGAACAGATGGCTGAAGAGGCCAATGTGAAGCAAGTCAAAAGAAAGTGGGAGAAAAACGGTGATAAGAATCACCAATACAACAACAACAGCAATTACAATAATAATCGCAACAATTATCCCAACAATCGCAACATCAATCGCAACTACAACAAACGACCCAACAACAACAACAACAACAACAACAACAACAACAACAACAACAACAACAACAGCAACTACAACAATTGTCCCAACAACAATAACAATCGCAACAACAACAACAATCAGAAGCAGCTATGCCAAAGGTGTGAAAAGTATCACTCGGGGTTCTGCACCAAATTTTGCAACAAGTGTAAAAGAAATGGTCATAGCGCGGTGAAGTGTGAGGTCTACGGACCAGGGGTTAACAGAACGAAAGGAACAAATGGTGTCGGAACGAGTAATGGCGGAGCAAGTAGTGTCGGAGCAAGTTATGCCAATGTAGTTTATTATAAATGTGGAAAACCGGGCCACATTATTAGAAATTGCCCGAACCAGGAGAACACGAATGGACACGGCCGCGGAAGAGTTTTCAATATTAATGCGGCAGAGGCACAGGAAGACCTGGAGCTTGTTACGGGTACGTTTCTTATTGACAATAAATCTGCTTACGTTTTATTTGATTTCGGGTACGGATAGAAGCTATATGAGTAGAGATTTTTGTGCTAAATTAAGTTGTCCATTGACGCCGTTGGATAGTAAATTTTTACTCGAATTAGCAAATGGTAAATTAATTTCAGCAGATAATATATGTCGGAATCGAGAAATTAAACTGGTTAGCGAAACATTTAAGATTGATTTGATACAAGTAGAGTTAGGGAGTTTTGATGTGATAATCGGTATGGACTGGTTGAAAGAAGTGAAAGCAGAGATCGTTTGTTACAAAAATGCAATTCGCATTATACGAGAAAAAGGAAAACCCTTAATGGTGTACGGAGAAAAGGGCAACATGAAGCTACATCTTATTAGTAATTTGAAGGCACAAAAACTAATAAGAAAATGTTGCTATGCTGTTCTAGCACACGTCGAGAAAGTACAAACTGAAGAAAAGAGCATCAATGATGTTCCCGTAGCAAAAGAATTTCCCGATGTATTTCCGAAAGAATTACCGGGACTACCTCCACATCGATCTGTTGAATTTCAAATAGATCTTGTACCAGGAGCTGCACCAATAGCTCGTGCTCCTTATAGACTCGCACCCAGCGAGATGAAAGAACTGCAAAGCCAACTGCAAGAACTATTAGAACGTGGTTTCATTCGACCAAGCACATCACCATGGGGAGCTCCTGTTTTGTTTGTCAAGAAGAAGGATGGTACATTTAGGTTGTGTATTGACTACAGAGAGTTGAACAAACTTACCATCAAGAACCGCTACCCACTACCAAGAATCGACGACTTATTTGATCAACTACAAGGCTCGTCTGTTTATTCAAAGATTGACTTACGTTCCGGGTATCATCTAATGCGGGTGAAAGAAGATGATATTCCAAAGACTGCTTTCAGAACACGTTACGGTCATTATGAGTTTATGGTCATGCCGTTTGGTTTAACTAATGCACCAGCTGTGTTCATGGACCTTATGAACCGAGTGTGTGGACCATACCTTGATAAGTTTGTCATTGTTTTCATTGATGACATACTTATTTACTCAAAGAATGACCAAGAACACTGTGAACATTTGAGAAAGGTGTTAGAAGTATTAAGGAAGGAAGAATTGTACGCTAAATTTTCAAAGTGTGCATTTTGGTTGGAAGAAGTTCAATTCCTCGGTCACATAGTGAACAAAAAAGGTATTAAGGTGGATCTGGCAAAGATAGAAACTGTTGAAAAGTGGGAAATCCCGAAAACTCCGAAACACATACGTCAGTTTTTAGGACTAGCTGGTTACTACAGAAGGTTCATCCAAGACTTTTCCAAAATAGCAAAACCCTTGACTGCATTAACGCATAAAGGGAAGAAATTTAAATGGATGGATGAACAAGAGAAAGCGTTTCAGTTATTGAAGAAAAAGCTAACTACAGCACCTATATTGTCATTGCCTGAAGGGAATGATGATTTTGTGATTTATTGTGACGCATCAAAGCAAGGTCTCGGATGTGTATTAATGCAACGAACGAAGGTGATTGCTTATGTGTCTAGACAATTGAAGATTCACGAGCAAAATTATACGATGCATGATTTGGAATTAGACGCGGTTGTTTTTGCATTAAAGACTTGGAGGCACTACTTATATGGGGTCAAAAGTATTATATATACCGACCACAAAAGTCTTCAACACATATTTAATCAGAAACAACTGAATATGAGGCAGCGTAAGTGGATTGAATTGTTGAATGATTATGACTTTGAGATTCGTTACCACCCGGGAAAGGCAAATGTGGTAGCCGACGCCTTGAGCAGGAAGGACAGAGAACCCATTCGAGTAAAATCTATGAATATAATGATTCATAATAACCTTACTACTCAAATAAAGGAGGCGCAACAAGGAGTTTTGAAAGAGGGAAATTTAAAGGATGAAATACCCAAAGGATCGGAGAAGCATCTTAATATTCGGGAAGACGGAACCCGGTATAGGGCTGAAAGGATTTGGGTACCAAAATTTGGAGATATGAGAGAAATGGTACTTAGAGAAGCTCATAAAACCAGATACTCAATACATCCTGGAACGGGGAAGATGTACAAGGATCTCAAGAAACATTTTTGGTGGCCGGGTATGAAAGCCGATGTTGCTAAATACGTAGGAGAATGTTTGACGTGTTCTAAGGTCAAAGCTGAGCATCAGAAACCATCAGGTCTACTTCAACAACCCGAAATCCCGGAATGGAAATGGAAAAACATTACCATGGATTTCATCACTAAATTGCCAAGGACTGCAAGTGGTTTTGATACTATTTGGGTAATAGTTGATCGTCTCACCAAATCAGCACACTTCCTACCAATAAGAGAAGATGACAAGATGGAGAAGTTAGCACAACTGTATTTGAAGGAAGTCGTCTCCAGACATGGAATACCAATCTCTATTATCTCTGATAGGGATGGCAGATTTATTTCAAGATTCTGGCAGACATTACAGCAAGCATTGGGAACTCGTCTAGACATGAGTACTGCCTATCATCCACAAACTGATGGGCAGAGCGAAAGGACGATACAAACGCTTGAAGACACGCTACGAGCATGTGTTATTGATTTCAGAAACAGTTGGGATCGACATCTACCATTAGCAGAATTTTCCTACAACAACAGCTACTATTCAAGCATTGAGATGGCGCCGTTTGAAGCACTTTATGGTAGAAAGTGCAGGTCTCCGATTTGTTGGAGTGAAGTGGGGGATAGACAGATTACGGGTCCGGAGATTATACAAGAAACTACCGAGAAGATCATCCAAATTCAACAACGGTTGAAAATCGCCCAAAGTCGACAAAAGAGCTACGCTGACATTAAAAGAAAAGATATAGAATTTGAAATTAGAGAGATGGTCATGCTTAAAGTTGCACCTTGGAAAGGCGTTGTTCGATTTGGTAAACGAGGGAAATTAAATCCAAGGTATATTGGACCATTCAAGATTATTGATCGTGTCGGACCAGTAGCTTACCGACTTGAGTTACCTCAATAACTCGCGGCTGTACATAACACTTTCCACATCTCGAATTTGAAGAAATGTTTTGCTAAAGAAGATCTCACTATTCCATTAGATGAAATCCAAATCAACGAAAAACTCCAATTCATTGAAGAACCCGTCGAAATAATGGATCGTGAGGTTAAGAGACTTAAACAAAACAAGATACCGATTGTTAAGGTTTGATGGAATGCTCGTAGAGGACCCGAGTTCACCTGGGAGCGTGAAGATCAGATGAAGAAGAAATACCCGCATCTATTTCCAGAAGATTCGTCAACACCTTCAACAGCTTAAAATTTCGGGACGAAATTTATTTAACGGGTAGGTACTGTAGTGACCCGAACTTTTCCATGTTTATATATATTAATTGAGATTGATATTTACATGATTAAATGTTTCCAACATGTTAAGCAATCAAACTTATTAAGACTTGATTAATTGAAATATGTTTCATATAGACAATTGACCACCCAAGTTGACCGGTGATTCACGAACGTTAAAACTTGTAAAAACTATATGATGACATATATATGGATATATATATATAGTTAACATGATACTATGATAAGTAAACATATCATTAAGTATATTAACAATGAACTACATATGTAAAAACAAGACTACTAACTTAATGATTTTTAAACGAGACATATATGTAACGATTATCGTTGTAAAGACATTTAATGTATATGTATCATATTAAGAGATATTCATACATGATAATATCATGATAATATAATAATTTAAAATCTCATTTGATATTAAAAACATTGGGTTAACAACATTTAACAAGATCGTTAACCTAAAGGTTTCAAAACAACACTTACATGTAACGACTAACGATGACTTAACGACTCAGTTAAAATATATATACATGTAGTGTTTTAATATGTATTTATATACTTTTGAAAGACTTTAATACACTTATCAAAATACTTCTACTTAACAAAAATGCTTACAATTACATCCTCGTTCAGTTTCATCAACAATTCTACTCGTATGCACCCGTATTCGTACTCGTACAATACACAGCTTTTAGATGTATGTACTATTGGTATATACACTATAATGATCAGCTATTAGCAGCCCATGTGAGTCACCTAACATATGTGGGAACCATCATTTGGCAACTAGCATGAAATATCTCATAAAATTACAAAAATATGAGTAATCATTCATGACTTATTTACATGAAAACAAAATTATATATCCTTTATATCTAATCCATACACCAACGACCAAAAATACCTACAAACACTTTCATTCTTCAATTTTATTCATCTAATTGATCTCTCTCAAGTTCTATCTTCAAGTTCTAAGTGTTCTTCATATATTCTACAAGTTCTAGTTACATAAAATCAAGAATACTTTCAAGTTTGCTAGCTCACTTCCAATCTTGTAAGGTGATCATCCAACCTCAAGAAATCTTTATTTCTTACAGTAGGTTATCATTCTAATACAAGGTAATAATCATATTAAAACTTTGGTTCAATTTCTATAACTATAACAATCTTATTTCAAGTGATGATATTACTTGAACTTGTTTTCGTGTCATGATTCTGCTTCAAGAACTTCGAGCCATCCAAGGATCAGTTGAAGCTAGATCCATTTTTCTCTTTTCCAGTAGGTTTATCCAAGGAACTTAAGGTAGTAATGATGTTCATAACATCATTCGATTCATACATATAAAGCTATCTTATTCGAAGGTTTAAACTTGTAATCACTAGAACATAGTTTAGTTAATTCTAAACTTGTTCGCAAACAAAAGTTAATCCTTCTAACTTGACTTTTAAAATCAACTAAACACATGTTCTATATCTATATGATATGCTAACTTAATGATTTAAAACCTGGAAACACGAAAAATACCGTAAAACCGGATTTACGCCGTCGTAGTAACACCGCGGGCTGTTTTGGGTTAGTTAATTAAAAACTATGATAAACTTTGATTTAAAAGTTGTTATTCTGAGAAAATGATTTTTATTATGAACATGAAACTATATCCAAAAATTATGGTTAAACTCAAAGTGGAAGTATGTTTTCTAAAATGGTCATCTAGACGTCGTTCTTTCGACTGAAATGACTACCTTTATAAAAACGACTTGTAACTTATTTTTTTGACTATAAACCTATACTTTTCTGTTTAGATTCATAAAATAGAGTTCAATATAAAACCATAGCAATTTGATTCACTCAAAACGGATTTAAAATGAAGAAGTTATGGGTAAAACAAGATTGGATAATTTTTCTCATTTTAGCTACGTGAAAATTGGTAACAAATCTATTCCAACCATAACTTAATCAACTTGTATTGTATATTATGTAATCTTGAGATACCATAGACACGTATACAATGTTTCGACCTATCATGTTGACACATCTATATATATTTCGGAACAACCATAGACACTCTATATGTGAATGTTGGAGTTAGCTATACAGGGTTAAGGTTGATTCCAAAATATATATAGTTTGAGTTGTGATCAATACTGAGATACGTATACACTGGGTCGTGGATTGATTCAAGATAATATTTATCGATTTATTTCTGTACATCTAACTGTGGACAACTAGTTGTAGGTTACTAACGAGGACAGCTGACTTAATAAACTTAAAACATCAAAATATATTAAAAGTGTTGTAAATATATTTTGAACATACTTTGATATATATGTATATATTGTTATAGGTTCGTGAATCAACCAGTGGCCAAGTCTTACTTCCCGACGAAGTAAAAATCTGTGAAAGTGATTTATAGTCCCACTTTTAAAATCTAATATTTTTGGGATGAGAATAAATGCAGGTTTTATAAATGATTTACAAAATAGACACAAGTACGTGAAACTACATTCTATGGTTGAATTATCGAAATCGAATATGCCCCTTTTTATTAAGTCTGGTAATCTAAGAATTAGGGAACAGACACCCTAATTGACGTGAATCCTAAAGATAGATCTATTGGGCCTAACAAACCCCATCCAAAGTACCGGATGCTTTAGTACTTCGAAATTTATATCATATCCGAAGGGTGTCCCGGAATGATGGGGATATTCTTATATATATGCATCTTGTTAATGTCGGTTACCAGGTGTTCACCATATGAATGATTTTTATCTCTATGTATGGGATGTGTATTGAAATATGAAATCTTGTGGTCTATTGTTATGATTTGATATATATAGGTTAAACCTATAACTCACCAACATTTTGTTGACGTTTAAAGCATGTTTATTCTCAGGTGAATACTAAGAGCTTTCGCTGTTGCATACTAAAATAAGGACAAGATTTGGAGTCCATGTTTGTATGATATTGTGTAAAAACTGCATTCAAGAAACTGATTTCGATGTAACATATTTGTATTGTAAACCATTATGTAATGGTCGTGTGTAAACAGGATATTTTAGATTATCATTATTTGATAATCTACGTAAAGCTTTTTAAACCTTTATTTATGAAATAAAGGTTATGGTTTGTTTTAAAAATGAATGCAGTCTTTGAAAAACGTCTCATATAGAGGTCAAAACCTCGCAACGAAATCAATTAATATGGAACGTTTTTAATCAATAAGAACGGGACATTTCAGTTGTGGCCTTCACACATGTAACAATATGAAGGGAATGAGAAGAAGTAATAGACTGAAGAAAGACACACTGGATTTGCAAGTAGGCAAAGAGGATCAAGCTTTTGTTAAAGCTATTGGTACCTCTGAACTTACTTCTCTAAGTGGTCTTATTATTTTGTTGGAACAATAGCATTATGCTCTCAATACTGCGAGCGACATAGTTTGAAAGATTTTAGTATTGAACTTGCATTTACACACTTAGGTGTTTCAGTTTCTAAGGATAATATATTTATCTTAATTCCTATCCACGTGATGGTATTTTTGAAATTGATATGCATAGTGTAATTTCAAATGAGAATTCTGTGTATACCTACATCGCCAAAGTCTTCAAGCAAGACTTGAATAAGACCTATCTATGACATTGTCAGATTGGTCATATAAACAAAAAATGCATTTCAAAACTCCAATCTAATGGACTTTTGGAATCAATTGACTCTGAGTCATTTGATGTATGCGAGTCATGTTTATGTTAAAAGATGACAAATGCTTCTTTCTCCGATTTAGGTAAAAGAGCTAAAGATCTTTTAGGACTAATACATACTGTTGTATGTAGCCCTTTAAGAACAATGTATAGATTTAGTTAATTTTACTTCATTACATTTACTGATGAGTACAGTAGCTATGATTATGTTCACTTGTTGAAACATAAATATAAAGCTATTTTAACATTCAAAAGTATTCCAAAATGAAGTAAATAATCAGGTTGGAAAGACCATTAAAGCACTTCGCTCCGATGGAGTAAGTGAGTTTATGAGTCAAGAGTTTTTGGACCACCTAAAGAATTGTGGGATTGTCTCATAGTTCACTCTACCTTACACACCACAACACGATAGTGTGTATAAGTAAGAGGAATTGAACTTTACTTGATATGGTTTGATTTATGATGAGTCTGATTTCTCTACTACTGTCTTTTAGGGATATACATGAGAGTCTGCTGTAGGCATACTCAATGTGATTCCAACTATGAAGGTAGAAAAGACACCATATGAGTTATGGCATGTGAAGAATCCCAAGTTGTCTTATCTGAAAATCTGGGGTTGTAATGCGTACGTGAAGCATGACACTTCAAACAAATTAGAACCCAGAACTATCTAATGTTACTTTGTACGATAAATAAAGGAAACAATGGGTTACTACTTTTACTACCAAGCTGAAGACAACGTGTTTTCTGCTCGGTCTGCTGAATTCCTGGAAAGAGATCTTCTCTTACATGAAGTCAGTGGGAGTAAAGTAGATCTTGAAGAAATTCAAGTACTTTAAAGTAACATACCTTCAGTAAGCACTAGCAATCCACAAGTTGAAACTGAGCGCACTGTTGGTGAGCCAAAATGTGTTACACCTGCACTTTATAGATCTAGTAGAACTCATCGGCTTATGAGGATTAATTATCTGATTAATTTAGATAAACCTCAACTAAGGGATTATGATGAACCCTCTAGCTGCGTGAGGCCATATCAGATCCTGAATATGAAAATGACTAGATTCTATGAATACAGATATGCAGTCCATGAAGGATAATCAAGTATGAGACTTGATTGATCTTCTACCCAATTGTAAGACAATGAGGTAAAAATGGGTCTTCAAAGGAAGATTGATATGGATGGTAATGTAAACACTTTTAAAGCTCAATTGGTGACAAAAGGTTATGATGAAATTTTTTCACCAGTCGCGAGCCTTAAAACAATTAGGATACTTATTGCCATGGTTACTTTTCATGATAATAAAATATGGCTAATGGATGTCAAAACCGCTTTTCTAAATGGCGACCTAAGCGAGGACGTATATATGGTTCAGCCGGAAGGGTTTATGAATCCTAAGCATCCTAATAAAGTATGCAAGCTTCTAAAATCCATTTATGGATAAAAGCAAGCATCTAAGAGCTAGAATCTTAAGTTTAATGAGAAAATCAAAGTGTTTAATTTTTCTCAAAACCAAGATAAGGCCTGAGTTTACATTAGAGCTAGTGAGAGCAGAGTAGTCTTCTTGATCTTATATGTTGATGACATATTGCTTATTAGAAATAACATTCCAATTTGCAAAATGTCAAGTCTTGGCTTGGAAAATGTATTTTCATAAAGGATCTTGATGAAGCTACTTATATTATTGGAATGAGGATTTATACAATAGATCCAATTGGCTTATTGGTTTGAATCAAAGTACATACATTATCTTGCAGAGATTTAGCATGCAAAACTCCAAGCATGGAGCTTTGCCAATGGAAAAGGGCATAACAGTGAGAAAGTCTCAAAAGTCCTATCATAGCAGATGAGATGACACAAATGAAATGTATCACATATGCTTCAGCTATATTATCCATTATGTATGTCATGATATGTACTATGCTCGATGTTTCATTAGTTTTGAGTTTGACGAGTCATTGTCAACATAATCCAGATGAAGTATATTGGATTGTTGTTAAAAATATTCTTTAGTATTTGCAGAGTACTAATGATATGTTCTTGGTTTATGGTGGTTTGGAAGAAGAGTTAAGTATTAAGTTTTATACTGATTCTAGTTTTTAAACTGATCAAGATGATTCTCGATCCAGTCACGTTGTTTTTTTGTCATGATGGGCAAGACAGTTGATTGGAAGAGCTCTAGGCAGAGAGCACTATTGAACAATCTACAACAAAAGCAGAATACATTGTTGACTGAGAAGCTGCTCAGAAAGCTGTCTGGATAAGGAAGTTTGTTGTTATACTTAGAGTAGTACACAACATTTAATCTTCTATAATATGTACTATGATAGTTCGAGTGTTAATATACTTTTGAAAGAATCACATGTACATTTAAGTATCTGGCACATTCTTTAAAAGTTTGACTACATTTCATTAAGTCATTAAGAGGAATGATATTAGTATTCTTAAAGGTTCATACAAATGATAATGTGGTTGACCGGTTCACGAAGCCCATGATGCACAACAATCATGATGATCATGCTAGTAGTATTGGGCTTCGTTATGCTGCTGATCTTTTTCATTTATAATTTAATATTTGGATATTTTTGGAACATTAAGCAGTTTTATATTAATAAATTGACATACTTGATATGGTCATTTTCATTTATATCACTGTATTCTATATTATCATGTTTAATCCATGAATAATTGTTGATTATTCAAAATGTCCATAATCGGTCATGTTATGGGAATAACATGAATTAAGATTAATGTGAAATTTTGGTTATATTCATTGATGATAAATAGTTAACTTGTTGAGACCAAAATTCATATGTATTCATTGATGATGAATATTGGAATGACCCAACCATGAGATGTCACTACATGGATCGTAGTCAGTAGTGAATCTTTTAGTGATTATGTCTTTGTGTCCTTAGACTTAAGATGCACGCCCGTCTTGATGAGTGTAGCATTGTACTTTGATATGGTTAAACAATGTCCTGAATAAGGCTGTTATAAAGACCATTATTGGGTATAATGTAAAGCTTGTGATAGACACGTGTATGCAATATAGGATTTGTTCCTCTAAAATGTTTGGAGTTGGATACTTTTTGAGCTCCTCAATGAATGAATAAGATATTTGTGTGGCCGCACCCAGATGTAATTAAGATGATACTTAATTAATTTGGTGATCTAATTCAGTTCTAAGATCGAGAAACAAAATTGTTAAACAAATCAGAATGACCGATGATCCATATCTCAAGTTTAACTAAAGTATCTGAAATAAAAGGACGAATGACATTTAAAACTTACCATAAACAGTTTCGAGAAACTACCCTCACATGAATTTGGGGACAATGACGTGTTGCTAAATGCTTACCATTGTTTGTATAGTTACTTAGTGTTGTGCCATGCACAAGTGGGAGTATGTAGGATTAATGTGCAAGGTACAACATATAACTATATGGCCAACTTCATTTGAGCCTTCGGGGTCACACACATATACACCGAGACGTCAAATAAAATATATATATATATATGATGTATATATAACTCAAGTAACAAAATAGTAAATCGAAATTAATTCATTTACTATACATATGAATAGTAAATGAAACGAAATTAATTAATTTACTATTCACATAAAAGCGACATGATAGAAATTATTAATTATAAGTTACTTAACATACCCCTAAAGTATTTGAGAAATACGACTTTTTAAAACCAAATCAAACGAAATATGATTTTATTGACTAATGAAAAGCTATTTTGTTTTGAACTCCCGTGACATGTGAAACTCAACCACTACAACTCAACTCTATTATTACAAACCTTTTTCTATATATTGATTTGATGATCACAATGATAAAAACACATACATACAACAAAGAGTTGGAGAGAGTTTCATAAGTACGTACATCTTATATCCATCTCAAAACTAGCTTTGAGAGCATAACAAAAATTAAAAGAAAATGCAAAGTGAAATCATATGAGGAGTATTTCTTTTTTAATTATTTCACACAATTAATCAAGGGTTGATTAATTTGTTACTTGGGTTTGGACTAGCATCCATCGACTGTCGTTTGAAGTGTAGTGTGGACTATCCTAAGAGACGGTCATATTTTTGATCGTAGGTTTCTCTCCTTCAATCAGTTTCTTCAAGAAAGGTATATCGTTTACTCACTTTGTGAATTACATATTTTGACAATTATTAGTGGTGTAACTGGATCTCATTGGGATAAATTAATCGTGTCCATGTTTCATTAAATATATGAATATTTAATCTTGTAAATATTTTATGAAATATTAAAAGATTATTATTTTAACTATCCGCTGCGTTAATCTGAATTGGTAAAAGTACACACGATTTTCCAACATTATATTCATAACTTTTACCTGTATAGGTTCTCTGTCCTTTCTACTCAAAGCGTCGGCTACCACATTCGCCTTCCCCGGGTGGTAACGAATCTCGAAATCGTAATCATTCAATAACTCAATCCATCTACGCTGCCTCATGTTCAGTTGTTTCTGATTAAATATGTGTTGAAGACTTTTGGGGTCGGTATATATAATACTTTTGACCCCATATAAATTTTGCCTCCAAGTCTTTAATGCAAAAGCAACCGCGCCTAATTCTAAATCATGCGTCGTATAATTCTGCTCGTGAATCTTCAATTGTCTAGACGCATAAGCAATTACCTTCATTCGTTGCATTAATACACAACCGAGACCTTGCTTTGAGGCATCACAGTATATCACAAAATCATCATTCCCTTCAGGCAATGACAATATAGGTGCCGTAGTTAACTTTTTCTTCAACAATTGAAACGCTTTCTCCTGCTCATCCTTCCATTATGCGTTAATGCAGTCAAGGATTTTGCTATTTTGGAAAAATCTTGGATGAATCTTATGTAGTAACCAGCTAGTCCTAAAAATTGGCGTATATGTTTCGCAGTTTTCGGGGTTTTCCATTTTTCAACAGTTTCAATCTTCGCCGGATCTACCTGAATACCTTCTTTGTTCACTATGTGACCGAGGAATTGAACTTCTTCCAACCAAAATGCACACTTTAAAAATTTAGCGTACAGTTTTTCTTTCCTCAACAACTCTAGCTCTTTTCTCAAATGTTCTTCATGTTCTTGATCATTCTTTGAGTAAATAAGTATGTCATCGATGAAAACAATGACAAACTTATCAAGGTATGGTCCACACACTCGGTTCATGAGGTCCATGAACATAGCTGGTGCGTTAGTCAACCCAAACGGCATAACCATAAACTCGTAATGACAGTAATGCATTCTGAAAGCAGTCTTTGGAATATCATCCTACTTCATCCGCATTTGATGATACCCAGAACGTAAATCAATCTTCGAATAAACTGAGGAGCCTTGTAGTTGAAATGTCCCGTTCTTATTGACTAAAAACGTTCCATATTAATTGATTTCGTTGCGAGATTTTGACCTCTATATGAGACGTTTTTCAAAGACTGCATTCATTTTTAAAACAAACCATAACCTTTATTTCATAAATAAAGGTTTAAAAAGCTTTATGTAGATTATCAAATAATGATAATCTAAAATATCCTGTTTACACACGACCATTACATAATGGTTTACAATACAAATATGTTACATCGAAATCAGTTTCTTGAATGCAGTTTTTACACAATATCATACAAACATGGACTCCAAATCTTGTCCTTATTTTAGTATGCAACGGCGGAAGCTCTTAGTATTCACCTGAGAATAAACATGCTTTAAACGTCAACAAAAATGTTGGTGAGTTATAGGTTTAACCTATATATATCAAATCGTAACAATAGACCACAAGATTTCATATTTCAATACACATCCCATACATAGAGATAAAAATCATTCATATGGTGAACACCTGGTAACCGACATTAACAAGATGCATATATAAGAATATCCCCATCATTCCGGGACACCCTTCAGATATGATATAAATTTCGAAGTACTAAAGCATCCGGTACTTTTGATGGGGTTTGTTAGGCCCAATAGATCTATCTTTAGGATTCGCGTCAATTAGGGTGTCTGTTCCCTAATTCTTAGATTACCAGACTTAATAAAAAGGGGCATATTCGATTTCGATAATTCAACCATAGAATGTAGTTTCACGTACTTGTGTCTATTTTGTAAATCATTTATAAAACCTGCATGTATTCTCATCCCAAAAATATTAGATTTTAAAAGTGGGACTATAACTCACTTTCACAGATTTTTACTTCGTCAGGAAGTAAGACTTGGTCACTGGTTGATTCACGAACCTATAACAATATATACATATATATCAAAGTATGTTCAAAATATATTTACAACACTTTTAATATATTTTGATGTTTTAGTTTTATTAAGTCAGCTGTCCTCGTTAGTAACCTACAACTAGTTGTCCACAGTTAGATGTACAGAAATAAATCGATAAATATTATCTTGAATCAATCCACGACCCAGTGTATACGTATCTCAGTATTTATCACAACTCAAACTATATATATTTTGGAATCAACCTCAACCCTGTATAGCTAACTCCAACATTCACATATAGAGTGTCTATGGTTGTTCCGAAATATATATAGATGTGTCGACATGATAGGTCGAAACATTGTATACATGTCTATGGTATCTCAAGATTACATAATATACAATACAAGTTGATTAAGTTATGGTTGGAATAGATTTGTTACCAATTTTCACGTAGCTAAAATGAGAAAAATTATTCAATCTTGTTTTACCCATAACTTCTTCATTTTAAATCCGTTTTGAGTGAACCAAATTGCTATGGTTTCATATTGAACTCTATTTTATGAATCGAAGCAGAAAAGGTATAGGTTTATAGTCGGAAAAATAAGTTAAAAGTCATTTTTGTAAAGGTAGTCATTTCAGTCGAAAGAACGACGTCTAGATAACCATTTTAGAAAACATACTTCCACTTTGAGTTTAACCATAATTTTTGGATATAGTTTCATGTTCATAATAAAAATCATTTTCCCAGAATAACAACTTTTAAATCAAAGTTTATCATAGTTTTTAATTAACTAACCCAAAACAGCCCGCGGTGTTACTACGACGGCGTAAATCCGGTTTTACGGTGTTTTCGTGTTTCCAGGTTTTAAATCATTAAGTTAGCATATCATATAGATATAGAACATGTGTTTAGTTGATTTTAAAAGTCAAGTTAGAAGGATTAACTTTTATTTGCGAACAAGTTTAGAATTAACTAAACTATGTTCTAGTGATTACAAGTTTAAACCTTCGAATAAGATAGCTTTATATGTATGAATCGAATGATGTTATGAACATCATTACTACCTCAAGTTCCTTGGATAAACCTACTGGAAATGAGAAAAATAGATCTAGCTTCAAAGGATCCTTGGATGGCTTGAAAGTTCTTGAAGCAGAATCATGACACGAAAACAATTTCAAGTAAGATTTCCACTCGAAATAAGATTGTTATAGTTATAGAAATTATATTAAAGTTTGAATATGATTATTACCTTGTATTATAAAGATAACCTACTGTAAGTAACAAAGGTTTCTTGATCTTGGATGATTACTTGGAATGGATTTAGAAAACTTGGAAGTAAACTTGCAATCTTGGAAGTATTCTTGATTTTATGAAACTAGAACTTTTGGAATTTATGAAGAACACTTAGAACTTGAAGATAGAACTTGAGAGAGATCAATTAGATGAAGAAAATTGAAGAATGAAAGTGTTTGTAGGTGTTTTTATGAGATATTTCATGCTAGTTGCCAAATGATGGTTCCCACATGTGTTAGGTGACTCACATGGGCTGCTAAGAGCTGATCATTGGAGTGCATATACCAATAGTACATACATCTAAAAGCTGTGTATTGTACGAGTACGAATACGGGTGCATACGAGTAGAATTGTTGATGAAACTGAACGAGGATGTAATTGTAAGCATTTTTGTTAAGTAGAAGTATTTTGATAAGTGTCTTGAAGTCTTTCAAAAGTGTATGAATACATATTAAAACACTACATGTATATACATTTTAACTGAGTCGTTAAGTCATCGTTAGTCATTACATGTAAATGTTGTTTTGAAATCTTTAGGTTAACGGTCTTGTTGAATGTTGTTAACCCATTGTTTATTATAACAAATGAGATGTTAAATTGTTATATTATCATGATATTATGATATATAATATATAATATATAATATATCTTAGTATGATATATATACAGTTAAATGTCGTTACAACGATAATCGTTACATATATGTCTCGTTTCGAAATCATTAAGTTAGTAGTCTTATTTTTACATATGTATTTCATTGTTAATACACTTAATAATATATTTACTTATAATTTAACATAATTACCCAAGTGTATCAATATCTTAATATGATTCATATGTACCTAGTAAGACGTTGTTATAACGATAATCGTTATATATATCGTTTTCGAGTTTCTTAAATTAATAGTCTCATTTTTATGTATATAACTCATTGTTAAAATACCTAATGAGATACATAATTATAATAAAATCATGTTAACTATATATATAACCATATATATGTCATCGTATAGTTTTTACAAGTTTTAACGTTCGTGAATCACCGGTCAACTTGGGTGGTCAATTGTCTATATGAAACCTATTTCAATTAATCAAGTCTTAACAAGTTTGATTGCTTAACATGTTGGAAACACTTAATCATGTAAATAACAATTTCATTTAATATATAAATAAACATGGAAAAGTTCGGGTCACTACAGTACCTACCCGTTAAATAAATTTCGTCCCGAAATTTTAAGCAGTTGGAGGTGTTGACGTATCTTCTGTAAATAAATGCGGGTATTTCTTCTTCATCTGATCTTCACGCTCCCAGGTGAACTCAAGTCCTCTACGAGCATTCCATCGAACCTTAACAATTGGTATCTTGTTTTGCTTAAGTCTTTTAACCTCACGATCCATAATTTCGACGGGTTCTTCGATAAATTGAAGTTTTTCGTTGATTTGGATTTCATCTAACGGAATAGTGAGATCTTATTTAGCAAAACATTTCTTCAAATTCAAAACGTGGAAAGTGTTATGTACAGCCACGAGTTGTTGAGGTAACTCAAGTCGGTAAGCTACTGGTCCGACACGATCAATAATCTTGAATGGTCCAATATACCTTGGATTTAATTTCCCTCATTTACCAAATCGAACAACGCCTTTCCAAGGTGCAACTTTAAGCATGACCATCTCTCCAATTTCAAATTCTATATCTTTTCTTTTAATGTCAGCGTAGCTCTTTTGTCGACTTTGGGCGGTTTTCAACCGTTGTTGAATTTGGATGATCTTCTCGATAGTTTCTTGTATTATCTCTGGACCAGTAATCTGTCTATCCCCCACTTCACTCCAACAAATCGGAGACCTGCACTTTCTACCATGAAGTGCTTCAAACGGCGCCATCTCAATGCTTGAATGGTAGCTATTGTTGTAGGAAAATTCTGCTAACGGTAGATGTCGATCCCAACTGTTTCCGAAATCAATAACACATGCTCGTAGCATGTCTTCAAGCGTTTGTATCATCCTTTCGCTCTGCCCATCAGTTTGTGGATGATAGGCAGTACTCATATCTAGACGAGTTCCTAATGCTTGCTGTAATGTCTGCCAGAATCTTGAAATAAATCTGCCATCCCTATCAGAGAAAATAGAGATTGGTATTCCATGTCTGGAAACGACTTCCTTCAAATACAGTCGTGCTAACTTCTCCATCTTGTCATCTTCTTTTATTGGCAGGAAGTGTGCTGATTTGGTGAGACGATCAACTATTACCCAAATAGTATCATAACCACTTGCAGTCCTTGGCAATTTAGTAATGAAATCCATGGTAATGTTTTTCCATTTCCATTCCGGGATTTCAGGTTGTTGTAGTAGACCTGATGGTTTCTGATGTTCAGCTTTGACCTTAGAACACGTCAAACATTCTCCTACATATTTAGCAATACCGGCTTTCATACATGGCCACCAAAAATGTTTCTTAAGATCCTTGTACATCTTCCCTGTTCCAGGATGTATTGAGTATCTGGTTTTATGAGCTTCTCTAAGTACTATTTCTCTCATATCTCCAAATTTTGGTACCCAAATTCTTTCAGCCATATACCGGGTTCCGTCTTCCCGAATATTAAGATGCTTCTCCGATCCTTTGGGTATTTCATCCTTTAAATTTCCCTCTTTTAAAACTCCTTGTTGTGCCTCCTTTATTTGAGTAGTAAGGTTAGTGTGAATCATTATATTCACAGATTTTACTCGAATGGGTTCTCTGTCCTTTCTACTCAAGGCGTCGGCTACCACATTTGCCTTCCCCGGGTGGTAACGAATCTCAAAGTCGTAATCATTCAACAATTCAATCCACCTACGCTGCCTCATATTCAGTTGTTTCTAATTAAATATGTGTTGAAGACTTTTGTGGTCGGTATATATAATACTTTTGACCCCATATAAGTAGTGCCTCCAAGTCTTTAATGCAAAAACAATCGCGCCTAATTCCAAATCATGCGTCGTATAATTTTGCTCGTGAATCTTCAATTGTCTAGACGCATAAGCAATCACCTTCGTCCGTTGCATTAATACACAACCGAGACCTTGCTTTGATGCGTCACAATAAATCACAAAATCATCATTCCCTTCAGGCAATGACAATATAGGTGCCGTAGTTAGCTTTTTCTTCAATAATTGAAACGCCTTCTCTTGTTCATCCTTCCATTCAAATTTCTTCCCTTTATGCGTTAATGCAGTCAAGGGTTTTGCTATTTTGGATAAATCTTGGATGAATCTTCTGTAGTAACCAGCCAATCCTAAAAATTAACGTATATGCTTCGGAGTTTTTGGGGTTTCCCACTTTTCAACGGTTTCGATCTTTGCCGGGTCCACCTGGATACCTTCTTTGTTCACTATGTGACCGAGGAATTGAACTTCTTCCAACCAAAATGCACACTTTGAAAACTTAGCGTACAGTTTTTCTTTCCTCAATACTTCTAGCACTTTTCTCAAATGTTCTTCGTGCTCTAGATCATTCTTTGAGTAAATAAGTATGTCATCGATGAAAACAATGACAAACTTGTCAAGATATGGCCCACACACTCGGTTCATAAGGTCCATGAACACAGCTGGTGCGTTAGTCAATCCAAACGGCATAACCATAAACTCGTAATGACCATAACGCGTCCTAAAAGAAGTTTTGGAATATCATCCTCCTTTACTCGCATTTGATGATATCCAGAACGTAAATCGATCTTCGAATAAACTGACGAGCCTTGTAGTTGATCAAATAAGTCGTCAATTCTCGGCAGTGGATAACGGTTTTTGATGGTAAGTTTGTTTAACTCTCTGTAGTCAATACACAACCTAAATGTACCATCCTTCTTCTTGACAAACAAAACAGGAGCTCCCCATGGTGATGTGCTTGGTCGAATGAAACTACGTTCTAATAGTTCTTGCAGTTGGCTTTGCAGTTCTTTCATCTCGCTGGGTGCGAGTCTATAAGGAGCACGAGCTATTGGTGCAGCTCCTGGTACAAGATCTATTTGAAATTCAACAGATCGATGTGGAGGTAGTCCCGGTAATTCTTTCGGAAATACATCGGGAAATTCTTTTGCGACGGGAACATCATTGATGCTCTTTTCTTCAGTTTGTACTTTCTCGACGTGTGCTAGAACAGTATAGCAACCTTTTCTTATTAGTTTTTGTGCCTTCAAATTACTAATAAGATGTAGCTTCATGTTGCCCTTTTCTCTGTACACCATTAAGGGTTCTCCTTCTTCTCCTACAATGCGAATTGCATTTTTATAACATATGATCTCTGCTTTCACCTTCTTCAGCCAGTCCATGCCAACTATTACATCAAAACTCCCTAACTCTACTGGTATCAAATCAATCTTAAATATTTCGCTACCCAGTTTAATTTCTCGATTTCGGCATATATTATCTGCTGAAATTGATTTACCGTTTGCTAATTCGAGTAAAAATTTACTATCCAACGGCGTCAATGGACAACTTAATTTAGCACAAAAATCTCTACTCATATAGCTTCTATCCGCACCCGAATCAAATAAAACGTAAGCAGATTTATTGTCAATAAGAAACGTACCCGTAACAAGCTCCAGGTCTTCCTGTGCCTCTGCCACATTAATATTGAAAACTCTTCCGCGGCCTTGTCCATTCATGTTCTCCTGGTTCGGGCAATTTCTAATAATGTGGCCCGTTTTCCACATTTATAACAACCTACATTGGCATAACTTGCTCCGACACTACTTGCTCCACCATTACTCGTTCCGACACCATTTGTTCCTTTCGTTCTGTTAACCCCTGGTCCGTAGACCTCACACTTCGCCGCGCTATGACCATTTCTTTTACACTTGTTGCAAAATTTGGTGCAGAACCCCGAGTGATACTTTTCACACCTTTGGCATAGCTGCTTCTGATTGTTGTTGTTGTTGCGGTTGTTATTGTTGTTGGGATGATTGTTGTAGTTGCTGTTGTTGTTGTTGTTGTTGTTGTTGGGCCGTTTGTTGTAGTTGCGATTGATGTTGCGATTGTTGGGATAATTGTTGCGATTATTATTGTTGTAGTGACCCGAAATTTTCCATGTTTATATATATTAATTGAGATTGATGTTTACATGATTAAATGTTTCCAACATGTTAAGCAATCAAACTTGTTAAGACTTGATTAATTGAAATAGGTTTCATATAGACAATTGACCACCCAAGTTGACCGGTGATTCACGAACGTTAAAACTTGTAAAAAAAACTATATGATGACATATATATGGTTATATATATAGTTAACATGATATTATGATAAGTAAACATATCATTAATTATATTAACAATGAACTACATATGTAAAAACAAGACTACTAACTTAATGATTTTGAAACGAGACATATATGTAACGTTTATCGTTGTAACGACATTTAATGTATATATATCATATTAAGAGATATTCGTACATCATAATATCATGATAATATAATAATTTAAAATCTCTTTTGATATTATAAACATTGGGTTAACAACATTTAACAAGATCGTTAACCTAAAGGTTTCAAAACAACACTTACATGTAACGACTAACGATGACTTAACGACTCAGTTAAAATGTATATACATGTAGTGTTTTAATATGTATTTATACACTTTTGAAAGACTTCAATACACTTATCAAAATACTTCTACTTAACAAAAATGCTTACAATTACATTCTCGTTCAGTTTCATCAACAATTCTACTCGTATGCACCCGTATTCGTACTCGTACAATACACAGCTTTTAGATGTATGTACTATTGGTATATACACTCCAATGATCAGCTCTTAGCAGCCCATGTGAGTCACCTAACACATGTGGGAACCATCATTTGGCAACTAGCATGAAATATCTCATAAGATTACAAAAATATGAGTAATCATTCATGACTTATTTACATGAAAACAAAATTACATATCCTTTATATCTAATCCATACACCAACGACCAAAAACACCTACAAACACTTTCATTCTTCAATTTTCTTCATCTAATTGAACTCTCTCAAGTTCTATCTTCAAGTTCTAAGTGTTCTTCATAAATTCCAAAAGTTCTAGTTTCATAAAATCAAGAATACTTTCAAGTTTGCTAGCTCACTTCCAATCTTGTAAGGTGATCATCCAACCTCAAGAAATCTTTGTTTCTTACAGTAGGTTATCATTCTAATACAAGGTAATAATCATATTCAAACTTTGGTTCAATTTCTATAACTATAACAATCTTATTTCAAGTGATGATCTTACTTGAACTTGTTTTCGTGTCATGATTTTGCTTCAAGAACTTTGAGCCATCCAAGGATCCATTGAAGCTAGATCCATTTTTCTCTTTTCCAGTAGGTTCATCCAAGGAACTTAAGGTAGTAATGATGTTCATAACATCATTCGATTCATACATATAAAGCTATCTTATTCGAAGGTTTAAACTTGTAATCACTAGAACATAGTTTAGTTAATTCTAAACTTGTTCGCAAACAAAAGTTAATCCTTCTAACTTGACTTTTAAAATCAACTAAACACATGTTCTATATCTATATGATATGCTAACTTAATGATTTAAAACCTGGAAACACGAAAAACACCGTAAAACCGGATTTACGCCGTCGTAGTAACACCGCGGGCTGTTTTGGGTTAGTTAATTAAAAACTATGATAAACTTTGATTTAAAAGTTGTTATTCTGAGAAAATGATTTTTATTATGAACATGAAACTATATCCAAAAATTATGGTTAAACTCAAAGTGGAAGTATGTTTTCTAAAATGGTCATCTAGACGTCGTTCTTTCGACTGAAATGACTACCTTTACAAAAACGACTTGTAACTTATTTTTCCGACTAGAAACCTATACTTTTTTTGTTTAGATTCATAAAATAGAGTTCAATATGAAACCATAGCAATTTGATTCACTCAAAACGGATTTAAAATGAAGAAGTTATGGGTAAAACAAGATTGGATAATTTTTCTCATTTTAGCTACGTGAAAATTGGTAACAAATCTATTCCAACCATAACTTAATCAACTTGTATTATATATTATGTAATCTTGAGATACCATAGACACGTATACAATGTTTCGACCTATCATGTCGACACATCTATATATATTTCGGAACAACCATAGACACTCTATATGTGAATGTTGGAGTTAGCTATACAGGGTTGAGGTTGATTCCAAAATATATATAGTTTGAGTTGTGATCAATACTGAGATACGTATACACTGGGTCGTGGATTGATTCAAGATAATATTTATCGATTTATTTCTGTACATCTAACTGTGGACAACTAGTTGTAGGTTACTAACGAGGACAGCTGACTTAATAAACTTAAAACATCAAAATATATTAAAAGTGTTGTAAATATATTTTGAACATACTTTGATATATATGTATATATTGTTATAGGTTCGTGAATCAACCAGTGGCCAAGTCTTACTTCCCGACGAAGTAAAAATCTGTGAAAGTGAGTTATAGTCCCACTTTTAAAATCTAATATTTTTGGGATGAGAATACATGCAGGTTTTATAAATGATTTACAAAATAGACACAAGTACGTGAAACTACATTCTATGGTTGAATTATCGAAATCGAATATGCCCCTTTTTATTAAGTCTGGTAATCTAAGAATTAGGGAACAGACACCCTAATTGACGCGAATCCTAAAGATAGATCTATTGGGCCTAACAAACCCCATCCAAAGTACCGGATGCTTTAGTACTTCGAAATTTATATCATATCCGAAGGGTGTCCCGGAATGATGGGGATATTCTTATATATGCATCTTGTTATTGTCGGTTACCAGGTGTTCACCATATGAATGATTTTTATCTCTATGTATGGGATGTGTATTGAAATATGAAATCTTGTGGTCTATTGTTACGATTTGATATATATAGGTTAAACCTATAACTCACCAACATTTTTGTTGACGTTTTAAGCATGTTTATTCTCAGGTGATTATTAAGAGCTTCCGCTGTCGCATACTTAAATAAGGACAAGATTTGGAGTCCATGCTTGTATGATATTGTGTAAAAACTGCATTCAAGAAACTTATTTTGTTGTAACATATTTGTATTGTAAACCATTATGTAATGGTCGTGTGTAAACAGGATATTTTAGATTATCATTATTTGATAATCTACGTAAAGCTTTTTAAACCTTTATTGATGAAATAAAGATTATGGTTTGTTTAAAAATGAATGCAGTCTTTGAAAAACGTCTCATATAGAGGTCAAAACCTCGCAACGAAATCAATTAATATGGAACGTTTTTAATCAATAAGAACGGGACATTTCAGTTGGTATCAGAGCGTTGGTCTTAGAGAACCAGGAAATTTGCATTAGTGTGTCTTATCGAGTTTGTTAGGATGCATTAGTGAGTCTGGACTTCGACCGTGTTTTCTTTAAAAATGATTGCTTAACATTTTTGTTGGAAACTATATATTTTTAACATATGAATATTATGTGATATATTAATCTCTTAACATGTTTGATATTATGTGATAGATGTCTACCTCTAGAACAAGTCCCATTGACTCACCTAATAATAATGAAGAGTCAAATGTAAATTGGAATGATTTGTGGACTGATTCACAAGTTCCCGAAGAGGAACCGGAAGAAGAGTCGGAACCGGAAGAAGAATCGGAACCGGATGAAGAAATAGAATCGGTGGGGGAAATAATAAAACGGTTAAGTAAAAGAAAATCCTCAACCAACCGACCAAAGTTAATTATGGTCAATGGTGTTTCCGCCAAGGAAGCAAAATATTGGGAGGATTACCAATTCTCCGATGAATCGGATTTCGACGAGAATTCCGATGATGTTATAGAAATTACCCCAACTGAATTTAAAAAGGCAAAAGAAAATAATAAGGGAAAGGGCATAAAAATAGAGAAATCTAATTCCAACCCCGATGAACTTTATATGTATCGTCAACCCCCGAAGTCCTTAAGTTGTAACAATGACCCGGGAACCTCTAAACCACCAGGTTTTTCTAAACCAATGTGGACAACGACGGCTCGTATTAGGGGAACATCATATATCCCTAGAAACTTGGCAAAACGAACCAAAACCGAAGAAGAAGAAACGAGCGAGTCGGAATAAGATAGTTGTATTCGTGTGGTGTAATATATGGAATATAGTGTTCTTATGCTTTATGATATATGTAAAAATTGCTTGTATTAATAAGTATTTTTTTATGAATCTAACTCTTGTCTATTTTACAGTTTAAAAACACAAAATGGATAGACAACCCAATATTTTAAGAGACCTACCCGGAGACATGATTGATGAAATCTTGTCTAGAGTCGGCCAGAATTCTTCGGCACAACTATTTAAGGCGAGATCAGTTTGTAAGACATTCGAAGAACGTTCCAAGAATGTCTTGGTTTATAAGAGACTTTCGTTTGAAAGATGGGGGATATCACATTGGGAAACCCATAAGTTACGATGTGTTTACTTTGACGCATATATTGCGGGGAACCCAAATGCTATTTTACGCAACGGGTTAAGAAATTATTTTGACTCAATATATCCGAATATTGGACTTCATGATTTAGAAAAAGCGGCTAACATGCAACATAAAGAAGCATGTTATGCTTACGGATTAGTAATGTTCGCTTCTCACCAAAGTGAGAACAAGAACATCGGGCTACAACTATTAAACAAAACGTTTCCACAAGTGACGGAGTCGGTAATTGGGGTAAGAAATGAGGTTTTTAGATTATTACGGGACTGTTGGACATTACGTAACCCTCGTCCCTTTGATGACGTTACAACACGCTGTCTTATCAACGGCCATAACGGTTATGTTGCACAAGACCAAGGATGGGAAGTAGTCCTAGTAAAACCAGAATGCATGACTTGTTTCTGGACGTATGAATTACGTGTCTTTATTGCCTTTGCCGAACGACTTGTGTACTAGCTAGAATTGTCTTCACAACTATCTTGTATCAAAGTTATTTATGCTATATTTCATGCTTTATGTAAAATAAGCGGTATTGTAAGTTTGTAAAATATTGTATAAAAGTTTGAACGCGAAATATTATTACAATCAGTTTTTCATATAGAATTGTAGTAGTTGAATTGTATATTAGCTACTAAGTATGAACTTAACGGGTAGGTACTACCCGAATTTAAACTTATAAAACGCTAATATGAAGAAAAAGCTTTTATAAATGAGTTCATATTATGCTACGAAATACTATTAACTACTCTTAATATTCTGTATGATTAACTTGTTCCATTTAACTATTTTGAAGGAAATGGCACCGACTACTCGACACACCGTGAATATGAATGAAGAGGAATTCCGTACTTTTCTAGCTTCAAACATAGCCGCAGTACAGGCTGCGCTACATACCAACAATAACCTTGGATCTAGCAGTACAGGAAATCGTGTAGGATGCACCTACAAAGAATTCACTGCCTGCAAACCTTTGGAATTTGATGGAACCGAAGGACCGATCGGATTGAAACGGTGGACCGAGAAGGTTGAATCGGTGTTTGCCATAAGTAAATGTACTGAAGAGGACAAAGTGAAGTACGCTACGCATACCTTCACAGGTTCTGCATTAACATGGTGGAATACCTATCTAGAGCAAGTGGGACAAGATGATGCGTACGCACTACCGTGGTCAGCATTCAAGCACTTGATGAACGAGAAGTACCGTCCCAGAACCGAGGTCAATAAGCTCAAGACAGAACTTAGAGGGTTACGAACCCAAGGATTTGATATTACCACGTACGAAAGACGATTCACAGAATTGTGCCTATTGTGTCCGGGAGCATTCGAAGATGAGGAAGAGAAGATCGACGCGTTTGTGAAAGGATTACCGGAAAGAATCCAAGAAGATATAAGTTCACACGAGCCCGCCTCCATACAACAGGCATGTAGAATGGCTCACAAACTAGTGAACCAGATTGAAGAAAGAATTAAAGAACAGACTGCTGAAGAGGCCAATGTGAAGCAAGTCAAAAGAAAGTGGGAGGAAAACGGTGATAAGAATCACCAATACAACAACAACAGCAATTACAACAATAATCACAATAATTATCCCAACAATCGCAACATCAATCGCAACTACAACAAACGGCCCAACAACAACAACAACAACAACAACAACAGCAACTACAACAATCATCCCAACAACAATAATAACCGCAACAACAACAACAATCAGAAGCAACTATGCCAAAGGTGTGAAAAGAATCACTCGGGGTTCTGCACCAAATTTTGCAACAAGTGTAAAAGAAATGGTCATAGCTGTAGTGACCCGAACTTTTCCATGTTTATATATATTAATTGAGATTGATATTTACATGATTAAATGTTTCCAACATGTTAAGCAATCAAACTTGTTAAGACTTGATTAATTGAAATAGGTTTCATATAGACAATTGACCACCCAAGTTGACCGGTGATTCACGAACGTTAAAACTTGTAAAAAACTATATGATGACATATATATGGTTATATGTATAGTTAACATGATATTATGATAAGTAAACATATCATTAATTATATTAACAATGAACTACATATGTAAAAACAAGACTACTAACTTAATGATTTTGAAACGAGACATATATGTAACGTTTATCGTTGTAACGACATTTAATGTATATATATCATATTAAGAAATATTCGTACATCATAATATCATGATAATATAATAATTTAAAATCTCTTTTGATATTATAAACATTGGGTTAACAACATTTAACAAGATCGTTAACCTAAAGGTTTCAAAACAACACTTACATGTAACGACTAACGATGACTTAACGACTCAGTTAAAATGTATATACATGTAGTGTTTTAATATGTATTTATACACTTTTTAAAGACTTCAATACACTTATCAAAATACTTCTACTTAACAAAAATGCTTACAATTACATTCTCGTTCAGTTTCATCAACAATTCTACTCGTATGCACCCGTATTCGTACTCGTACAATACACAGCTTTTAGATGTATGTACTATTGGTATATACACTCCAATGATCAGCTCTTAGCAGCCCATGTGAGTCACCTAACACATGTGGGAACCATCATTTGGCAACTAGCATGAAATATCTCATAAGATTACAAAAATATGAGTAATCATTCATGACTTATTTACATGAAAACAAAATTACATATCCTTTATATCTAATCCATACACCAACGACCAAAAACACCTACAAACACTTTCATTCTTCAATTTTCTTCATCTAATTGAACTCTCTCAAGTTCTATCTTCAAGTTCTAGGTGTTCTTCATAAATTCCAAAAGTTCTAGTTTCATAAAATCAAGAATACTTTCAAGTTTGCTAGCTCACTTCCAATCTTGTAAGGTGATCATCCAACCTCAAGAAATCTTTGTTTCTTACAGTAGGTTATCATTCTAATACAAGGTAATAATCATATTCAAACTTTGGTTCAATTTCTATAACTATAACAATCTTATTTCAAGTGATGATCTTACTTGAACTTGTTTTCGTGTCATGATTCTGCTTCAAGAACTTCGAGCCATCCAAGGATCCATTGAAGCTAGATCCACTTTTCTCTTTTCCAGTAGGTTTATCCAAGGAACTTAAGGTAGTAATGATGTTCATAACATCATTCGATTCATACATATAAAGCTATCTTATTCGAAGGTTTAAACTTGTAATCACTAGAACATAGTTTAGTTAATTCTAAACTTGTTCGCAAACAAAAGTTAATCCTTCTAACTTGACTTTTAAAATCAACTAAACACATGTTCTATATCTATATGATATGCTAACTTAATGATTTAAAACCTGGAAACACGAAAAACACCGTAAAACCGGATTTACGCCGTCGTAGTAACACCGCGGGCTGTTTTGGGTTAGTTAATTAAAAACTATGATAAACTTTGATTTAAAAGTTGTTATTCTGAGAAAATGATTTTTATTATGAACATGAAACTATATCCAAAAATTATGGTTAAACTCAAAGTGGAAGCATGTTTTCTAAAATGGTCATCTAGACGTCGTTCTTTCGACTGAAATGACTACCTTTACAAAAATGACTTGTAACTTATTTTTCCGACTAGAAACCTATACTTTTTTTTTTTAGATTCATAAAATAGAGTTCAATATGAAACCATAGCAATTTGATTCACTCAAAACGGATTTAAAATGAAGAAGTTATGGGTAAAACAAGATTGGATAATTTTTCTCATTTTAGCTACGTGAAAATTGGTAACAAATCTATTCCAACCATAACTTAATCAACTTGTATTATATATTATGTAATCTTGAGATACCATAGACACGTATACAATGTTTCGACCTATCATGTCGACACATCTATATATATTTCGGAACAACCATAGACACTCTATATGTGAATGTTGGAGTTAGCTATACAGGGTTGAGGTTGATTCCAAAATATATATAGTTTGAGTTGTGATCAATACTGAGATACGTATACACTGGGTCGTGGATTGATTCAAGATAATATTTATCGATTTATTTCTGTACATCTAACTGTGGACAACTAGTTGTAGGTTACTAACGAGGACAGCTGACTTAATAAACTTAAAACATCAAAATATATTAAAAGTGTTGTAAATATATTTTGAACATACTTTGATATATATGTATATATTGTTATAGGTTCGTGAATCAACCAGTGGCCAAGTCTTACTTCCCGACGAAGTAAAAATCTGTGAAAGTGAGTTATAGTCCCACTTTTAAAATCTAATATTTTTGGGATGAGAATACATGCAGGTTTTATAAATGATTTACAAAATAGACACAAGTACGTGAAACTACATTCTATGGTTGAATTATCGAAATTGAATATGCCCCTTTTTATTAAGTCTGGTAATCTAAGAATTAGGGAACAGACACCCTAATTGACGCGAATCCTAAAGATAGATCTATTGGGCCTAACAAACCCCATCCAAAGTACCGGATGCTTTAGTACTTCGAAATTTATATCATATCCGAAGGGTGTCCCGGAATGATGGGGATATTCTTATATATGCATCTTGTTATTGTCGGTTACCAGGTGTTCACCATATGAATGATTTTTATCTCTATGTATGGGATGTGTATTGAAATATGAAATCTTGTAGTCTATTGTTACGATTTGATATATATAGGTTAAACCTATAACTCACCAACATTTTTGTTGACGTTTTAAGCATGTTTATTCTCAGGTGATTATTAAGAGCTTCCGCTGTCGCATACTTAAATAAGGACAAGATTTGGAGTCCATGCTTGTATGATATTGTGTAAAAACTGCATTCAAGGAACTTATTTTGTTGTAACATATTTGTATTGTAAACCATTATGTAATGGTCGTGTGTAAACAGGATATTTTAGATTATCATTATTTGATAATCTACGTAAAGCTTTTTAAACCTTTATTGATGAAATAAAGGTTATGGTTTGTTTAAAAATGAATGCAGTCTTTGAAAAACGTCTCATATAGAGGTCAAAACCTCGCAACGAAATCAATTAATATGGAACGTTTTTAATCAATAAGAACGGGACATTTCAGTTGGTATCAGAGCGTTGGTCTTAGAGAACCAGAAAATTTGCATTAGTGTGTCTTATCGAGTTTGTTAGGATGCATTAATGAGTCTGGACTTCGACCGTGTTTTCTTTAAAAATGATTGCTTAACATTTTTGTTGGAAACTATATATTTTTAACATATGAATATTATGTGATATATTAATCTCTTAACGTGTTTGATATTATGTGATAGATGTCTACCTCTAGAACAAGTTCCATTGACTCACCTAATAATAATGAAGAGTCAAATGTAAATTGGAATGATTTGTGGACTGATTCACAAGTTCCCGAAGAGGAACCGGAAGAAGAGTCGGAACCGGAAGAAGAATCGGAACTAGAAGAAGAATCGGAACCGGATGAAGAAATAGAACCGGTGGGGGAAATAATAAAACGGTTAAGTAAAAGAAAATCCTCAACCAACTGACCAAAGTTAATTATGGTCAATGGTGTTTCCGCCAAGGAAGCAAAATATTGGGAGGATTACCAATTCTCCGATGAATCGGATTCCGACGAGAATTCCGATGATGTTATAGAAATTACCCCAACTGAATTTAAAAAGGCAAAAGAAAATAATAAAGGAAAGGGCATAAAAATAGAGAAATCTAATTCCAACCCCGATGAACTTTATATGTATCGTCAACCCCCGAAGTCCTTAAGTTGTAACAATGACCCGGGAACCTCTAAACCACCAGGTTTTTCTAAACCAATGTGGACAACGACGGCTCGTATTAGGGGAACATCATATATCCCTAGAAACTTGGCAAAACGAACCAAAACCGAAGAAGAAGAAACGAGCGAGTCGGAATAAGATAGTTGTATTCGTGTGGTGTAATATATGGAATATAGTGTTCTTATGCTTTATGATATATGTAAAAATTGCTTGTATTAATAAGTATTTTTTTATGAATCTAACTCTTGTCTATTTTACAGTTTAAAAACACAAAATGGATAGACAACCCAATATTTTAAGAGACCTACCCGGAGACATGATTGATGAAATCTTGTCTAGAGTCGGCCAGAATTCTTCGGCACAACTATTTAAGGCGAGATCAGTCTGTAAGACATTCGAAGAACGTTCCAAGAATGTCTTGGTTTATAAGAGACTTTCGTTTGAAAGATGGGGGATATCACATTGGGAAACCCATAAGTTACGATGTGTTTACTTTGACGCATATATTGCGGGGAACCCAAATGCTATTTTACGCAACGGGTTAAGAAATTATTTTGACTCAATATATCCGAATATTGGACTTCGTGATTTAGAAAAAGCGGCTAACATGCAACATAAAGAAGCATGTTATGCTTACGGATTAGTAATGTTCGCTTCTCACCAAAGTGAGAACAAGAACATCGGGCTACAACTATTAAACAAAACGTTTCCACAAGTGACGGAGTCGGTAATTGGGGTAAGAAACGAGGTTTTTAGATTATTACGGGACTGTTGGACATTACGTAACCCTCGTCCCTTTGATGACGTTACAACACGCTGTCTTATCAACGGCCATAACGGTTATGTTGCACAAGACCAAGGATGGGAAGTAGTCCTAGTAAAACCAGAATGCATGACTTGTTTCTGGACGTATGAATTACGTGTCTTTATTGCCTTTGCTGAACGACTTGTGTACTAGCTAGAATTGTCTTCACAACTATCTTGTATCAAAGTTATTGTGTGCTATATTTCATGCTCTATGTAAAATAACCGGTATTGTAAGTTTGTAAAATATTGTATAAAAGTTTGAACGCGAAATATTATTATAATCAGTTTTTCATATAGAATTGTAGTAGTTGAATTGTATATTAGCTACTAAGTATGAACTTAACGGGTAGGTACTACCCGAATTTAAACTTATAAAACGCTAATATGAAGAAAAAGCTTTTATAAATGAGTTCATATTATGCTACGAAATACTATTAACTACTCTTAATATTCTGTATGATTAACTTGTTCCATTTAACTATTTTGAAGGAAATGGCACCGACTACTCGACACACCGTGAATATGAATGAAGAGGAATTCCGTACTTTTCTAGCTTCAAACATAGCCGCAGTACAGGCTGCGCTACATACCAACAATAACCTTGGATCTAGCAGTACAGGAAATCGTGTAGGATGCACCTACAAAGAATTCACTGCCTGCAAACCTTTGGAATTTGATGGAACCGAAGGACCGATCGGATTGAAACGGTGGACCGAGAAGGTTGAATCGGTGTTTGCCATAAGTAAGTGTACTGAAGAGGACAAAGTGAAGTACGCTACGCATACCTTCACAGGTTCTGCGTTAACATGGTGGAATACCTATCTAGAGCAAGTGGGACAAGATGATGCGTACGCACTACCGTGGTCAGCATTCAAGCACTTGATGAACGAGAAGTACCGTCCCAGAACCGAGGTCAATAAGCTCAAGACAGAACTTAGAGGGTTACGAACCCAAGGATTTGATATTACCACGTACGAAAGACGATTCACAGAATTGTGCCTATTGTGTCCGGGAGCATTCGAAGATGAGGAAGAGAAGATCGACGCGTTTGTGAAAGGATTACCGGAAAGAATCCAAGAAGATATAAGTTCACACGAGCCCGCCTCCATACAACAGGCATGTAGAATGGCTCACAAACTAGTGAACCAGATTGAAGAAAGAATTAAAGAACAGACTGCTGAAGAGGCCAATGTGAAGCAAGTCAAAAGAAAGTGGGAGGAAAACGGTGATAAGAATCACCAATACAACAACAACAGCAATTACAACAATTATCCCAACAATCGCAACATCAATCGCAACTACAACAAACGGCCCAACAACAACAACAACAACAACAACAACAGAAACTACAACAATCATCCCAACAACAATAATAAGCGCAACAACAACAACAATCAGAAGCAGCTATGCCAAAGGTGTGAAAAGAATCACTCGGGGTTCTGCACCAAATTTTGCAACAAGTGTAAAAGAAATGGTCATAGCGCGGCGAAGTGTGAGGTCTACGGACCAGGGGTTAATAGAACGAAAGGAACAAATGGTGTCGGAACGAGTAATGGCGGAGCAAGTAGTGTCGGAGCAAGTTATGCCAATGTAGTTTGTTATAAATGTGGAAAACCGGGCCACATTATTAGAAATTGCCCGAACCAGGAGAACACGAATGGACAAGGCCGTGGAAGAGTTTTCAATATTAATGCGGCAGAGGCACAGGAAGACCCGGAGCTTGTTACGGGTACGTTTCTTATTGACAATAAATCTGCTTACGTTTTATTTGATTCGGGTGCGGATAGAAGCTATATGAGTAGAGATTTTTGTGCTAAATTAAGTTGTCCATTGACGCCTTTGGATAGTAAATTTTTACTCGAATTAGCAAATGGTAAATTAATTTCAGCAGATAATATATGTCGGAATCGAGAAATTAAACTGGTTAGCGAAACATTTAAGATTGATTTGATACCAGTAGAGTTAGGGAGTTTTGATGTGATAATCGGTATGGACTGGTTGAAAGAAGTGAAAGCGGAGATCGTTTGTTACAAAAATGCAATTCGCATTATACGAGAAAAAGGAAAACCCTTAATGGTGTACGGAGAAAAGGGCAACACGAAGCTACATCTTATTAGTAATTTGAAGGCACAAAAACTAATAAGAAAAGGTTGCTATGCTGTTCTAGCACACGTCGAGAAAGTACAAACTGAAGAAAAGAGCATCAATGATGTTCCCATTGCAAAAGAATTTCCTGATGTATTTCCGAAAGAATTACCGGGATTACCCCCACATCGATCCGTTGAATTTCAAATAGATCTTGTACCAGGAGCTGCACCAATAGCTCGTGCTCCTTACAGACTCGCACCCAGCGAGATGAAAGAACTGCAAAGCCAATTACAAGAACTTTTAGAGCGTGGTTTCATTCGACCAAGCACATCACCGTGGGGAGCTCCTGTTTTGTTTGTCAAGAAGAAAGATGGTACATTCAGGTTGTGTATCGACTACCGAGAGTTGAACAAACTTACCATCAAGAACCGCTACCCACTACCGAGAATCGATGACTTATTTGATCAACTACAAGGCTCGTCTGTTTATTCAAAGATTGACTTACGTTCCGGGTATCATCAAATGCGGGTGAAAGAAGATGATATTCCAAAGACTGCTTTCAGAACACGTTACGGTCATTACAAGTTTATGGTCATGCCGTTTGGTTTAACTAATGCACCAGCTGTGTTCATGGACCTTATGAACCGAGTGTGTGGACCATACCTTGACAAGTTTGTCATTGTTTTCATTGATGACATACTTATTTACTCAAAGAATGACCAAGAACACGGTGAACATTTGAGAAAGGTGTTAGAAGTATTGAGGAAGGAAGAATTGTACGCTAAGTTTTCAAAGTGTGCATTTTGGTTGGAAGAAGTTCAATTCCTCGGTCACATAGTGAACAAAGAAGGTATTAAGGTGGATCCGGCAAAGATAGAAACTGTTGAAAAGTGGGAAACCCCGAAAACTCCGAAACACATACGCCAGTTTTTAGGACTAGCTGGTTACTACAGAAGGTTCATCCAAGACTTTTCCAGAATAGCAAAACCCTTGACTGCATTAACGCATAAAGGGAAGAAATTTGAATGGAATGATGAACAAGAGAAAGCGTTTCAGTTATTGAAGAAAAAGCTAACTACGGCACCTATATTGTCATTGCCTGAAGGGAATGATGATTTTGTGATTTATTGTGACGCATCAAAGCAAGGTCTCGGTTGTGTATTAATGCAACGAACGAAGGTGATTGCTTATGCGTCTAGACAATTGAAGATTCACGAACAAAATTATACGACGCATGATTTGGAATTAGGCGCGGTTGTTTTTGCATTAAAGACTTGGAGGCACTACTTATATGGGGTCAAAAGTATTATATATACCGACCACAAAAGTCTTCAACACATATTTAATCAGAAACAACTGAATATGAGGCAGCGTAGGTGGATTGAATTATTGAATGATTACGATTTTGAGATTCGTTACCACCCGGGGAAGGCAAATGTGGTAGCCGATGCCTTGAGCAGGAAGGATAGAGAACCCATTCGAGTAAAATCTATGAATATAATGATTCATAATAACATTACTACTCAAATAAAGGAGGCGCAACAAGGAGTTTTAAAAGAGGGAAATTTAAAGGATGAAATACCCAAAGGATCGGAGAAGCATCTTAATATTCGGGAAGACGGAACCCGGTATAGGGCTGAAAGGATTTGGGTACCAAAATTTGGAGATATGAGAGAAATGGTACTTAGAGAAGCTCATAAAACCAGATACTCAATACATCCTGGAACGGGGAAGATGTACAAGGATCTCAAGAAACATTTTTGGTGGCCGGGTATGAAAGCCGATGTTGCTAAATACGTAGGAGAATGTTTGACGTGTTCTAAGGTCAAAGCTGAGCATCAGAAACCATCAGGTCTACTTCAACAACCCGAAATCCCGGAATGGAAATGGGAAAACATTACCATGGATTTCATCACTAAATTGCCAAGGACTGCAAGTGGTTTTGATACTATTTGGGTAATAGTTGATCGTCTCACCAAATCAGCACACTTCCTACCAATAAGAGAAGATGACAAGATGGAGAAGTTAGCACGACTGTATTTGAAGGAAGTCGTCTCCATACATGGAATACCAATCTCTATTATCTCTGATAGGGATGGCAGATTTATTTCAAGATTCTGGCAGACATTACAGCAAGCATTAGGGACTCGTCTAGACATGAGTACTGCCTATCATCCACAAACTGATGGGCAGAGCGAAAGGACGATACAAACGCTTGAATACATGCTACGAGCATGTGTTATTGATTTCGGAAACAGTTGGGATCGACATCTACCGTTAGCAGAATTTTCCTACAACAACAGCTACCATTCAAGCATTGAGATGGCGCCGTTTGAAGCACTTTATGGTAGAAAGTGCAGGTCTCCGATTTGTTGGAGTGAGGTGGGGGATAGACAGATTACGGGTCCGGAGATTATACAAGAAACTACCGAGAAGATCATCCAAATTCAACAACGGTTGAAAACCGCCCAAAGTCGACAAAAGAGCTACGCTGACATTAAAAGAAAAGATATAGAATTTGAAATTGGAGAGATGGTCATGCTTAAAGTTTCACCTTGGAAAGGCGTTGTTCGATTTGGTAAACGAGGGAAATTAAATCCAAGGTATATTGGACCATTCAAGATTATTGATCGTGTCGGACCAGTAGCTTACCGACTTGAGTTACCTCAACAACTCGCGGCTGTACATAACACTTTCCACGTCTCGAATTTGAAGAAATGTTTTGCTAAAGAAGATCTCACTATTCCGTTAGATGAAATCCAAATCAACGAAAAACTCCAATTCATCGAAGAACCTGTCGAAATAATTGATCGTGAGGTTAAAAGACTTAAGCAAAACAAGATACCAATTGTTAAGGTTCGATGGAATGCTCGTAGAGGACCCGAGTTCACCTGGGAGCGTGAAGATCAGATGAAGAAGAAATACCCGCATCTATTTCCAGAAGATTCGTCAACACCTTCAACAGCTTAAAATTTCGGGACGAAATTAATTTAACGGGTAGGTACTGTAGTGACCCGAACTTTTCCATGTTTATATATATTAATTGAGATTGATATTTACATGATTAAATGTTTCCAACATGTTAAGCAATCAAACTTGTTAAGACTTGATTAATTGAAATAGGTTTCATATAGACAATTGACCACCCAAGTTGACCGGTGATTCACGAACGTTAAAACTTGTAAAAAACTATATGATGACATATATATGGTTATATGTATAGTTAACATGATATTATGATAAGTAAACATATCATTAATTATATTAACAATGAACTACATATGTAAAAACAAGACTACTAACTTAATGATTTTGAAACGAGACATATATGTAACGTTTATCGTTGTAACGACATTTAATGTATATATATCATATTAAGAAATATTCGTACATCATAATATCATGATAATATAATAATTTAAAATCTCTTTTGATATTATAAACATTGGGTTAACAACATTTAACAAGATCGTTAACCTAAAGGTTTCAAAACAACACTTACATGTAACGACTAACGATGACTTAACGACTCAGTTAAAATGTATATACATGTAGTGTTTTAATATGTATTTATACACTTTTGAAAGACTTCAATACACTTATCAAAATACTTCTACTTAACAAAAATGCTTACAATTACATTCTCGTTCAGTTTCATCAACAATTCTACTCGTATGCACCCGTATTCGTACTCGTACAATACACAGCTTTTAGATGTATGTACTATTGGTATATACACTCCAATGATCAGCTCTTAGCAGCCCATGTGAGTCACCTAACACATGTGGGAACCATCATTTGGCAACTAGCATGAAATATCTCATAAGATTACAAAAATATGAGTAATCATTCATGACTTATTTACATGAAAACAAAATTACATATCCTTTATATCTAATCCATACACCAACGACCAAAAACACCTACAAACACTTTCATTCTTCAATTTTCTTCATCTAATTGAACTCTCTCAAGTTCTATCTTCAAGTTCTAGGTGTTCTTCATAAATTCCAAAAGTTCTAGTTTCATAAAATCAAGAATACTTTCAAGTTTGCTAGCTCACTTCCAATCTTGTAAGGTGATCATCCAACCTCAAGAAATCTTTGTTTCTTACAGTAGGTTATCATTCTAATAGAAGGTAATAATCATATTCAAACTTTGGTTCAATTTCTATAACTATAACAATCTTATTTCAAGTGATGATCTTACTTGAACTTGTTTTCGTGTCATGATTCTGCTTCAAGAACTTCGAGCCATCCAAGGATCCATTGAAGCTAGATCCACTTTTCTCTTTTCCAGTAGGTTTATCCAAGGAACTTAAGGTAGTAATGATGTTCATAACATCATTCGATTCATACATATAAAGCTATCTTATTCGAAGGTTTAAACTTGTAATCACTAGAACATAGTTTAGTTAATTCTAAACTTGTTCGCAAACAAAAGTTAATCCTTCTAACTTGACTTTTAAAATCAACTAAACACATGTTCTATATCTATATGATATGCTAACTTAATGATTTAAAACCTGGAAACACGAAAAACACCGTAAAACCGGATTTACGCCGTCGTAGTAACACCGCGGGCTGTTTTGGGTTAGTTAATTAAAAACTATGATAAACTTTGATTTAAAAGTTGTTATTCTGAGAAAATGATTTTTATTATGAACATGAAACTATATCCAAAAATTATGGTTAAACTCAAAGTGGAAGCATGTTTTCTAAAATGGTCATCTAGACGTCGTTCTTTCGACTGAAATGACTACCTTTACAAAAACGACTTGTAACCTATTTTTCCGACTAGAAACCTATACTTTTTTTTTTTAGATTCATAAAATAGAGTTCAATATGAAACCATAGCAATTTGATTCACTCAAAACGGATTTAAAATGAAGAAGTTATGGGTAAAACAAGATTGGATAATTTTTCTCATTTTAGCTACGTGAAAATTGGTAACAAATCTATTCCAACCATAACTTAATCAACTTGTATTATATATTATGTAATCTTGAGATACCATAGACACGTATACAATGTTTCGACCTATCATGTCGACACATCTATATATATTTCGGAACAACCATAGACACTCTATATGTGAATGTTGGAGTTAGCTATACAGGGTTGAGGTTGATTCCAAAATATATATAGTTTGAGTTGTGATCAATACTGAGATACGTATACACTGGGTCGTGGATTGATTCAAGATAATATTTATCGATTTATTTCTGTACATCTAACTGTGGACAACTAGTTGTAGGTTACTAACGAGGACAGCTGACTTAATAAACTTAAAACATCAAAATATATTAAAAGTGTTGTAAATATATTTTGAACATACTTTGATATATATGTATATATTGTTATAGGTTCGTGAATCAACCAGTGGCCAAGTCTTACTTCCCGACGAAGTAAAAATCTGTGAAAGTGAGTTATAGTCCCACTTTTAAAATCTAATATTTTTGAGATGAGAATACATGCAGGTTTTATAAATGATTTACAAAATAGACACAAGTACGTGAAACTACATTCTATGGTTGAATTATCGAAATTGAATATGCCCCTTTTTATTAAGTCTGGTAATCTAAGAATTAGGGAACAGACACCCTAATTGACGCGAATCCTAAAGATAGATCTATTGGGCCTAACAAACCCCATCCAAAGTACCGGATGCTTTAGTACTTCGAAATTTATATCATATCCGAAGGGTGTCCCGGAATGATGGGGATATTCTTATATATGCATCTTGTTATTGTCGGTTACCAGGTGTTCACCATATGAATGATTTTTATCTCTATGTATGGGATGTGTATTGAAATATGAAATCTTGTGGTCTATTGTTACGATTTGATATATATAGGTTAAACCTATAACTCACCAACATTTTTGTTGACGTTTTAAGCATGTTTATTCTCAGGTGATTATTAAGAGCTTCCGCTGTCGCATACTTAAATAAGGACAAGATTTGGAGTCCATGCTTGTATGATATTGTGTAAAAACTGCATTCAAGGAACTTATTTTGTTGTAACATATTTGTATTGTAAACCATTATGTAATGGTCGTGTGTAAACAGGATATTTTAGATTATCATTATTTGATAATCTACGTAAAGCTTTTTAAACCTTTATTGATGAAATAAAGGTTATGGTTTGTTTAAAAATGAATGCAGTCTTTGAAAAACGTCTCATATAGAGGTCAAAACCTCGCAACGAAATCAATTAATATGGAACGTTTTTAATCAATAAGAACGGGACATTTCAATAGCGCGGCGAAGTGTGAGGTCTACGGACCAGGGGTTAATAGAACGAAAGGAACAAATGGTGTCGGAACGAGTAATGGCGGAGCAAGTAGTGTCGGAGCAAGTTATGCCAATGTAGTTTGTTATAAATGTGGAAAACCAGGCCACATTATTAGAAATTGCCCGAACCAGGAGAACACGAATGGACAAGGCCGTGGAAGAGTTTTCAATATTAATGCGGTAGAGGCACAGGAAGACCCGGAGCTTGTTACGGGTACGTTTCTTATTGACAATAAATCTGCTTACGTTTTATTTGATTCGGGTGCGGATAGAAGCTATATGAGTAGAGATTTTTGTGCTAAATTAAGTTGTCCATTGACGCCTTTGGATAGTAAATTTTTACTCGAATTAGCAAATGGTAAATTAATTTCAGCAGATAATATATGTCGGAATCGAGAAATTAAACTGGTTAGCGAAATATTTAAGATTGATTTGATACCAGTAGAGTTAGGGAGTTTTGATGTGATAATCGGTATGGACTGGTTGAAAGAAGTGAAAGCGGAGATCGTTTGTTACAAAAATGCAATTCGCATTATACGAGAAAAAGGAAAACCCTTAATGGTGTACGGAGAAAAGGGCAACACGAAGCTACATCTTATTAGTAATTTGAAGGCACAAAAACTAATAAGAAAAGGTTGCTATGCTGTTCTAGCACACGTTGAGAAAGTACAAACTGAAGAAAAGAGCATCAATGATGTTCCCATTGCAAAAGAATTTCCCGATGTATTTCCGAAAGAATTACCGGGATTACCCCCACATCAATCCATTGAATTTCAAATAGATCTTGTACCAGGAGCTGCACCAATAGCTCGTGCTCCTTACAGACTCGCAACCAGCGAGATGAAAGAACTGCAAAGCCAATTACAAGAACTTTTAGAGCGTGGTTTCATTCGACCAAGCACATCACCGTGGGGAGCTCCTGTTTTGTTTGTCAAGAAGAAAGATGGTACATTCAGGTTGTGTATCGACTACCGAGAGTTGAACAAACTTACCATCAAGAACCGCTACCCACTACCGAGAATCGACGACTTATTTGATCAACTACAAGGCTCGTCTGTTTATTCAAAGATTGACTTACGTTCCGGGTATCATCAAATGCGGGTGAAAGAAGATGATATTCCAAAGACTGCTTTCAGAACACGTTACGGTCATTACGAGTTTATGGTCATGCCGTTTGGTTTAACTAATGCACCAGCTGTGTTCATGGACCTTATGAACCGAGTGTGTGGACCATACCTTGACAAGTTTGTCATTGTTTTCATTGATGACATACTTATTTACTCAAAGAATGACCAAGAACACGGTGAACATTTGAGAAAGGTGTTAGAAGTATTGAGGAAGGAAGAATTGTACGCTAAGTTTTCAAAGTGTGCATTTTGGTTGGAAGAAGTTCAATTCCTCGGTCACATAGTGAACAAAGAAGGTATTAAGGTGGATCCGGCAAAGATAGAAACTGTTGAAAAGTGGGAAACCCCGAAAACTCCGAAACACATACGCCAGTTTTTAGGACTAGCTGGTTACTACCGAAGGTTCATCCAAGACTTTTCCAGAATAGCAAAACCCTTGACTGCATTAACGCATAAAGGGAAGAAATTTGAATGGAATGATGAACAAGAGAAAGCGTTTCAGTTATTGAAGAAAAAGCTAACTACGGCACCTATATTGTCATTGCCTGAAGGGAATGATGATTTTGTGATTTATTGTGACGCATCAAAGCAAGGTCTCGGTTGTGTATTAATGCAACGAACGAAGGTGATTGCTTATGCGTCTAGACAATTGAAGATTCACGAACAAAATTATACGACGCATGATTTGGAATTAGGCGCGGTTGTTTTTGCATTAAAGACTTGGAGGCACTACTTATATGGGGTCAAAAGTATTATATATACCGACCACAAAAGTCTTCAACACATATTTAATCAGAAACAACTGAATATGAGGCAGCGTAGGTGGATTGAATTATTGAATGATTACGATTTTGAGATTCGTTACCACCCGGGGAAGGCAAATGTGGTAGCCGATGCCTTGAGTAGGAAGGATAGAGAACCCATTCGAGTAAAATCTATGAATATAATGATTCATAATAACATTACTACTCAAATAAAGGAGGCGCAACAAGGAGTTTTAAAAGAGGGAAATTTAAAGGATGAAATACCCAAAGGATCGGAGAAGCATCTTAATATTTGGGAAGACGGAACCCGGTATAGGGCTGAAAGGATTTGGGTACCAAAATTTGGAGATATGAGAGAAATGGTACTTAGAGAAGCTCATAAAACCAGATACTCAATACATCCTGGAACGGGGAAGATGTACAAGGATCTCAAGAAACATTTTTGGTGGCCGGGTATGAAAGCCGATGTTGCTAAATACGTAGGAGAATGTTTGACGTGTTCTAAGGTCAAAGCTGAGCATCAGAAACCATCAGGTCTACTTCAACAACCCGAAATCCCGGAATGGAAATGGGAAAACATTACCATGGATTTCATCACTAAATTGCCAAGGACTGCAAGTGGTTTTGATACTATTTGGGTAATAGTTGATCGTCTCACCAAATCAGCACACTTCCTACCAATAAGAGAAGATGACAAGATGGAGAAGTTAGCACGACTGTATTTGAAGGAAGTCGTCTCCAGACATGGAATACCAATCTCTATTATCTCTGATAGGGATGGCAGATTTATTTCAAGATTCTGGCAGACATTACAGCAAGCATTAGGAACTCGTCTAGACATGAGTACTGCCTATCATCCACAAACTGATGGGCAGAGCGAAAGGACGATACAAACGCTTGAAGACATGCTACGAGCATGTGTTATTGATTTCGGAAACAGTTGGGATCGACATCTACCGTTAGCAGAATTTTCCTACAACAACAGCTACCATTCAAGCATTGAGATGGCGCCGTTTGAAGCACTTTATGGTAGAAAGTGCAGGTCTCCGATTTGTTGGAGTGAGGTGGGGGATAGACAGATTACGGGTCCGGAGATTATACAAGAAACTACCGAGAAGATCATCCAAATTCAACAACGGTTGAAAACCGCCCAAAGTCGACAAAAGAGCTACGCTGACATTAAAAGAAAAGATATAGAATTTGAAATTGGAGAGATGGTCATGCTTAAAGTTTCACCTTGGAAAGGCGTTGTTCGATTTGGTAAACGAGGGAAATTAAATCCAAGGTATATTGGACCATTCAAGATTATTGATCGTGTCGGACCAGTAGCTTACCGACTTGAGTTACCTCAACAACTCGCGGCTGTACATAACACTTTCCACGTCTCGAATTTGAAGAAATGTTTTTCTAAAGAAGATCTCACTATTCCGTTAGATGAAATCCAAATTAACGAAAAACTCCAATTCATCGAAGAACCCGTCGAAATAATGGATCGTGAGGTTAAAAGACTTAAGCAAAACAAGATACCAATTGTTAAGGTTCGATGGAATGCTCGTAGAGGACCCGAGTTCACCTGGGAGCGTGAAGATCAGATGAAGAAGAAATACCCGCATCTATTTCCAGAAGATTCGTCAACACCTTCAACAGCTTAAAATTTCGGGACGAAATTTATTTAACGGGTAGGTACTGTAGTGACCCGAACTTTTCCATGTTTATATATATTAATTGAGATTGATGTTTACATGATTAAATGTTTCCAACATGTTAAGCAATCAAACTTGTTAAGACTTGATTAATTGAAATAGGTTTCATATAGACAATTGACCACCCAAGTTGACCGGTGATTCACGAACGTTAAAACTTGTAAAAAAAACTATATGATGACATATATATGGTTATATATATAGTTAACATGATATTATGATAAGTAAACATATCATTAATTATATTAACAATGAACTACATATGTAAAAACAAGACTACTAACTTAATGATTTTGAAACGAGACATATATGTAACGTTTATCGTTGTAACGACATTTAATGTATATATATCATATTAAGAGATATTCGTACATCATAATATCATGATAATATAATAATTTAAAATCTCTTTTGATATTATAAACATTGGGTTAACAACATTTAACAAGATCGTTAACCTAAAGGTTTCAAAACAACACTTACATGTAACGACTAACGATGACTTAACGACTCAGTTAAAATGTATATACATGTAGTGTTTTAATATGTATCTATACACTTTTGAAAGACTTCAATACACTTATCAAAATACTTCTACTTAACAAAAATGCTTACAATTACATTCTCGTTCAGTTTCATCAACAATTCTACTCGTATGCACCCGTATTCGTACTCGTACAATACACAGCTTTTAGATGTATGTACTATTGGTATATACACTCCAATGATCAGCTCTTAGCAGCCCATGTGAGTCACCTAACACATGTGGGAACCATCATTTGGCAACTAGCATGAAATATCTCATAAGATTACAAAAATATGAGTAATCATTCATGACTTATTTACATGAAAACAAAATTACATATCCTTTATATCTAATCCATACACCAACGACCAAAAACACCTACAAACACTTTCATTCTTCAATTTTCTTCATCTAATTGAACTCTCTCAAGTTCTATCTTCAAGTTCTAAGTGTTCTTCATAAATTCCAAAAGTTCTAGTTTCATAAAATCAAGAATACTTTCAAGTTTGCTAGCTCACTTCCAATCTTGTAAGGTGATCATCCAACCTCAAGAAATCTTTGTTTCTTACAGTAGGTTATCATTCTAATACAAGGTAATAATCATATTCAAACTTTGGTTCAATTTCTATAACTATAACAATCTTATTTCAAGTGATGATCTTACTTGAACTTGTTTTCGTGTCATGATTTTGCTTCAAGAACTTTGAGCCATCCAAGGATCCATTGAAGCTAGATCCATTTTTCTCTTTTCCAGTAGGTTCATCCAAGGAACTTAAGGTAGTAATGATGTTCATAACATCATTCGATTCATACATATAAAGCTATCTTATTCGAAGGTTTAAACTTGTAATCACTAGAACATAGTTTAGTTAATTCTAAACTTGTTCGCAAACAAAAGTTAATCCTTCTAACTTGACTTTTAAAATCAACTAAACACATGTTCTATATCTATATGATATGCTAACTTAATGATTTAAAACCTGGAAACACGAAAAACACCGTAAAACCGGATTTACGCCGTCGTAGTAACACCGCGGGCTGTTTTGGGTTAGTTAATTAAAAACTATGATAAACTTTGATTTAAAAGTTGTTATTCTGAGAAAATGATTTTTATTATGAACATGAAACTATATCCAAAAATTATGGTTAAACTCAAAGTGGAAGTATGTTTTCTAAAATGGTCATCTAGACGTCGTTCTTTCGACTGAAATGACTACCTTTACAAAAACGACTTGTAACTTATTTTTCCGACTAGAAACCTATACTTTTTTTGTTTAGATTCATAAAATAGAGTTCAATATGAAACCATAGCAATTTGATTCACTCAAAACGGATTTAAAATGAAGAAGTTATGGGTAAAACAAGATTGGATAATTTTTCTCATTTTAGCTACGTGAAAATTGGTAACAAATCTATTCCAACCATAACTTAATCAACTTGTATTATATATTATGTAATCTTGAGATACCATAGACACGTATACAATGTTTCGACCTATCATGTCGACACATCTATATATATTTCGGAACAACCATAGACACTCTATATGTGAATGTTGGAGTTAGCTATACAGGGTTGAGGTTGATTCCAAAATATATATAGTTTGAGTTGTGATCAATACTGAGATACGTATACACTGGGTCGTGGATTGATTCAAGATAATATTTATCGATTTATTTCTGTACATCTAACTGTGGACAACTAGTTGTAGGTTACTAACGAGGACAGCTGACTTAATAAACTTAAAACATCAAAATATATTAAAAGTGTTGTAAATATATTTTGAACATACTTTGATATATATGTATATATTGTTATAGGTTCGTGAATCAACCAGTGGCCAAGTCTTACTTCCCGACGAAGTAAAAATCTGTGAAAGTGAGTTATAGTCCCACTTTTAAAATCTAATATTTTTGGGATGAGAATACATGCAGGTTTTATAAATGATTTACAAAATAGACACAAGTACGTGAAACTACATTCTATGGTTGAATTATCGAAATCGAATATGCCCCTTTTTATTAAGTCTGGTAATCTAAGAATTAGGGAACAGACACCCTAATTGACGCGAATCCTAAAGATAGATCTATTGGGCCTAACAAATCCCATCCAAAGTACCGGATGCTTTAGTACTTCGAAATTTATATCATATCCGAAGGGTGTCCCGGAATGATGGGGATATTCTTATATATGCATCTTGTTATTGTCGGTTACCAGGTGTTCACCATATGAATGATTTTTATCTCTATGTATGGGATGTGTATTGAAATATGAAATCTTGTGGTCTATTGTTACGATTTGATATATATAGGTTAAACCTATAACTCACCAACATTTTTGTTGACGTTTTAAGCATGTTTATTCTCAGGTGATTATTAAGAGCTTCCGCTGTCGCATACTTAAATAAGGACAAGATTTGGAGTCCATTCTTGTATGATATTGTGTAAAAACTGCATTCAAGAAACTTATTTTGTTGTAACATATTTGTATTGTAAACCATTATGTAATGGTCGTGTGTAAACAGGATATTTTAGATTATCATTATTTGATAATCTACGTAAAGCTTTTTAAACCTTTATTGATGAAATAAAGGTTATGGTTTGTTTAAAAATGAATGCAGTCTTTGAAAAACGTCTCATATAGAGGTCAAAACCTCGCAACGAAATCAATTAATATGGAACGTTTTTAATCAATAAGAACGGGACATTTCAATTGTAATTGCTATTGTTGTTGTATTGGTGATTCTTATCACTGTTTTCCTCCCACTTTCTTTTGACTTGCTTCACATTGGCCTCTTCAGCCATCTGTTCTTTAATTCTTTCCTCAATCTGGTTCACTAGTTTGTGAGCCATTCTACATGCCTGTTGTATGGAGGCAGGCTCGTGTGAACTTATATCTTCTTGGATTCTTTCCGGTAATCCTTTCACAAACGCGTCAATCTTCTCTTCCTCATCTTCGAACGCTCCCGGACACAATAGGCACAATTCTGCGAATCGTCTTTCGTACGTGGTAATATCAAATCCTTGGGTTCGTAACCCTCTAATTTCTGTCTTGAGCTTATTGACCTCAGTTCTGGGACGGTACTTCTCGTTCATCAAGTGCTTGAATGCTGACCACGGTAGTGCGTACGCATCATCTTGTCCCACTTGCTCTAGATAGGTATTCCAACATGTTAACGCAGAACCTATGAAGGTATGCGTAGTGTACTTCACTTTGTCCTCTTCAGTACACTTACTTATGGCAAACACCGATTCGACCTTCTCGGTCCACCGTTTCAATCCGATCGGTCCTTCAGTTCCATCAAATTCCAAAGGTTTGCAGGCAGTGAATTCTTTATAGGTGCATCCTACACGATTTCCTGTACTGCTAGATTCAAGGTTATTGTTAGTATGTAGCGCAGCCTGTACTGCGGCTATGTTTGAAGCTAGAAAAGTACGGAATTCCTCTTCATTCATATTCACGGTGTATCGAGTAGTCGGTGCCATTTCCTTTAAAATAGTCAAATAGAACAAGTTAATCATACAGAATATTAAGAGTAGTTAATAGTATTTCGTAGCATAATATGAACTCATTTATAAAAGCTTTTTCTTCATATTAGCGTTTTATAAGTTTAAATTCGGGTAGTACCTACCCGTTAAGTTCATACTTAGTAGCTAATATACAATTCAACTACTACAATTCTATATGAAAAACTGATTATAATAATATTTCGCGTTCAAACTTTTATACAATATTTTACAAACTTACAACACCGCTTATTTTACATAAAGCATGAAATATAGCACACAATAACTTTGATACAAGATAGTTGTGAAGATAATTCTAGCTAGTACACAAGTCGTTCAGCAAAGGCAATAAAGACACGTAATTCATACATCCAGAAACAAGTCAGGCATTCTGGTTTTACTAGGACTACTTCCCATCCTTAGTCTTGTGGAACATAACCGTTATGGCCGTTGATAAGACAGCGTGTTGTAACGTCATCAAAGGGACGAGGGTTACGTAATGACCAACAGTCTCGTAATAACCTAAAAACCTCATTTCTTACCCCAATTACCGACTCCGTCACTTGTGGGAACGTTTTGTTTAATAGTTGTAGCCCGATGTTCTTTTTCTAACTTTGGTGAGAAGCGAACATTACTAACCCGTAAGCATAGCATGCTTCTTTATGTTGCATGTTAGCCACTTTTTCTAAATCATGAAGTCCTATATTCAGATACATTGAGTCAAAATAATTTCTTAACCCGTTGCGTAAAATAGCATTTGGGTTCCCCGCAATATATGCGTCAAAGTAAACACATCGTAACTTATGGGTTTCCCAATGTGATATCCCCCATCTTTCAAACGAAAGTCTCTTATAAACCAAGACATTCTTGGAACGTTCTTCGAATATCTTACAAACTGATTTCGCCGTAAATAGTTGTGCCGAAGAATTCTGACCGACTCTAGACAAGATTTCATCAATCATGTCTCCGGGTAGGTCTCTTAAAATATTGGGGTGTCTATCCATTTTGTGTTTTTATACTGTAAAATAGACAAGAGTTAGATTCATAAAAAAAATACTTATTAATACAAGCAATTTTTACATATATCATAAAGCATAAGCACACTATATTACATATATTACACCACACGAATACAACTATATTATTCCGACTCACTCATTTCTTCTTCTTCAGTTTTGTATCGTTTTGCCAAGTTTCTAGGGATATATGATGTTCCCCTAATACGAGCTGTCGTTTTCCACAACGGTTTAGAAAAACCTGGTGGTTTAGAGGTTCCCGGGTCATTGTTACAACTTAAGGGCTTCGGGGGTTGACGATACATATAAAGTTCATCGGGGTTGGAATTAGATTTCTCTATTTTTATGCCCTTTCCCTTATTATTTTCTTTTGCCTTTTTAAATTCAGTTGGGGTAATTTCTATAACATCATCGGAATTCTCGTCGGAATCCGATTCATCGGAGAATTGGTAATCCTCCCAATATTTTGCTTCCTTGGCGGAAACACCATTGACCACAATTAACCTTGGTCGGTTGGTTGAGGATTTTCTTTTACTTAACCGTTTTATTATTTCCCCCACCGGTTCTATTTCCTCCTCCGGTTCCTCCTCTTCCGGTTCTGATTCTTCTTCCGGTTCTGATTCTTCTTCCGGTTCTTCTTCGGGAACTTGTGAATCAGTCCAATATATATTCGACTCTTCGTTAGTATTAGGTGAGTCAATGGGATTTGTACTAGAGGTAGACATCTATCACACAATATTAAACATGTTAAGAGATTAATATATCACATAATATATACATGTTAATAATATATAGTTTCCAACAAAAATGTTAAGCAATCATTTTTAAAGAAAACACGGTCGAAGTCCAGACTCACTAATGCATCCTAACAAACTCGATAAGACACACTAATGCAAATTTTCTGGTTCTCTAAGACCAACGCTCGGATACCAACTGAAATGTCCCGTTCTTATTGATTAAAAACGTTCCATATTAATTGATTTCGTTGCGAGGTTTTGACCTCTATATGAGACGTTTTTCAAAGACTGCATTCATTTTTAAAACAAACCATAACCTTTATTTCATAAATAAAGGTTTAAAAAGCTTTACGTAGATTATCAAATAATGATAATCTAAAATATCCTGATTACACACGACCATTACATAATGGTTTACAATACAAATATGTTACATCGAAATCAGTTTCTTGAATGCAGTTTTTACACAATATCATACAAACATGGACTCCAAATCTTGTCCTTATTTTAGTATGTAATGGCGGAAGCTCTTAGTATTCACCTGAGAATAAACATGCTTTAAACGTCAACAAAAATGTTGGTGAGTTATAGGTTTAACCTATATATATCAAATCGTAACAATAGACCACAAGATTTCATATTTCAATACACATCCCATACATAGAGATAAAAATCATTCATATGGTGAACACCTGGTAACCGACATTAACAAGATGCATATATAAGAATATCCCCATCATTCCGGGACACCCTTCGGAAATGATATAAATTTTGAAGTACTAAAGCATCCGGTACTTTGGATGGGGTTTGTTAGGCCCAATAGATCTATCTTTAGCATTCGCATTAATTAGGGTGTCTGTTCCCTAATTCTTAGATTACCAGACTTAATAAAAAGGGGCATATTCGATTTCGATAATTCAACCATATAATGTAGTTTCACATACTTGTGTCTATTTTATAAATCATTTATAAAACCTGCATGTATTCTCATCCCAAAAATATTAGATTTTAAAAGTGGGACTATAACTTACTTTCACAGATTTTTACTTCGTAGGGAAGTAAGACTTGGCCACTGGTTGATTCACGAACCTATAACAATATATACATATATATCAAAGTATGTTCAAAATATATTTACAACACTTTTAATATATTTTGATGTTTTAAGTTTATTAAGTCAGCTGTCCTCGTTAGTAACCTACAACTAGTTGTCCACAGTTATATGTACAGAAATAAATCGATAAATATTATCTTGAATAAATCCATGACCCAGTGTATACGTATCTCAGTATTGATCACAACTCAAACTATATATATTTTGGAATCAACCTCAACCCTGTATAGCTAACTCCAACATTCACATATAGAGTGTCTATGGTTGTTCCGAAATATATATAGATATGTCGACATGATAGGTCGAAACATTGTATACGTGTCTATGGTATCTCAAGATTACATAATATACAATACAAGTTGATTAAGTTATGGTTGGAATAGATTTGTTACCAATTTTCACGTAGCTAAAATGAGAAAAATTATTCAATCTTGTTTTACCCATAACTTCTTCATTTTAAATCTGTTTGAACCAAATTGCTATGCTTTCATATTGAACTCTATTTTATGAATCTAAACAGAAAAAGTATAGGTTTATGGTCAGAAAAATAAGTTACAAGTTATTTTTGTAAAGGTAGTCATTTCAGTCGAAAGAACGACGTCTAGATGACCATTTTAGAAAACATACTTCCACTTTGAGTTTAACCATAATTTTTGGATATAGTTTCATGTTCATAATAACAATAATTTTCCCAGAATAACAACTTTTAAATCAAAGTTTATCATAGCTTTTAATTAACTAACCCAAAACAGCCCGCGGTGTTACTATGACGGCGTAAATCCGGTTTTACGGTATTTTTTGTGTTTCCAGGTTTTAAATCATTAAGTTAGCATATCATATAGATATAGAACATGTGTTTACTTGATTTTAAAAGTCAAGTTTGAAGGATTAACTTTTATTTGCGAACAAGTTTAGAATTAACTAAACTATGTTCTAGTGATTACAAGTTTAAACCTTCGAATAAGATAGCTTTATATGTATGAATCGAATGATGTTATGAACATCATTACTACCTCAAGTTCCTTGGATAAACCTATTGGAAATGAGAAAAATAGATCAAGCTTCAAAGGATCCTTGGATAGCTTGAAAGTTCTTGAAGCAGAATCATGACACGAAAACAATTTCAAGTAAGATTTCCACTCGAAATAAGATTGTTATAGTTATAGAAATTGAATTAAAGTTTGAATATGATTATTACCTTGTATTAGAAAGATAACCTACTATAAGTAACAAAGGTTTCTTGATCTTGGATGATTACTTGGAATGGATTTAGAAAACTTGGAAGTAAACTTGCAATCTTGGAAGTATTCTTGATTTTATGAAACTAGAACTTTTGGAATTTATGAAAAACACTTAGAACTTGAAGATAGAACTTGAGATAGATCAATTAGATGAAGAAAATTGAAGAATGAAAGTGTTTGTAGGTGTTTTTGGTCGTTGGTGTATGGATTAGATATAAAGGATATGTAATTTTGTTTTCATGTAAATAAGTCATGAATGATTACTCTTATTTTTGTAATTTTATGAGATATTTTATGCTAGTTGCCAAATGATGGTTCCCACATGTGTTAGGTGACTCACATGGGTTGCTAAGAGCTGATCATTAGAGTGTATATACTAATAGTACATATATCTAAAAGCTGTGTATTGTACGAGTACGAATACGGGTGCATACGAGTAGAATTGTTGATGAAACTGAACGAGGATGTAATTGTAAGCATTTTTGTTAAGTAGAACTATTTTTATAAGTGTCTTGAAGTCTTTCAAAAGTGTATGAATACATATTAAAACACTACATGTATATACATTTTAACTGAGTCGTTAAGTCATCGTTAGTCATTACATGTAAATGTTGTTTTGAAACCTTTAGGTTAACGATCTTGTTGAATGTTGTTAACCCATTGTTTATTATAACAAATGAGATGTTAAATTGTTATATTATCATGATATTATGATATATAATATATCTTAGTATGATATATATACAGTTAAATGTCGTTACAACGATAATCGTTACATATATGTCTCGTTTCGAAATCATTAAGTTAGTAGTCTTATTTTTACATATGTATTTCATTGTTAATACACTTAATAATATATTTATTTATCATTTAACATAATTAACGAAGTGTATCAATATCTTAATATGATTCATATGTACCTAGTAAGACGTTGTTATAACGATAATCGTTATATATATCGTTTTCGAGTTTCTTAAATAAATAGTCTCATTTTTATGTATATAACTCATTGTTAAAATACCTAATGAGATACATACTTATAATAAAATCATGTTAACTATATACATAACCATATATATGTCATCGTATAGTTTTTACAAGTTTTAACGTTCGTGAATCACCGGTCAACTTGGGTGGTCAATTGTCTATATGAAACCTATTTCAATTAATCAAGTCTTAACAAGTTTGATTGATTAACATGTTGGAAACACTTAATCATGTAAATAACAATTTCATTTAATATATATATAAACATGGAAAAGTTTGGGTCACAACAGTAGTTGATCAAATAAGTCATCGATTCTCGGTAGTGGATAACGGTTCTTGAGGGTAAGTTTGTTCAACTCTCGGTAGTTGATACACAACCGGAATGTACCATCCTTCTTTTTGACAAACAAAACAGGAGCTCCCCATGGTGATGTACTTGGTCGTATGAAACCACGTTCTAAAAGTTCTTGTAGTTGGCTTTGGAGTTCCTTCATTTCACTGGGTGCGAGTCAGTATGGAGCACGAGCTATTGGTGCAGCTCCTGGTACAAGATCTATTTGAAATTCCACAGATCGGTGTGGAGGTAGTTCCGGTAATTCTTTCAGAAATACATCGGGAAATTCTTTTACGATGGGATCATCATTGATGTTCTTCTCTTCAGTTTGTATTTTATCGACGTGTGCTAGAACGGCATAGCAACCTTTTCTTATTAGCTTTTGCGCCTTCAAGTTACTAACAAGGTTTAGCTTCGCGTTGCTCTTTTCTCCGTACACCATTAAGGGTTTTCCTTCTTCTCGTACAATGCAAATTGCATTTTTGTAACATATGATCTCTGCTCTCTTGTTTTTCAACCAGTCCATGCTAATTATCACATCAAAACTCCCTAACTCTACTGGTATCAAATCAATCTTAAACGTTTCGCTAACCAGTTTAATTTCTCAATTCCGACATATTTTATCTGCCGAAATTAATTTACCGTTTGCTAATTCGAGTAAAAATTTATTATTCATAGACGTCAATGGACCACTTAATTTAGCAAAAAAATCTCTACTCATATAGCTTTTATCCGCACCTGAATCAAATAAAACATAAGCAGGTTTTTCATCGATAAGAAACATACCCGTAACAAGCTCTGGGTCTTCCTACGCTTCTTTCGCATTAATGTTAAAAAATCTCCCACGGCTTTGCCCATTATTATTTCTCTGGTTTGGGCACGTAGTTTTGTAGTGGCCCCTCTTTCCGTATCCGAAACAAATAATGTGGGCAGTATTTGTTCTTTTAGTCACTGGTCCGAATGCTTCACACTTCGTTGCAGCATGACCCTTCCTATTACATTTGGTACATATTACTTCACAAAATTTACCCGGATGATATCCTTCACACCTATAGCATGGAATTTTCTGATTGTTGTTGTCATTGTTGTTATTGAGATTGCTATTGGGATTGATGTGGTTGTTATTGTTGTTGGGATGTTTAGTGAAGTTATTGTTGTTGGGACGCTTATTGTAGTTGTTGTTGGGATTGCGATTGTTGTTGTTGCCATTGATGTTGCGGTTGTTGGGATAGTTGTTGCGATTGTGGTTGTGATTGTTGTTGTTGTATTGGTAACTCTTGTCACTGTTTTCCTCCCACTTTCTCTTGACTTGTTTCGTGTTGGCTTCGGCCACCTATTCTTTAATCCTTCCCTCAATCTGATTTATGAGTTTGTGAGCCATTCGACTTGACTTTTGTATGGAGGCGGGCTCATGTGAACTCACATCTTCTTGAATCATTTATGGTAACCCTTTTATAAATGCGTCAATCTTCTCCTCTTCATCTTCGAACGCTCTTGAACACAATAGGCTCAACTTTGTGAATCTTCGTTCGTATGTGGTGATGTCGAAACCTTGCGTTCGTAATCCTCTAAGCTCTACCTTAAGCTTATTGACCTCGTTTCTGGGATGATACTGCTCGTTCATCAAGTGCTTGAATGCTGACCACGGTAGTGCGTAAGCAGCATCTTGTCCCACCTGCTCGAGATAGGTGTTCCACCATGTTAACGCAGTACATGTGAAGGTATGCGTAGTGTACTTTACTTTATCTTCTTCAGTACATTTACTTATGGCAAACACTGATTCAACCTTTTCGGTCCACCGTTTCAATCCGATTGGACCCCCGGTTCCATCGAATTCCAAAGGTTTACAGGCAGTGAATTCTTTGTAGGAGCATCCTACCCGATTTCTTGTGGAAGTAGTTCCACTGCTAGAACCAGAGTTATTGTTGTTATTTTGCATTGCGGCCTGCACTGCGCCTATGTTCGCAGCAGGGAAAACATGGAAGTCTTCCACACTCATGTTCAAGTTCTGACGAGTCTTCGGTGCCATTTCCTTCAAAAATAACCAAAAGAATTGAGTTAATCATATAGAATTTAAGAGTAGTCAATAGTATTTCGTAGAATAATATGAACTCTTTTATAAAAGTTTTTTCTTCATATTAGCGTTTTATAAGTTTTAATTCGGGTAATACCTACCCGTTAAGTTTATACTTAGTAGCTACTATACAATTCAACTACTACGATTCTATATGAAAAACTAAATACAATAATATTTCCCGTTCAAACTTTTATACAATATTTTTATAAATTTACAATACCGCTATTTTACATATAGCATGAAATATAGCACACAATAACTTTGATACAAAACAGTTGTGACAACAATCCTAGTTAATACGCAAGTCGTTCAACAAAGGCAATAAAAACACATAATTCATAAGTCCAGAAACAAGTCATGCATTCTGGTCTTGTGGAACATAACCGTTGTTGCCGTTGACAAGACAGCATGTTGTAACGTCGTCAAAGGGACGTGGGTTTCGTAATGCCCAACAGCCCCGTAACAATCTAAAAACCTTGTTTCTTACCCCAACTACTGAATCCGTTACTTGTGGGAAGGTTTTATTTAAAAGTTGTAATTCGATGTTCTTTTTCTCACTTTGGTGAGAAGCGAACATCACTAACCCATAAGCATAACATGCTTCTTTATGTTGCATGTTAGAAGCTCTTTCTAACTCACGACGTCCTACGTTGGGATATGTTAAGTCAAAATAGGTTCTTAACCCGTAGCATAAAATTGCATTTGGGTTTCCCGCATTTAACGCTTTAAAGAAAACACGGCGTAACTTATGGTGTCCCCAATGTGATATACCCCATCTTTTAAATGAAATCCTTTTATAAACTAAGGCATGCCTGGAACGTTCTTCAAATGTTCTACAAACTAATTTGCCGTAAATAATTGTGCCGACGAATTCTGATCGACTTTAGACAAGATTTCATCAATCATGTCCCCGGGTAGGTCTTCTAAAATTTTTAGTTGTCTATCCTTAACGTCCATTGTGTTTTTATACTGTAAAACAGACGAGAATTAGATTCATAAAAGATAATAATACAAGCAATTTTCACATACAACAAGAAAAGTACAAGCACACTTATTTTACATATTTTACACCTCATGATTACGACTCTTTATTTCGAGTCACTAGTTTCTTCCTCTTCGGACCTGTTTCATTTTGCTAATTTTATAGGGATATATGATGTTCCTCTAATACGAGCCGTTGTTTTCACAAATGGTTTAGAAAAACCTGGTGGCTTAGAGGTTCCCGGGTTATTGTTACAACTTAAGAAATACGGGTGTTGACGATACATATAAAGTTCATCGGGGTTGGAATCAGGTTTCTCTATTTTGATGCCCTTTCCCTTATTATTTTCTTTTGCTTTTTCAAATTGGGTCGAGGTAATTTCTATAACATCATCGGAATCCTCATCGGGATCCGATTCATCAAAAAATTGGTAATCTTCCCAATATTTTGCTTCCTCGGCGGAAACACCATTGACCATTATTAGTTTTGGTCCATTAGTTGAGGGTTTTCTTTTATTTGTCTGTTTTTCAGTGGTTTCTAAAATTTCCCCCTCCGGAACCTCTTCTTCCGGTTCCTCTTCTTCCGGTTCCTCCTCTTCCGGTTCCTCTTCTTTCGGTTCTTCTTCGGAAATTTGTGAATCTTCCCAAAATATATTCGACTCTTCATTATTATTAGGTGAGTCGATGGGATTTGTACTAGAGGTAGACATCTATCACACATTATCAAATACGTAAAGAGATTAATATATCACATAATATTTACATGTTAAATATATATAGTTTTCAACAAAAAGTGTTAAGCAATCGTTTTTAAAGAAAAATATACGGTTGAAGTCCAGACTCACTAATGCATCCTAAATACTCGATAAGACACACTAATGTAAATTTCTAGTTCTCTAAGACCAACGCTCGGATACCAACTGAAATTACAGTGGGGACAACCACCGTCCCACCCAGTGCCTTAACTATCCGGCGACCACTGAGTGTACCTCAAATACTGATTTTAGGGCCTGCCTCTCGGCTACTGCCAACCCTCGTAAGGGATCGCAAGGAGTAAGAGCCAATGCTTTGCCACAGGTCACACTGTGAGAAACTCCTTTACGACTAACCCGCCACACATGGACGCGGTTATACAAGCTCTGATACCAACTGAAATGTCCCGTTCATATCGATTTATAAACGTTCCATATTAATTGATTTTGTTGCGAGGTTTTGACCTCTATATGAGACGTTTTTCAAAGACTGCATTCGATTTTAAAACAAACCATAACCTTTATTTTATCGATAAAGGTTTACAAATATTACGACGATTATCAAATAATGATAATCTAAAATATAGCGTTTTCACACGATTATTACATAATGGTTTACAATAATATTACACATCAATTTAAGTCTTCGAATGCAGTTTTTAAACAATATTATACAAGCATGCTGACTCTAACTCTTGTCCATAAATTAGCATGAAACAGCGGAAGCTATTAATAATCACCTGAGAATAAACATGCTTTAAACGTCAACAAAACTGATGGTGAGTTATAGGTTTAACCTATATATGTATCAAATCGTAATAATAGACCACAAGATTTCATATTTCCATTTCTCATAAGCAACATGCAATCTGCATAAAAATCATTCATATGATGAACACCTAGTAACCGACCTTAACAGAATGCATATAGAATATCCCCATCATTCCGGGACTCTCATCGGACATGATAAATCGAAGTACTAAAGCATCTGTAACTCGGATGAGGCTTGTTGGGCCAAATAGATCTATCTTTAGGATTCGCGTCAATTGGTGGCAATTATAATAAACACCAATTCTTAGGCTACCAAGCTAAAAAGGGGCATATTCGGTTCGATAATTCAACATAGAATGTAATTTTGATCACTTGTGTCTATTTATTAAAACATTTATAAAACTGCATGTATTCTCATCCCAAAAATAATAGATTTTAAAAGTGGGACTATAACTCACTTTCACAGATTTTTCCTTTGTTGGAAATAAGACTTGGCCACTGGTCGATTCACGAACCTATAACAAATATGTACATATATATCAAAGTATGATTTAAATATATTCACAATATTTTTATTACGTTTTTATGATTTAAGTTTGTTAAGTTAGCAATCCTCGTTAGTAACCTACAACTAATTGTCCACAGTTAGATGTGCTGAAATAAATCAATATATATTATATCTAATTAATCCACGACCCAGTGTACACAAGTCTCAGGCTAGATCAAAACTCAAAGTATATATAATATTTTGGAATCAACCTCAACCCTGTATAGCTAACTCAAACATTACTGCATATAGAGTGTCTATGGTTGTTCCGAAATATATATATATAGATGGGTCGATATGATATGTCAAAAAATTGCATACGTGTCTATGGTATCCCATAATATGTATAATACAATATAAATTAGTTAGGATATGTTTAGTCTAGATTTGTTACAAAATTTTCGTAGCTAAAACTAGCAAATTTATCCAATTTTATTTTACCCGTCATTTCTTCGTTTCAAATCCGTTTTGAGCGATTCAAGTTGCTATGGTTTCATAATGAACTGAAATTTATGAAACTAGCCAGAGAAAGTATAAGTTTATAGTCGGAAATACAGGTTACAAGTCATTTTTAAAGAGGTAGTCATTTCCGTCGAAAGAACGACATCTTGATGACCATTTTGAAAAACATACTTCCACTTTGTGTTTAACCATGATTTTTGGATATAGTATCATGTTCATATGTATTATCATTTTTCCATAAAACAAACTTCCAATTAAAAGATTAAGATAGTTTTTATTTTTCTAACCCAAAACAGCCCCTGGTTTCACTACGACGGCGTATGTCCAGTTTTACGGTGTTCTTCGTGTTTCCAGGTTTTAAATCATTAAGTTAGCATATCATATAGATATAGAACATGTATTTAGTTGATTTTAAAAGTCAAGTTATAAGGATTAACTTTGTTTTTGAACAAGTTTAGAATTAACTAAACTATGTTCTAGTGATTACAAGTTTAAATCTTCGAATAAGATAGCTTTATATGTATGAATTGATTGATGTTATGAACATCATTACTACCTCAAGTTTTGTGGATAAACCTACTGGAAAAGAGAAAAATAGATCTAGCTTCAAAGTATCCTTGGATGGCTTGAAAGCTCTTGAAGTAGAATCATGACACGAAAACAAGTTCAAGTAAGATTTCCACTCGAAATAAGATTGTTATAGTTATAGAAATTGAATCAAAGTTTGAGTATGAGTAGTACCTTGAATTAGAAAGATATCTTACTATAAATAAGAAAGATTTCTTGAGATTAGATGATCACTTGAAATTGATTTGCAAGATTGGAAGTAATCTAGCAAGTTTGAAAGATTTCTTGAAGTGTTCTTGAATGGTTGTTTTTATGATGATTAAAGCTTGTAATTGAAGCTAAAAGATGGTGAAAATGCTTGGAGATGATCAAGTATGATGTTAGGAGTATTTTGAGAGAGAATTGGAGTGTAAGTATGAGAAAATGGAATGGAAAAATGGGGTGAAATCATAAAAACGGGATTACTTGTTATAAAGAAAAAAAAAGATCCTTAAGTTTGTTTTTAGCTCATTAGTCATACAAGTTGTTAAATAATGGTTCCACATGTTTTTGACTCTAATATGGCTGCTAAGAATGAATGATTAAAGGTGTATATACCAATAGTAAATACATCTAGAAGCTGTGTATTGTACGAGTACGGATACGGGTACATACGAGTAGAATTGTTGATGAAAATGAATGAGAATGTAATTGTGAGCATTTTTGCTAAGTAGAAGTACTTTGATATGTGTCTTGAAGTCTTTCAAAAGTGTACTAATACATATTAATACACTACATGTATATACATTTTAACTGAGTTTTTAAGTCACCGTTAGTCGTTACATGTAAGTGTTATTTTGAAACCTTTAAGTTAACGATCTTGTTAAATGTAATTAATCCATTGTTATAATACTTAAATAAGATGTTAAATTGTTATGTTATCATAATAACATGGTGTATAAATATATCTTAATATCATATATATATATATATATATATATATATATATATATATATATATATATATATATATATATATATATATATATATATATATATATATATATATATATATATATATATATATATATATATATATATATATATATATATATATGTGTTAAAATACTATTACAACGATAATCCTTACATATATGTCTCGTTTCGAAATCCTTAAGTTAGTAGTCTTGTTTTTACATATGTAGTTCATTGTTAACATACTTAATGATTTACTTAATTATCATTTTATCATGTTAAATATACTGTAACAATATCCTAATATGATACATATGTATTTAGTAAGACGTTGTTATAACGATAATCGTTATATATATCATTTTCGAGTTTCTTAAATCAATAATCTCATTTGTTTGTATATAACTCATTGTTAACATATTTATGGAAATACTTACTTATCATAATCTCATGTTAACCATATATATAACCATTTATATAATATCATGTAGTTTTTACAAGTTTTTAACGTTCGTGAATCGCCGGTCAACTTGGGTGGTCAATTGTCTATATGAAACTCATTTCAAATAATCAAGTCTTAACAAGTTTGATTGCTTATCATGTTGGAAACATTTAATCATATAAATATCAATCTCATTTAATATATATAAACATAGAAAAGTTCGGGTCAGTACATGGAGAATATGGTGCAAAGGTTACAAACACCAGTAGCAGCACCAGCAGCATAACCAGTACCACCATCATCAATGCCAACAATACCATTACCACCTCCAACCACAACCGCGTTGTAAACCTCAACTTTACAATCTGTCCCACGAGCACCAATGTCATACGCTCTGTAGATACCAAAGAATACCAACAACAACAAACGATGAAGTGTTAATTCATAATTTCATTGGAGAAACATTCTGCGACGATTATGTAGTCTCTAAAGTCTTAGAGATATCTATGCTATCCCTAACCATAAATTAGTTGAGTGAAACACAATGATAGAAGAAAGAGTACGAACCCTGACAAGAATGGTGTGTGATTTACGAGTTAGACTTGTTTTACCAACAGCATCAACAGTATCGTAGCATCACCATCACAGTCAGTGCCGCCAGCATCGTCAGAATCAGCAGCACCTATAACACCACAAACTCCGTCAGTTCAAGAATCATTGTGGACATCATTACGAATCAATAACGCGTATATTGTTTCAACGAGTTATGAAGTATTAACTCATTCCCTCTGAGGAAATTATATGTATATTTATATATATATATATAAATTTTGTGATCAAAATAAATCTTTCTGTACTATGCTATTATGTATGGATCTTAACTACTCGGTTAATTCATATTACTAATATGCTATGATGTACATCCTTCGTCAGCAACTTAACCATCATTAACTACAATCTCTGTTTTAATTCAATGAATTCCAGCTCATAATTAATCAAGTATATTATTCAAATATATGTTTGATTTTACATTTTCATCATCGATGTACTCGAAACTTTTTTGATAACATTATTCGTACCTTGCAAAATTCACAAGAATTCCACAACCACCAACATCATGCATCAACAAATAACAAAGTATTAATTCATAATTTCAAATTTCATTGGATAAATACTCCGTAAAAGTTATATAATTTATAAAGCCTTTTGGGATTATTCAATTCTAGTTTCAACCGTAAATCGAATGAGTTTAATTTAGTATTAACTCATTAAAATCTATGTTACATCTGAAGAATATATATATATATATATATACATATATATATATATATATATATATATATATATATATATATATATATATATATATATATATATATATATATATATTCATAAAGACTGTAATAAAATTCTTTTGTACAAAATACTAATTGTGAATTTTTTTTAACGGGTAGGTAATATCCGAGAGATATATATATATATATATATATATATATATATATATATATATATATATATATATATATATATATATAATTCACAATTTATATGTTACATTCTTCGAATCTGATTCAGCAATCATCAACTATACTCACTACTCTCACAAAAATATACATTCTTTTATAGAAATCAAAACAACCATTCTCATCCAAATTTGATTACGTATTCTAATTTTGACAAATCAATTTAAGTCAAGATTCAACCGGTATCATCACTCTTAGATTCCTACATCTTTTAAAGCTATACTTTGACTTCAAAACTGTGCTAGAACATCATATGTATATTAACGATTACAATACATGTTCAAACCCCTCGAAATTCCTGAAGACACTTCAAACAATGAATAATCGAGATGATGATCCAACCACATATTACCCACAGTTATGTATCTGAAAAGCTCTCGAAACCAAAGTCATAGTTTAACACGTATCTGTGTCAGACCCTTTGGCATTTATCAGCAAAAATAACTTTACGATTCCTTTTCAAATTAGTTAGTTTTCTCACAGCTCCAGCAAGTCAACTTCGACTTTTCAGTTGAAATCATCTTATTATAACCTTGATATAGATGTTGCCCTTTCGTCATCGTTACCGGAGAACCTTTTATGTCTCACCACATTAGCAATAAACTTACCAACAACTTCACTGATCTTTGACTTTCCAAAAAATCATTATATTTATCGAAACCCCATCATTTACTCATCCGCATCTTGTAACAAGAATTGTCATGCCAATTACTGGGAGTCAGCAATCAGTATTTTGAAATCTTGCAGCATGTCTATGCCAACAGTTATAGGTGTATAACTATCTCCTAGACTTATATACTTCGAATGTGAAGTTTCTGAAAAACACCATAAACTGTGAATTAGTTCTTCGAAGTTTGGAAAATGCTGATGAAGCAGCAAAAACTGTAAACGACCTTAACAGTCAAAAGTTTGATGATAAAGAATAGTGTGTTGGAAAAGCTCAGAAAAAGAGAAGGTTTGGAACTGGAAAACGGATTAAGCAAACCATGAAGGAGGCTGTGGACAAATCACAAAGACTAAACCTGCCTTCAAAGAATCCAAATGATTCAGTGTCTGTTGAAATTATTATCTAATACCTTGCTCCTGACTCTAAACCCTTGCGGACAATATTCTTCATCATCATCTGAGATTAGAAATTCTAAGATATCATCGTATCTTTCATTATAAATATCCTCCATATTTTTAAAGATATTTTTATAATTATTCCTATCTGAAATCATTTACCTCTTCGCGCTATTTGTATTACATCATAAAAGAGACTATTTTAGTTTCTAAATTCTGAAACTTTCGAGTTTAAAATAGAAATATTTTTGAAGTAGTGTTGGGAACTGAAGCATGAGTTAGTATAATATAATGACACTTGATCAACGTGATTATATTACAGTAAGTCATGCTAAGTTTCTAAATGGAACGTGATGATTCACAGATCATAATGTCATCATGTGCCACGTTACACGACTCTTGTATTCTACTTAAACTCTAAACATATCAAGAAAATATTTTCTTGATGATTCGGTCTTTTCCAGGATATTCTGGTAATTTAACAAATCAAGATCGTGCCATTACAATTTCCTTCTTAGAACATTAACTATGTTCATTCCGAAATTCATACCTACGAATTCTAGACCATTATTCGCTTGACTTGAAGTCGGGAAGAGAAGAAAAAAGTACGGAACTCTTGAATATAAAAGAAAATATAAAGCTCGACAACAAAACATAAATTACAATAGAACTGATGAGACGTGAGGACTTTCAGATTGATCTTGAAGCTAAAAGGAAAAAGATTCGAATCACGTGTCTGAATCAATTCACAAAGGGACTGGAGGATATGAAAATGTTTCAAATGCAATTTGAACCCGAAGGGTTTGTATTTGTAAATTCATAAAAAGAAAAGGTGTTCATTCGAACGAACGATCTACACAAATATTTAGATGGTACACTAAAGGCTGTACTGAAGTATCTCAAGTTTCGTCAAAGCATTTTTGATGACATTGACATGAAAATGGGTCTTGGGGAGTTTATTAAACATATCAGAGATCGTCTCAAAATCCAGATCCGAACCAGACAATTTGAGATTCTTCGTGGTCAAAGAAAAAGACGTTATTTCAAAGAAATGGATGAATATCCATTACATGAGGGAAATCCAATAAAAGTATGGGGTGTCTGGAAACCTTCAAAGAAGATTTCAGATAATAAAGTTAAATTTTATGACCTCACTGGCAAGAGATGGAAAGCTACTTTTGGACCTCTCAAGATATCTCAATTGGATTACATTGTAATTTTCACATTTAACACTAAGGGGAGATTGTTAGGACCCCGAAGTATGTATAGTGTTAATGTGAAACAATCCTAAATGAGGGTTCCTTAGAAGAGGGCAATATAAGGAACCTAAGTAGTCCTAATTAGATAGCCATTGTATTGTAACTGAGTTCTAGAAGCTGTGGAATGTAATTTTACCGATTCTCTCTAATACCGAATCTATTTTTCACTTACCGAGTCTCACTCTAACTCATCACATCTTATAATCTCACAATGATTTGATCTATCAAAGGATCTTCCTTTTCTTCAACTTGTTGTTCATTTAGGTTCAACATATTCGTGTATTGTATTTGTTGGTTGATTTCATTTGTAGGTTGAGTCTGTGTGTTGAACTGATTTATAGATTTATGTTGTAGGTTGAAATGATTTGTGTATGGATCTTGTTGGTTTTACTGATCAGCGTATGGGTGGTGTAAGTTGAATTGATTGGTAGTTTGGTGTTGCAGGTTGAATTGATTGGTAGTTTAGTGTTGTAGGTTGAATTGATTGTTAGTTTGGTGTTGTAGATTGAACTGATTGATGGATGACTCTTGTAGGTTGAACTGATTATTGTAGCGATGTTGTAGATTGAACTAACTATTGTCTTTATGATGTAGGTTGAACTAATTATTGTAAGGATGTTGTAGGTTGAATTGGTTGTTAGTTTGGTGTTGTAGGTTGAATTGATTGATGGATGATTGTTTTAGGTTGAACTGCTTAGTGTATGGATGTTGTAGGTTGAACTGGCTATTGTCTGTATGATGTAGGTTGAATTGATTATTGTAAGGATGTTATAAGTTGAAATGATTGTTAGGTTAGTGTTGTAGGTTGAACTGACTATCTTCTAGATATATGTGAACGGGTTGATTTGATATGGCAAAAGTCAGAAAATCATTAAAATCATCTTCATCATCAGTGATACCCAAGACACAGTTATCGACAACGTATTTCATAGATATAACTAAATCCTGTGAAACATCGATCTTATTTAACACATATTTTAACAAAATCGTACGATTTAAGGGTTTGGTTGGCGCGATTGGAAGTTTCAAAGGTACTCTGGGACAATTAAGTGACATATAAACTATATGATTATTGACATGTTCAAAATGACCTCCTAAACAAATATATATCTTTAACTTACTCATAATTAAAAATGTAAAGTTATATAATAGTAGGACTCACCAGTAAAGTAAAGCTTGAAACATTGTAGTTCTGTAGAACATCATTATATAATTGGCTATTGTAGTGACCCGAACTTTTCCATGTTTATATATATTAATTGAGATTGATATTTACATGATTAAATGTTTCCAACATATTAAGCAATCAAACTTGTTAAGACTTGATTAATTGAAATAGGTTTCATATAGACAATTGACTACCCAAGTTGACCGGTGATTCACGAACGTTAAAACTTGTAAAAACTATATGATGACATATATATGGTTATATATATAGTTAACATGATATTATGATAAGTAAACATATCATTAAGTATATTAACAATGAACTACATATGTAAAAACAAGACTACTAACTTAATGATTTTGAAACGAGACATATATGTAACGATTATCGTTGTAACGACATTTAATGTATATATATCATATTAAGAGATATTTGTACATCATAATATCATGATAATATAATAATTTAAAATCTCTTTTGATATTATAAACATTGGGTTAACAACATTTAACAAGATCGTTAACCTAAAGGTTTCAAAACAACATTTACATGTAACGACTAACGATGACTTAACGACTCAGTTAAAATGTATATACATGTAGTATTTTAATATGTATTCATACACTTTTGAAAGACTTCAAGACACTTATCAAAATACTTCTACTTAACAAAAATGCTTACAATTACATCCTCGTTCAGTTTCATCAACAATTCTACTCGTATGCACCCGTATTCGTACTCGTACAATACACAGCTTTTAGATGTATGTACTATTGGTATATACACTCCAATGATCAGCTCTTAGCAGCCCATGTGAGTCACCTAACACATGTGGGAACCATCATTTGGCAACTAGCATGAAATATCTCATAAAATTACAAAAATATGAGTAATCATTCATGACTTATTTACATGAAAACAAAATTACATATCCTTTATATCTAATCCATACACCAACGACCAAAAACACCTAAAAACACTTTCATTCTTCAATTTTCTTCATCTAATTGATCTCTCTCAAGTTCTATCTTCAAGTTCTAAGTGTTCTTCATAAATTCCAAAAGTTCTAGTTTCATAAAATCAAGAATACTTTCAAGTTTGCTAGCTCACTTCCAATCTTGTAAGGTGATCATCCAACCTCAAGAAATCTTTATTTCTTACAGTAGGTTATCATTCTAATACAAGGTAATAATCATATTCAAACTTTGGTTCAATTTCTATAACTATAACAATCTTATTTCAAGTGATGATCTTACTTGAACTTGTTTTCGTGTCATGATTATGCTTCAAGAACTTCGAGCCATCCAAGGATCCGTTGAAGCTAGATCCATTTTTCTCTTTTCCAGTAGGTTTATCCAAGGAACTTAAGGTAGTAATGATGTTCATAACATCATTCGATTCATACATATAAAGCTATCTTATTCGAAGGTTTAAACTTGTAATCACCAGAACATAGTTTAGTTAATTCTAAACTTGTTCGCAAACAAAAGTTAATCCTTCTAACTTGACTTTTAAAATCAACTAAACACATGTTCTATATCTATATGATATGCTAACTTAATGATTTAAAACCTGAAAACACGAAAAACACCGTAAAACCGGATTTACGCCGTCGTAGTAACACCGCGGGCTGTTTTGGGTTAGTTAATTAAAAACTATGATAAACTTTGATTTAAAAGTTGTTATTCTGAGAAAATGATTTTTATTATGAACATGAAACTATATCCAAAAATTATGGTTAAACTCAAAGTGGAAGTATGTTTTCTAAAATGGTCATCTAGACGTCGTTCTTTCGACTGAAATGACTACCTTTACAAAAACGACTTGTAACTTATTTCTCCGACTATAAACCTATACTTTTCTATTTAGATTCATAAAATAGAGTTCAATATGAAACCATAGCAATTTGATTCACTCAAAACGGATTTAAAATGAAGAAGTTATGGGTAAAACAAGATTGGATAATTTTTCTCATTTTAGCTACGTGAAAATTGGTAACAAATCTATTCCAACCATAACTTAATCAACTTGTATTGTATATTATGTAATCTTGAGATACCATAGACACGTATACAATGTTTCGACCTATCATGTCGACACATCTATATATATTTCGGAACAACCATAGACACTCTATATGTGAATGTTGGAGTTAGCTATACAGGGTTGAGGTTGATTCCAAAATATATATAGTTTGAGTTGTGATCAATACTGAGATACGTATACACTGGGTCGTGGATTGATTCAAGATAATATTTATCGATTTATTTCTGTACATCTAACTGTGGACAACTAGTTGTAGGTTACTAACGAGGACAGCTGACTTAATAAACTTAAAACATCAAAATATATTAAAAAGTGTTGTAAATATATTTTAAACATACTTTGATATATATGTATATATTGTTATAGGTTCGTGAATCAACCGGTGGTCAAGTCTTACTTCCCGACGAAGTAAAAATCTGTGAAAGTGAGTTATAGTCCCACTTTTAAAATCTAATATTTTTGGGATGAGAATACATGCAGGTTTTATAAATGATTTACAAAGTAGACACAAGTACGTGAAACTACATTCTATGGTTGAATTATCGAAATCGAATATGCCCCTTTTTATTAAGTCTGGTAATCTAAGAATTAGGGAACAGACACCCTAATTGACGCGAATCCTAAAGATAGATCTATTGGGCCTAACAAACCCCATCCAAAGAACCGGATGCTTTAGTACTTCGAAATTTATATCATATCCGAAGGGTGTCCCGGAATGATGGGGATATTCTTATTTATGCATCTTGTTAATGTCGGTTACCAGGTGTTCACCATATGAATGATTTTTATCTCTATGTATGGGATGTGTATTGAAATATGAAATCTTGTGGTCTATTATTATGATTTGATATATATAGGTTAAACCTATAACTCACCAACATTTTTGTTGACGTTTTAAGCATGTTTATTCTCAGGTGATTATTAAGAGCTTCCGCTGTCGCATACTTAAATAAGGACGAGATTTGGAGTCCATGCTTGTATGATATTGTGTAAAAACTGCATTCAAGAAACTTATTTTGTTGTAACATATTTGTATTGTAAACCATTATGTAATGGTCGTGTGTAAACAGGATATTTTAGATTATCATTATTTGATAATCTACGTAAAGCTTTTTAAACCTTTATTGATGAAATAAAGGTTATGGTTTGTTTTAAAATGAATGCAGTCTTTGAAAAACGTCTCATATAGAGGTCAAAACCTCGCAACGAAATCAATTAATATGGAACGTTTTTAATCAATAAGAACGGGACATTTCAGTTGGTATCCGAGCGTTGGTCTTAGAGAACCAGAAAATTTGCATTAGTGTGTCTTATCGAGTTTGTTAGGATGCATTAGTGATTCTGGACTTCGACCGTGTTTTCTTTAAAAATGATTGCTTAACATTTTTGTTGGAAACTATATATTTTTAACATATGAATATTATGTGATATATTAATCTCTTAACGTGTTTGATATTATGTGATAGATGTCTACCTCTAGAACAAGTCCCATTGACTCACCTAATAATAATGAAGAGTCAAATGTAAATTGGAATGATTCGTGGACTGATTCACAAGTTCCCGAAGAGGAACCGGAAGAAGAGTCGGAACCGGAAGAAGAATCGGAACCGGAAGAAGAATCGGAACCGGAAGAAGAATCGGAACCGGTGGGGGAAATAATAAAATGGTTAAGTAAAAGAGAATCCTCAACCAACCAACCAAGGTTAATTATGGTCAATGGTGTTTCCGCCAAGGAAGCAAAATATTGGGAGGATTACCAATTCTCCGATGAATCGGATTCCGACGAGAATTCCATTGATGTTATAGAAATTACCCCAACTGAAATTAAAAAGGCAAAAGAAAATAATAAGGGAAAGGGCATAAAAATAGAGAAATCTAATTCCAACCCCGATGAACTTTATATGTATCGTCAACCCCCGAAGTCCTTAAGTTGTAACAATGACCCGGGAACCTCTAAACCACCAGGTTTTTCTAAACCAATGTGGACAACGACGGCTCGTATTAGGGGAACATCATATATCCCTAGAAACTTGGCAAAACGAACCAAAACCGAAGAAGAAGAAACGAGCGAGTCGGAATAAGATAGTTGTATTCGTGTGGTGTAATATATGTAATATAGTGTTCTTATGCTTTATGATATATGTAAAAATTGCTTGTATTAATAAGTATTTTTTTATGAATCTAACTCTTGTCTATTTTACAGTTTAAAAACACAAAATGGATAGACAACCCAATATTTTAAGAGACCTACCCGGAGACATGATTGATGAAATCTTGTCTAGAGTCGGCCAGAATTCCTCGGCACAACTATTTAAGGCGAGATCAGTTTGTAAGACATTCGAAGAACGTTCCAAGAATGTCTTGGTTTATAAGAGACTTTCGTTTGAAAGATGGGGGATAGCACATTGGGAAACCCACAAGTTACGATGTGTTTACTTTGACGCATATATTGCGGGGAACCCAAATGCTATTTTACGCAACGGGTTAAGAAATTATTTTGACTCAATATATCCGAATATTGGACTTCGTGATTTAGAAAAAGCGGCTAACATGCAACATAAAGAAGCATGTTATGCTTACGGATTAGTAATGTTCGCTTCTCACCAAAGTGAGAACAAGAACATCGGGCTACAACTATTAAACAAAACGTTTCCACAAGTGACGGAGTCGGTAATTAGGGTAAGAAATGAGGTTTTTAGATTGTTACGGGACTGTTGGACATTACGTAACCCTCGTCCTTTTGACGATGTTACAACACGCTGTCTTATCAACGGCCATAACGGTTATGTTCCACAAGACCAAGGATGGGAAGTAATCCTAGTAAAACCAGAATGCATGACTTGTTTCTGGACGTATGAATTACGTGTCTTTATTGTCTTTGCTGAACGACTTGTGTACTAGCTAGAATTATCTTCACAACTATCTTGTATCAAAGTTATTGTGTGCTATATTTCATGCTTTATGTAAAATAAGCGGTATTGTAAGTTTGTAAAATATTGTATAAAAGTTTGAACGCGAAATATTATTATAATCAGTTTTTCATATAGAATAGTAGTAGTTGAATTGTATATTAGCTACTAAGTATGAACTTAACGGGTAGGTACTACCCGAATTTAAACTTATAAAACGCTAATATGAAGAAAAAGCTTTTATAAATGAGTTCATATTATGCTACGAAATACTATTAACTACTCTTAATATTCTGTATGATTAACTTGTTCCATTTGACTATTTTGAAGGAAATGGCACCGACTACTCGACACACCGTGAATATGAATGAAGAGGAATTCCGTACATTTCTAGCTTCAAACATAGCCGCAGTACAGGCTGCGCTACATACCAACAATAACCTTGGATCTAGCAGTACAGGAAATCGTGTAGGATGCACCTATAAAGAATTCACTGCCTGCAAACCTTTGGAATTTGATGGAACCGAAGGACCGATCGGATTGAAACGGTGGACCGAGAAGGTCGAATCGGTGTTTGCCATAAGTAAGTGTACTAAAGAGGACAAAGTGAAGTACGCTATGCATACCTTCACAGGTTCTGCGTTAACATGGTGGAATACCTATCTAGAGCAAGTGGGACAAGACGATGCGTACGCACTACCGTGGTCAGCATTCAAGCACTTGATGAACGAGAAGTACCGTCCCAGAACCGAGGTCAATAAGCTCAAGACAGAACTTAGAGGGTTACGAACCCAAGGATTTGATATTACCACGTACGAAAGACGATTCACAGAATTGTGCCTATTGTGTCCGGGAGCATTCGAAGATGAGGAAGAGAAGATCGACGCGTTTGTGAAAGGATTACCGGAAAGAATCCAAGAAGATATAAGTTCACACGAGCCCGCCTCCATACAACAGGCATGTAGAATGGCTCACAAACTAGTGAACCAGATTGAAGAAAGAATTAAAGAACAGACTGTTGAAGAGGCCAATGTGAAGCAAGTCAAAAGAAAGTGGGAGGAAAACGGTGATAAGAATCACCAATACAACAACAACAGCAATTACAACAATAATCGCAACAAGTATCCCAACAATCGCAACATCAATCGCAACTACAACAAACGGCCCAACAACAACAACAACAACAACAACAACAATAGCAACTACAACAATCATCCCAACAACAATAATAACCGCAACAACAACAATAATCAGAAGCAGCTATGCCAAAGGTGTGAAAAGTATCACTCGGGGTTCTGCACCAAATTTTGCAACAAGTGTAAAAGAAATGGTCATAGCGCGGCGAAGTGTGAGGTCTACGGACCAGGGGTTAATAGAACGAAAGGAACAAATGGTGTCGGAACGAGTAATGGCGGAGCAAGTAGTGTCGGAGCAAGTTATGCCAATGTAGTTTGTTATAAATGTGGAAAACCGGGCCACATTATTAGAAATTGCCCGAACCAGGAGAACACAAATGGACAAGGCCGCGGAAGAGTTTTCAATATTAATGCGGCAGAGGCACAGGAAGACCCGGAGCTTGTTACGGGTACGTTTCTTATTGACAATAAATCTGCTTACGTTTTATTTGATTCGGATGCGGATAGAAGCTATATGAGTAGAGATTTTTGTGCTAAATTAAGTTGTCCATTGACGCCTTTGGATAGTAAATTTTTACTCGAATTAGCAAATGGTAAATTAATTTCAGCAGATAATATATGTCGGAATCGAGAAATTAAACTGGTTAACGAAACATTTAAGATTGATTTGATACCAGTAGAGTTAGGGAGTTTTGATGTGATAATCGGTATGGACTGGTTGAAAGAAGTGAAAGCAGAGATCGTTTGTTACAAAAATGCAATTCGCATTATACGAGAAAAAGGAAAACCCTTAATGGTGTACGGAGAAAAGGGCAACACGAAGCTACATCTTATTAGTAATTTGAAGGCACAAAAACTAATAAGAAAAGGTTGCTATGCTGTTCTAGCACACGTCGAGAAAGTACAAACTGAAGGAAAGAGCATCAATGATGTTCCCATTGCAAAAGAATTTCCCGATGTATTTCCGAAAGAATTACCGGGATTACCCCCACATCGATCCGTTGAATTTCAAATAGATCTTGTACCAGTAGCTGCACCAATAGCTCGTGCTCCTTACAGACTCGCACCCAGCGAGATGAAAGAACTGCAAAGCCAATTACAAGAACTTTTAGAGCGTGGTTTCATTCGACCAAGCACATCACCGTGGGGAGCTCCTGTTTTGTTTGTCAAGAAGAAAGATGGTACATTCAGGTTGTGTATCGACTATCGAGAGTTGAACAAACTTACCATCAAGAACCGCTACCCACTACCGAGAATCGACGACTTATTTGATCAACTACAAGGCTCGTCTATTTATTCAAAGATTGACTTACGTTCCGGGTATCATCAAATGCGGGTGAAAGAAGATGACATTCCAAAGACTGATTTCAGAACACGTTACGGTCATTACGAGTTTATGGTCATGCCGTTTGGTTTAACTAATGCACCAGCTGTGTTCATGGACCTTATGAACCGAGTGTGTGGACCATACCTTGACAAGTTTGTCATTGTTTTCATTGATGACATACTTATTTACTCAAAGAATGACCAAGAACACGGTGAACATTTGAGAAAGGTGTTAGAAGTATTGAGGAAGGAAGAATTGTACGCTAAGTTTTCAAAGTGTGCATTTTGGTTGGAAGAAGTTCAATTCCTCGGTCACATAGTGAACAAAGAAGGTATTAAGGTGGATCCGGCAAAGATAGAAACTGTTGAAAAGTGGGAAACCCCGAAAACTCCGAAACACATACGCCAGTTTTTAGGACTAGCTGGTTACTACAGAAGGTTCATCCAAGACTTTTCCAGAATAGCAAAACCCTTGACTGCATTAACGCATAAAGGGAAGAAATTTGAATGGAATGATGAACAAGAGAAAGCGTTTCAGTTATTGAAGAAAAAGCTAACTACGACACCTATATTGTCATTGCCTGAAGGGAATGATGATTTTGTGATTTATTGTGACGCATCAAAGCAAGGTCTCGGCTGTCTATTAATGCAACGAACGAAGGTGATTGCTTATGCGTCTAGACAATTGAAGATTCACGAACAAAATTATACGACGCATAATTTGGAATTAGGCACGGTTGTTTTTGCATTAAAGACTTGGAGGCACTACTTATATGGGGTCAAAAGTATTATATATACCGACCACAAAAGTCTTCAACACATATTTAATCAGAAACAACTGAATATGAGGCAGCGTAGGTGGATTGAATTATTGAATGATTACAACTTTGAGATTCGTTACCACCCGGGGAAGGCAAATGTGGTAGCCGATGCCTTGAGCAGGAAGGACAGAGAACCCATTCGAGTAAAATCTATGAATATAATGATTCATAATTACCTTACTACTCAAATAAAGGAGGCGCAACAAGGAGTTTTAAAAGAGGGAAATTTAAAGGATGAAATACCCAAAGGATCGGAGAAGCATCTTAATATTCGGGAAGACGGAACCCGGTATAGGGCTGAAAGGATTTGGGTACCAAAATTTGGAGATATGAGAGAAATGGTACTTAGAGAAGCTCATAAAACCAGATACTCAATACATCCTGGAACGGGGAAGATGTACAAGGATCTCAAGAAACATTTTTGGTGGCCGGGTATGAAAGCCGATGTTGCTAAATATGTAGGAGAATGTTTGACGTGTTCTAAGGTCAAAGCTGAGCATCAGAAACCATCAGGTCTACTTCAACAACCCGAAATCCCGGAATGGAAATGGGAAAACATTACCATGGATTTCATCACTAAATTGCCAAGGACTGCAAGTGGTTTTGATACTATTTGGGTAATAGTTGATCGTCTCACCAAATCAGCACACTTCCTGCCAATAAGAGAAGATGACAAGATGGAGAAGTTAGCACGACTGTATTTGAAGGAAGTCGTCTCCAGACATGGAATACCAATCTCTATTATCTCTGATAGGGATGGCAGATTTATTTCAAGATTCTGGCAGACATTACAGCAAGCATTAGGAACTCGTCTAGACATGAGTACTGCCTATCATCCACAAACCGATGGGCAGAGCGAAAGGACGATACAAACGCTTGAAGACATGCTACGAGCATGTGTTATTGATTTCGGAAACAGTTGGGATCGACATCTACCGTTAGCAGAATTTTCCTACAACAACAGCTACCATTCAAGCATTGAGATGGCGCCGTTTGAAGCACTTTATGGTAGAAAGTGCAGGTCTCCGATTTGTTGGAGTGAAGTGGGGGATAGACAGATTACGGGTCCGGAGATTATACAAGAAGCTACCGAGAAGATCATCCAAATTCAACAACGGTTGAAAACCGCCCAAAGTCGACAAAAGAGCTACGCTGACATTAAAAGAAAAGATATAGAATTTGAAATTGGAGAGATGGTCATGCTTAAAGTTGCACCTTGGAAAGGCGTTGTTCGATTTGGAAAACGAGGGAAATTAAATCCAAGGTATATTGGACCATTCAAGATTATTGATCGTGTCGGACCAGTAGCTTACCGACTTGAGTTACCTCAACAACTCGCGGCTGTACATAACACTTTCCACATCTCGAATTTGAAGAAATGTTTTGCTAAAGAAGATCTCACTATTCCGTTAGATGAAATCCAAATCAACGAAAAACTTCAATTCATCGAAGAACCCGTCGAAATAATGGATCGTGAGGTTAAAAGACTTAAGCAAAACAAGATACCAATTGTTAAGGTTCGATGGAATGCTCGTAGAGGACCCGAGTTCACCTGGGAGCGTGAAGATCAGATGAAGAAGAAATACCCGCATCTCTTTCCAGAAGATTCGTCAACACCTTCAACAACTTAAAATTTCGGGACGAAATTTATTTAACGGGTAGGTACTGTAGTGACCCGAACTTTTCCATGTTTATATATATTAATTGAGATTGATATTTACATGATTAAATGTTTCCAACATATTAAGCAATCAAACTTGTTAAGACTTGATTAATTGAAATAGGTTTCATATAGACAATTGACTACCCAAGTTGACCGGTGATTCACGAACGTTAAAACTTGTAAAAACTATATGATGACATATATATGGTTATATATATAGTTAACATGATATTATGATAAGTAAACATATCATTAAGTATATTAACAATGAACTACATATGTAAAAACAAGACTACTAACTTAATGATTTTGAAACGAGACATATATGTAACGATTATCGTTGTAACGACATTTAATGTATATATATCATATTAAGAGATATTTGTACATCATAATATCATGATAATATAATAATTTAAAATCTCTTTTGATATTATAAACATTGGGTTAACAACATTTAACAAGATCGTTAACCTAAAGGTTTCAAAACAACATTTACATGTAACGACTAACGATGACTTAACGACTCAGTTAAAATGTATATACATGTAGTATTTTAATATGTATTCATACACTTTTGAAAGACTTCAAGACACTTATCAAAATACTTCTACTTAACAAAAATGCTTACAATTACATCCTCGTTCAGTTTCATCAACAATTCTACTCGTATGCACCCGTATTCGTACTCGTACAATACACAGCTTTTAGATGTATGTACTATTGGTATATACACTCCAATGATCAGCTCTTAGCAGCCCATGTGAGTCACCTAACACATGTGGGAACCATCATTTGGCAACTAGCATGAAATATCTCATAAAATTACAAAAATATGAGTAATCATTCATGACTTATTTACATGAAAACAAAATTACATATCCTTTATATCTAATCCATACACCAACGACCAAAAACACCTACAAACAATTTCATTCTTCAATTTTCTTCATCTAATTGATCTCTCTCAAGTTCTATCTTCAAGTTCTAAGTGTTCTTCATAAATTCCAAAAGTTCTAGTTTCATAAAATCAAGAATACTTTCAAGTTTGCTAGCTCACTTCCAATCTTGTAAGGTGATCATCCAACCTCAAGAAATCTTTGTTTCTTACAGTAGATTATCATTCTAATACAAGGTAATAATCATATTCAAACTTTGGTTCAATTTCTATAACTATAACAATCTTATTTCAAGTGATGATCTTACTTGAACTTGTTTTCGTGTCATGATTCTGCTTCAAGAACTTCGAGCCATCCAAGGATCCGTTGAAGCTAGATACATTTTTCTCTTTTCCAGTAGGTTTATCCAAGGAACTTAAGGTAGTAATGATGTTCATAACATCATTCGATTCATACATATAAAGCTATCTTATTCGAAGGTTTAAACTTGTAATCACTAGAACATAGTTTAGTTAATTCTAAACTTGTTCGCAAACAAAAGTTAATCCTTCTAACTTGACTTTTAAAATCAACTAAACACATGTTCTATATCTATATGATATGGTAACTTAATGATTTAAAACCTGAAAACACGAAAAACACCGTAAAACCGGATTTACGCCGTCGTAGTAACACCGCGGGCTGTTTTGGGTTAGTTAATTAAAAACTATGATAAAATTTGATTTAAAAGTTGTTATTCTGAGAAAATGATTTTTATTATGAACATGAAACTATATCCAAAAAATATGGTTAAACTCAAAGTGGAAGTATGTTTTCTAAAATGGTCATCTAGACGTCGTTCTTTCGACTGAAATGACTACCTTTACAAAAACGACTTGTAACTTATTTATCCGACTATAAACCTATACTTTTCTGTTTATATTCATAAAATAGAGTTCAATATGAAACCATAGCAATTTGATTCACTCAAAACGGATTTAAAATGAAGAAGTTATGGGTAAAACAAGATTGGATAATTTTTCTCATTTTAGCTACGTGAAAATTGGTAACAAATCTATTCCAACCATAACTTAATCAACTTGTATTGTATATTATGTAATCTTGAGATACCATAGACACGTATACAATGTTTCGACCTATCATGTCGACACATCTATATATATTTCGGAACAACCATAGACACTCTATATGTGAATGTTGGAGTTAGCTATACAGGGTTGAAGTTGATTCCAAAATATATATAGTTTGAGTTGTGATCAATACTGAGATACGTATACACTGGGTCGTGGATTGATTCAAGATAATATTTATCGATTTATTTCTGTACATCTAACTGTGGACAACTAGTTATAGGTTACTAACGAGGACAGCTGACTTAATAAACTTAAAACATCAAAATATATTAAAAAGTGTTGTAAATATATTTTAAACATACTTTGATATATATGTATATATTGTTATAGGTTCGTGAATCAACCGGTGGTCAAGTCTTACTTCCCGACGAAGTAAAAATCTGTGAAAGTGAGTTATAGTCCCACTTTTAAAATCTAATATTTTTGGGATGAGAATACATGCAGGTTTTATAAATGATTTACAAAGTAGACACAAGTACGTGAAACTACATTCTATGGTTGAATTATCGAAATCGAATATGCCCCTTTTTATTAAGTCTGGTAACCTAAGAATTAGGGAACAGACACCCTAATTGACGCGAATCCTAAAGATAGATCTATTGGGCCTAACAAACCCCATCCAAAGAACCGGATGCTTTAGTACTTCGAAATTTATATCATATCCGAAGGGTGTCCCGGAATGATGGGGATATTCTTATTTATGCATCTTGTTAATGTCGGTTACCAGGTGTTCACCATATGAATGATTTTTATCTCTATGTATGGGATGTGTATTGAAATATGAAATCTTGTGGTCTATTATTATGATTTGATATATATAGGTTAAACCTATAACTCACCAACATTTTTGTTGACGTTTTAAGCATGTTTATTCTCAGGTGATTATTAAGAGCTTCCGCTGTCGCATACTTAAATAAGGACGAGATTTGGAGTCCATGCTTGTATGATATTGTGTAAAAACTGCATTCAAGAAACTTATTTTGTTGTAACATATTTGTATTGTAAACCATTATGTAATGGTCGTGTGTAAACAGGATATTTTAGATTATCATTATTTGATAATCTACGTAAAGCTTTTTAAACCTTTATTGATGAAATAAAGGTTATGGTTTGTTTTAAAATGAAAGCAGTCTTTGAAAAACGTCTCATATAGAGGTCAAAACCTCGCAACGAAATCAATTAATATGGAACGTTTTTAATCAATAAGAACGGGACATTTCAGCTATGAATATGGATTTGGTGTGTTTCAAAATTTATGTTTATGAACATGCAATGACAGTTCTTTACTACTTATAGAGTACAAAAATCTAAGTTATCCAAAAGAAATCTTGAAAGTTGGATTTCTTATCTGTAGCCAGTAAGGATAAGAAAGGCTATCTAAGGTTATCCAAAAGAAATCCGATGCTTTTCTCTAGAAATATATATAAACCTGCACTATCTTTAGTGTCTCACGTGTAACATGGATGCCAGCCTCAACCCGATCACTCATCACCTTCATCTCATGGGCATGTTTCTTTTCATGATCATCTAATCTCTTTGTCATATTCTGTATCATATCAGTCAACTCCTTCTTCGACTCATCATCACTTGTCTTTAGACCATCAGTTTTCTTCACCGGGACTTTAGCATCGGTGTTCTTGAAATAGTTTACACTAGCCACCAACTACTCACATTTAGCCCCTATCTTGGTCTGCCTCAAATGAATAAGAGGTCGGTCTTCGTTAGGGTTATCCTCCTGTCATATAAATAAACAGTTTACATATACATACACATATACATATAAATATACAGTTTACATATACATACACATTTGACAGTCCATAGACTTATGCATATATATTTTACATATACATAAAATTATACGTATACAAAGACAGTTTACTTCTACATACTCATATACATATACATATACATAAATTTATACATATACATAAACATAAAAATATAATTATACTCACCGGGAGTTGCATCAACTCAATGTACTCATTCCAGCCCATGATTTTCTTCTTTCGTTTCCAGTGTATTCCACGAGGGATGCCATCACTAACCGGCTTGAAAGCGTATGCTTCTATTCGGTGTTTGTATGCCTCCCATATCCACATCTTCAAACAAAAGACAATTTAGGTTAAACATGAAACATGTTATTTGTTTAACATTTATAAGTACACATTAATACCTTAAACGCCCAAGTGAAGCCGCTCAAATGGTATGTGACGCCCCGTACAAAATCATCGTGTACGGATCATCAACAACAGGATCATTACAAGGTCAAACACTACATGCTGTTTAAAAACCAGTTTTGCATTCATGAAAAGATAACTTCAAATGTTTTACAAAAGATGACGTGACACAAAGGTCGTTACAAAGCCATTATTCAAAATAACATAAGTTGCGAATGTAAAATAAAAGTTCCATGATTGAGACATCTCTAAGTAATGCAGCAGAAGTCTAACACAACGAGTCTGTAACAGCAAGTCTATAACACCAAGACAGTAAGTCTAACAGCGGAAGCAACAACGTCTAAGCACCTAAGAAATACACGCTTAAAAGGTCAACACGAATGTTGGTGAGCTATAGTTTGTTTGTAATCAGTAATGTAACGTAGACCACGAGATTTCGTATTCAAAACAGTATGAAAAGTATATACTTATCCGTGGGCACCCGGTAACTAACTTAACGTAATATTACCCCCTAAAAGTACACTTGCCGAGTGCATCTGTTTACAAAGTATTAAACACCCGTTGAATGCTAGCGCGACTAGCCCGAGTGGGGATGTCAAACCCTATGGATCCATATCTAAGATTCGCGTTCACCGGTTCATAAACCAGTGACTAAACGTTACCGAGCTAAGGGGAATCTTTGTGCCGTTATGTCACCCACACATATATAAAGTTTAAGTACTCGTGTCTAGTATGTAAAACATAAAAAGCGCAAGTATTCTCATTCCCAAAAATAGTAAAGTAAAAAGGGAAGCTATAACTCACAGTGAATAAGCAGTAAAAGTTGATATGAAAAGTATGCAAGTAGCAACTCGGTCCGAAAGGTCGTCAACCTAAGTCAAAGGTCACTAAGTCAGTATATTGTCCCCAAAAGTTTAAAAGTGAATAAATTAAGTCTTAAGTATCATCATCATCATCATCATTCATAAAATCTAAAGTAAGTTTTCAACAAGAATAGATATCGAAACAAAAGGCTGACTTCGGACAGCTGCTACGGCCTCTATACAAATCGAAAAGACACGTGGTCAGTTGCCAAGGCTCCGTATGTGAGTCCTTGTACCGCTATCCAATTTTCAGATCCTAACTCGATGTCGTTTGACCGTGGCGATGGTTCAAGCGCGAGTATGTCAGAACTTTCACCACGTCATTACAAAGGCGTAGTGATTTTCAGAAGGCTATAAATCCTAACCGTATATCAGATTTAGGCGAGTCCTAAATGAAAAGTCATCTACTCGAAACGAACTATCTGAAAATCAATTTTCCAGAAGTCCTAGGTGTGATAACCCGGAAATTTCCGACCAAATTTAAACTTTAATCTTTATATGTTTCCGACACGATAAGCAAAGTTTGTTAAGTTGAATCTCAAAAATTTTAAGCTGTGTTCATATATTCATTTAACCTTGACCAAATTCCAACGATTCACGAACCATTAAATGAACGGATATGATTATATATATATATATATATATATATATATATATATATATATATATATATATATATATATATATATATATATATATATATACTAGTCAAAGACCCGCGAATTCGCGAGTTTTATTTAAAAAATGATTAATAAATTATCTCAATAAATAAAAAGTGTGTGTAGATTCAAATGGTGTACATGAAATAACGTGAAAGGATGTTCACATAAAAACAAAAGGTTGTTGAGTTTACGTATACATAACGATAATATAAATAAAAATTCTGAAGAGAAATAAAAATTATTTATACAAGTATAGAATCTCATTGGTGATTAAAGGAACTTAATCGCTTTTGGTAGTTGTGAAGTGTAAGCAATGCCAAAGATCTTTGTCTTATCTTTAGTAAATCCAACATTTTCTTCAAGATATCAATGCGTAATTCATCTGCCTGTAAAAGTATACACATACAACCAGATGACATACATGAGACACTCAGCCAGCAAACTCTAGGGGATTGCTTAATTCTAATTGAATCGATCAAACAAAATGCACAGAATAAATACGCATCATAGCATATGTTATAAACGACATTTATGTTGGTGAATAACCAAGTGGAGCCGAATAGAATATATGAGACTTATATACTGAAACCATCCACAAGATCAAACTGGAAGATAATATGAAGAATACATATAGAAAATCAATATAAGAACCAGAAGTAAAATTTGACATGAAAACAACAAATTCAGCAAATATATTTTAAATTAAATATTGATTACCTTCTCCCTTGCTCTTTCCATTATCTTTTCTTCCTCTTCTTTCTTTTTGCGAGCTCGTTCCCTAGTATAAAATATAAATAACAAAAATAAATCAGTAAAATCAATGTTGTCCTTCAATTATTAATTTGAGATGAAGGTTAGATCGGCGGGGAACCTTTAACCCCGTGCACCCTTTGGATGCCAACTGCCTACCGGGTCGTGTGCAGTCCCAGGCAAGTGTGGTCGGAACCAACCCCTGTTCCAGCGCCAAGCACAAATGGTGGCCGATTCAAGAATCGAACCTTCGCCTTATTTGAGATGAACAGCCATTTGACTTGGTCAACTGGACATTTGCGGGGCACCCTGGCCACCCAGGCTATGCCCGGATGGTTGTCCTTCGATTATTAATTAACGCAAAAGAAAATATTATACTTAGAGTTCTTGGGTTGCCCTTTCCTTGGAAAACCCCATTGACTCAAGCTTCTCAAGTAGCTTTGAATCAACTTCAGGATCAACCTTTTCTAAAAAAATACACATGAAAAACCACAAGTCAGATGGCATATTCACAAATGCTGAACATGTAAAAAAATAAGATTAAACTAATATACTTCCATATATGTGTTCATCACTTCATCGAATACAACCAACGTCACTATGAACAAAAGGGGTTTTTCATCAAATACTAAAGTATGTTTCCATGTGTGCTCTATCAGTCATCTTACATCCACATTATCAAAGTATGGATTTGTGTACGATTTGATAAGCAGACATTAAAAATAACAACTTTTAAACAAAAATGTTGAATTTATATACAATGTTGCAAAAGAATGTTATACTTGCAGGTTATCAAATGACACAAAACAGTACACAAACATATCTATCTGTGAATTAGATGTATCAGATTACAAACTGATTCGACACACACGAAAAGAGTCAAGACATTGATCACCAACAATGACGTAAGATAGTATAAAGATCAAGATCATAGACAAACACGCAATTACAAATTACATACAATCATGTAATTATCAAAAGTTATATAACTAATAATATACCCTCAGGTTCAACAGCAGTAGCAGCATCAACCATATCATCATCATTTTTCTTAGCAACTTCCGAAGCAATCGGTTTAACTGTTTCTGACGTCTTATCCGTGAATTCAGTATATCCAGTCCTCTTTGTATGCAAATCTCTCTCCTGTTAACAATTTAGAAACAAACTCGAAATTAAACTTCATCAAAATAATCAAGAAATGAAGAAGTAATGATAATTCTGGAAAATGTAAAGTTCAAATTAATGAGCTAAAAATGAGAGATATAATGGCAGTTAAGCAAGCTGCAGCAGCATGGGGCTTGATAAATTGAACCCTAACAAATAAATCCTAACAAATGCATACCCGTATCACATTAAATTGAAAATCACCTATGAATCCATTTGCTCTAAAGATAATGCAATATAACTCTTTTGGCAAGATCCAGAAGTGTGAATAAGGGTACATAAACACTATTATCCGTTCTGAATTAAGTATTGTATGATATTCTGATATGGTACACCATAAAATATTTTAAAATAAGTTCAGAAATATAACTAAACCTTACATGCCAAAAAATAGGAAGTAAAGTTATATCGGACATCTAAAACCATTGCTACAAATACAATTCATTCATAGCCATAAGAAAAGTCAACTGAATTTGTATATACTTAGAAAAAGAAAGGGTATATACACCCTAAGAGTAAATAGATTGATGAATCACCATGAATGATTTTAAAAGTTGTTAAAATAAGAAGAAGATGAAGGTGTCATTCTAAATTGAAATGGTGTAATGATGATAGCAGAGAAATTTATTGGGCGATGGAAAAGAAAGGGGATGATAGTGTTTTCCTATCCTTCCAATCCGTTCAAATATGGGCGGAGAGTGTTGTTAACAAAATATTATTGTACTATCCTTTCTAATTAAAACTCGAGAATCACTATTATTTTTTAATCCGTCTATTTCCTTTCCATTAAAAAAACTCTCGAGAATTTACCATTACCATTCTGATTCTTTAACCTGCAAATATCAACTTAAGAAAACGAATTTAATATAACTTACAATCAATAGAAATTACGAATTATTTCTTGAATCCTTACAATCAATAGAACTTACCAATTCTTTCTTGAATCCTTAAAACAATTGTAAAACTCTTCATCTGCACAAACGGTTTCGACATGGAGTAAAAGAAATTTACTTTTATGAGAGTAATGAATGGTGTTAGGACTTCTATTAGCAAAAATACCCAAAACAATGTATACCTAAGAACAAAGGCAATAAATTCAGACATAATAATATACATAAAGTTTTGACTGATGAAGGTCAATAAAATAAGAAGGGTTTACATAATGACAAACATGTCGATTTTAACCTACTAAAATATGAATGGGTCAACTTGTGCTGATTACATAAACAACTTAAATAGATAGGCCAAACGGGTTTGAAAGCATCCCAAAATAGGAAGACATCTAGAATGTTGGGTATATGTAAATTTCTATAGGATAATTATAAAATGAGTGCTCCCTCATTCCCTCCTAAAATACTGAAAAACCTCACTATTTCCGATGGATTTGGAACTGATCTTTAATAATAAACGGGCAGAATTACTGCCCAAAAAGCAGCTACAGTCACAGTTAAGAATGTAGCTCTAGGAGTGAATCACTTAGAACGTATTATGAGTGAATGACGTACCTTAGAACATGTAGTATGATGACCTGTGACTATACCATCATAATAACCTAAACACTTTAATCGATCTCCATTAACCTCAATATGATCCAGAAGTGTCAAATAATTCCTATAATTAATAATTAATCAAACCAAGCATTCATAAATGAGCTATTAAAACCTTTTAAAAAAGGAAAAACATATGAGGTAGACGGTTACAAATATAAATTATTCAAGAGGGTTTTAGACAAGGTTGTCAAAGACAATTCAATGTAATAAGTCTAATCTTATTAGTAGTCCATCAAATGAACCAAAACAGTGTGTTAGCATATCCATGAAAGGAAAAAAAAAAAACACGCCCAACAAAACTACCACTACCACCTACTTTGGCTTAAATCCGAATGTGTGCAAGTTTGATATAACCAAAATTAAATCACAACTATACAACCAGATTTGATTATAGTTATGAGAAACTGGTATATCTATAATTTATCTATTACCATTACCATATGATTTAAATAAAGCACCATTTACCATATAATAATAACTCATACATTAAAACAAAGTTTCTGCCAAGGGATATAAATAAAAAATTAGAATAAATATCAGGAATTTTATATAATACATACAATCGACGGAGTTATTAAGAATGTTTTCCTATCGTCGTTGTGTGTAAGATTCGCGGAGAGATGATTTAGCAAACAATCTTTAGGGGCAATTCTTACCTGATTAAATCAAACTTTCGATCAATCAATGATAAACCGTCGTAGAGTTGCTAATTTTTTTTTTCCGGTTGAATGATTCCCTTATCCGTTTGAATACCTCATCACCTAGTAATAAAATATCGATGTTTGATGAAAAAAATAACTTTAGAAGATTGAAAAATCTTAAGATATCAACTCGTTATAAATCAAAATTAAATACCCAAAATTTAGAAACATATGAATGAATGTTTATGACTGGCAAGGTAAAAAAGATGTAATCATACCTTTTATTAACATCTTCTACAGAATTAAAATCGATAAACATGTTCATCGATTCGTTTCAATAAAAGAAGGTGTTCAGATTCAATTGTGCCAAAAGGATAGATCGAATAGATCGATGTTGATGTCTGTTTCCTGATTGAATCGCCAACCCTAAATTTTTGCACTAACGTAACCAACGAAATCAGATCAACAATCAAAACCCTTATTTTTGCCAATATCGCGAACGATGAAAAGGATAAAGATTATCCTTCATGAATGTGGTGCAGAAGAAGATTGGAAATTTGAAATCTGTGAGAAAATTCGCTAGAGAGTAAGATATTTAAGGGATTTGACTAAATTGTAACGTAATTGACGGATATTGATTGTTCACTTTCATATTTAAAAACCATATGCCCATAATTATTTCCTGTATAAGGGTTTGAAGTTTTTTAGAAAAAATTGTTTCCCAAAATAATTGGCTAATTAAATAGGGGTAGTGTAGTAATGTGTAATTAAAATGAAATTTGTATTAGGTAATATTTATTTGATATTTTGATCCAAGGATTGCAATTAATTTATTTGATTAAATGAATGGTCAAGATTTCCTTATTGAAAACAATATTACTTATTCTAGCTTTTCTTTTAATAAGAAGAAGGAAGGGATATACATATATATATATATATATATATATATATTATAATTATAATTATAATTATTATAATAATTATTATTATTAATATTAATATTAAGATCAATATTATTATTAATGTTATTATTATTATTAGTATTAGTATTATACATAAAATACTACGACGGAGTCATGAGTAAATAAATTCTAAACGGGTTTTACGAGCGGGACAGAGCTACGGAAATTATGGGTTATATCTATGAAGGTTATGGGTATGGTTCAGGGGTATGCTCGTGAGGTCAAACTAGTGTTTATAATTTCCGTCGCGTCTACGTACTTTCCTGTAATATTGAACCTCAATATTGATACGTGAGCACTCATAACTTAACTTTTATATATTAATAGTGTATCCCTGACTAGTGCTCGAGTATATAGGATTATGCATGCTTGTACGTTGGATATTGTCGTTAGATAGGTTATGATGAATCCTGAATTAGATACATATGCTACTAGGACAAGGTATATGATATGCATGTCGATGGAAAGCTGACGAAAAATCAATAACTTTTCATTTAGATATCGAATGGTTTCGATGAACAGGTTAGAATTTATAGTCAACTGAATTTTAGCATTATTGTTAAAATGATTATTATCACTATCGTCGTTATTATCGTCGTTATTATTATTATCTAATAATTATTATTATTATTATTATTATCATTATTTATGTAAATATTATCATTGAAAATTGTTATTGTATTATTATTATTATTGTTATTATCATTAAAAATTATTATTAATATCATTATTATTATTATTATAATTATTAGTATTATCATTCATAGTAATATAATACTTATTAGTATCATTAAAACTAATATTAGTATCATCTAATTATTATGATTGCTATTATTATCATTATTATGAATGCGATATAAAAGACTACTAAAAGCTATTAAACGAATTGATTAGGAAATAATGAGTAAAAGTATCATGATGAAATAAAAATATTGTAAGTTATTAATTTAGAAAAATATCATTTTCATTATTATTATTATTATTAAAAGTATTAATAATATTAAAACTATTTTTTTACTAAAATTATTATTTTTAATAGAAATATCATTGTTATTATAAAATATCATTTTTAATATCATTTTAGTATTACTATTAATAAAATTATCATTTTATCATAATTAATATCATTTTTAGTAAATATAAAGATTATTATTTTTAGTAGAATAATAATAATTATTATTACAAAATAATACAACTTTATTTATTATTGTTATTATCGATATTATTTTATCAAATAAATATGTGATACAAAGATATTTTACTACATGTAATATAATTACATTAATAATACCTATCATTATATCTTTATGATATTATATGAATTTTATAAATTTTATTACTTAAGATATATAAAAGTATATTTTTATTATATGAATTTTAATATAAAATTTTATTTATTAATAAATGAATTATATTATTTACTCTAATAAAATCTGTTAAAAATATTTAAATAAATAAAACGACTATATTTAAACTATATAATAATAATGTATAAATTTTGGAATTCATTTTGGTCAAGATGACTTTTGTTGACTTTTGCATATTAGTCTCGAGCATTAGGATTGTGGTACACTATGACTTGACCTAAATTGTAGGTAGATATTGACCAACATATAAATATATATATAATTAATATAGGTTCGTGAATCCAAAGCCAACCTTGCACTTGTTCAATGCCATCATATGCTTAATTACTACGAAATACAATATTGTGAGTTCATTTGATTTCCTTTTTCTCTTTACATTTTTGGGACTGAGAATACATGCGCTGTTTTTATAAATGTGTTATTAAATGCTTTTGAGATATATTTTGAACTGAGAATACATGAACTGTTTTTATAAATGATTGACGAAATAGACACAAGTATTCAAAACTACATTCTATGATAGAATTATTTGGATTCAGAGGTTCGATTTCTATAAAGATTGTATTATCGACCATCGGTGAGATGATTTTGCATTGCACGACGCATTAGCTACCGAAATGGTTCGATTTAGTAGTTAGTAACGGTGAGATGCTTTTGCATTGCACAATGCATTAGCTATCGTTTCAGCTACCCTCGGTGAGATGATTTTGCATTGCACGACGCATTAGCTACCGTTGTAATATTGTTTAGTAGTTAGTAACGGTGAGATGATTTTGCATTGCACGACGCATTAGCTACCGTTTTAGCTACCCTCGGTGAGATGATTTTGCATTGCATGACGCATTAGCTACCGTTGTAATATTGTTTAGTAGTTAGTAACGGTGAGATGATTTTGCATTGCATGACGCATTAGCTACCGTTTTAGATACCCTCGGTGAGATGATTTTGCATTGCACGACGCATTAGCTACCGTTGTAAAATTATTTACGGTGAGAAATTTTTGCATTGCACGATGCATTAGCTACCGTTATTAAAATTATATTGTATTAACTACCACGGTGAGATGATTTTGCATTGCACGATGCATTAGCTACCGTTGGTGAGTTGTTTTGAAAGGTTCCGATGTTCTTCATATGAATAATTTTATAGCAGGAGTAGACCTGCACAGATTATTTTCTAAATATGAGTATCTTGTGGTCTATTATATTATTGGAAATGATTTATTATGATAAACTAATGAACTCACCAACCTTTTGGTTGACACTTTAAAGCATGTTTATTCTCAGGTATTAAGGAAATCTTCCGCTGTGAATTTGCTTATTTTAAAGATATTACTTGGAGTCGTTCATGGCATATTTGAAAAGACGTTGCATTCGAGTCATTAAGTTCATCAAGATTGATAAGAAGTCATTCATAGTTTAGATATATTATGAGATAGTATGCATGTCTGTCAACTTTCGTTGTAATGGAAGTTTGTCTTTTTTTAAAAACGAATGCAATGTTTGTAAAATGTATCATTTAGAGGTCAAATATCTCGCGATGTAATCATATGTTATTGTATTCGTCCTTATGGATTAGGACGGGTCGTCTCATATGGTATCAGAGCGGTGGTCTTAGCGAACCAGGTCTTGCATTAATGTGTCTAACTGATATTTGTTAGGATGCATTAGTGAGTCTGGACTTCGACCTTTGCTGCATGTCAAAAGTTTTGCTAATCACTTCTTGTCGGAAACTATGCTTATCATCTTAAGTCTAAACGCATCTTACTGCATTCATTTCATAGATAGTGTATAGACAATTTCATATCTTTGCATATCTATTACAGTAAATTTTGTCTGACATCTTTCGAAAATTTCTCAGTAACTTATGAATCTTGGTATTATATATACACATGTGAAATATGTATTGAAGAATACCAAACTAGGTCCTATAATCTAATTCATTTCAAAATTCAGTTCCCTAAATTGTACGAGATGAACCCCTCAACTAGTTAGAGTTCATCAGATTCCGACAGCTATTCCGATATGGAAATCCTTCTGAGCTCCGAAAGCAGTGTAACTGGAATGGATTAACCTATTAGCCATCATCTATTCTGGATGGATTGGGGATGGGTTCGTAGCCGACTCAGTCAATGGAGGCAAGAAGAAGGCGATCCCTTCCACCCACCGAATTTCCCTCTCGGCGAAGAACCTGAAGCACTTACCGGCGAACCAATCCGAAACACCATTTACACCCTCATTTCCCGAGTATCCCGCCACGAATATATATTATCTAAACTTTTAGACATTGTTCATTCACTCGTTCCAACCGCCAATCATCCCGGTGTACTAGCAGAAGTTAACGAGCTTCGCGCTCGAGTAGTGACTTTGGAGAATATGATGCACAACTTACAGGCATCACAAGCACCATCAACATCAGCATCAGTAGTACCACCGACAACAACACCAACAGTACCATTACCACCACCAACAACAACCGCATCTTGAACATCAACTTCACAAATTGTCCCCCAAGAATCAACGACATACGCCCAGTAGATATCAAGGAATACCAACAACAACAAACGATGAAGTATTAATTCATAACTTTATTGGAGAAACATTCTACGATGATTATGTAATTTCTAAAGTTTAGAGATTATCTATTCTTGCCTTAACCGTAAATCAAATGAGTTTAATAGTATATTAACTCATTAAATCTGTATTATATCTAAAGAAAATATATATACATATATTTTCATAAAGACTGTAATAAAATTTTCTTGTACAAAATATTAACTTGTGAAATTTTTAACGGGTAGGTAATACCCGAGAGATATATAAATTCACAACTAATATGTTACATCCTTCGAATCTGATTCAGCAATCATCAACTATCCTCATCCAAATTTGATTACATATTCTGATTTTGACAAATCAAAATCCAAGTCAAGATTTAACAAAAAACATCAGTCTTAGATTCTTACATCTTTCAAAGCTATACTTTGACTTCAAAACTATGCTTGAACATTAATTCTATTCATAGAATCCTAGAAAAATATTCGTACCGTTCAAAATCTTAGAACATCATATGTATATTAACGATTACAATCGGTATTTAAAACCCCGTAATTCCTGAAGACACTTCAAACAATGAAAAATCGAGATGATGATCCAACCACATGTTACCCACAGTCGTACACCTGAAAAACTCTCGAAAACAAAGTCATAGTTTAACACGTATCCGTGTCAGATCCTTTGGCATTTATTAGCAAAAATAACTTTGTGATCCCTTTTCAAAGTAGCAGATTTTGTCACAGCTTCAGCAAGTCAACTTTTAGTTTTCAGTCGGACTAACCTTATTATAATTTCGATATATACATTATCTTTTCACCATCGTTACCAGGGAACCTTTTACATTCCACCACATTATCAGCAGAGGTACCGGCAACTTCATTACCCTTTGACTTTAGCCTCTCCGAAAAGTCATTATATTATTTATTGAAACCCTATCATGTACTCATCTGAATCTGGTAACGAGAATTGTCATACCAATTACTGGGAATCAGCAATCAGTATTTTGAAATCTCGCAGCATGTCTACGCTGAAAATTATATATGTACATATAACGTCTATCTTCTATACTTACATACTTTGAATGTGAAGTTTCTAAAAAATACCCTGAACTGCGAACTAGTTTTCAAAATGCTGATGAAGCAGCAAAAACTGTAAACGACCTTAACAGTAAAAAGTTTGATGATAAAGAATAGTGTGTTGGCAAAGCTCAGAAAAAGAGAAGATTTGGTACTGAAAAACGGATTGAGCAAACTATGAAGGAGGCTGTGGACAAATTACAAAGACAAAATCTACCTTCAAAGAATCTAAATGATTCAGTATCTGTTGAAGTCATTCATGAATAATTTGCTCCTTACTCTAAAACCTTTGCGGACAATATTCTTCATCATCATCTTATCTTAAACATTCTAAGATATCATCGTATCTCCCATTATAAATATCCTCCATATTTCTGAAGATATTTTCATAACCATTCTTATCTGAAATCATTACCTCTTCGCGCTATATGTGTTACATCATAAAAGAAACTGTTTTTAATTTTTAAATTCTGAAACCTTCGAGTTTAAAATATGAATGTTTTGAAGTAGTGTTGGGAACTGAAGCATGAGTTAGTATAATATAATGACACTTGATCAACGTGATTATATTACAGTAAGTCATGCTAAGTTTCTAAATGGAACGTGATGATTCACAGATCATAACGTCATCATGTGCCATGTTACATGACTCTTGTATTCTATTTAATCTATAAAAATATCAAGAAAATACTTTCTTGATGATTCGGTCTTTTTCGAGGTATTCTGGTAGTCTAACAAATCAAGATCGTGCCATTACAATTTCCTTCTTAGAACATTAACTATGTTCATTTCAAAATCCATACCTGCAAATTCTGGACCATTATTCGCTTGACTTGAAGTCGGGAAGAGGAGACAAGAGTATGTAACTCTTGAATATAAAAGAAAATATAAAGTTCGACAACAACACATAAATTACAAACCATGTATATCAATACGTATTGCCGCGTAAAGGCACGGGAGAATTAAAAACACTATAACCCCAAGGTAATAGTAAAAGTAAATAAAATCCTCCGGTGGCAGATGAAAGAGAAGAATGACAGATATGAAAGTTAAGAGTATATCAAGGATTAGAACCAGATGGAGCATATTAACGAATGCTTTAAAGTATGAATTAAAGGATAAAGAATAGAAGGTGTAAATTGTAAGGAGACGAAGGGGGTGGATTTATAGTAAAATATTCGACGGAGCAATCAAAACAGATAATCTCATTTAAAGCGGATCCTAATTTCCTTGATTATTAATGAATCAAATCTTATTATGAAGATTTTCTCCAAATCCCTTGAACTCTGAAAATCAATCCTATCTACGTCAAAAGATATGACAAATCTACGCTTACTCATTTCACTATTTTGTGATAACTTCACTTATACTCTTCGCGTAATCGAATTGTTTTATCTATATTACTCAATGATGATAAAACTCTAATTTTCATCTTGTATGCATCATGAAAACATACTTATTGTCAGCCATGACCATCCCAATCAAATTTTGGGGACGAAATTTCTTTAACGGGTAGGTACTGTGACAACCCGAAAATTTCCGACCAAATTTAAACTTTAATCTTTATATGTTTCCGACACGATAAGCAAAGTTTGTTAAGTTGAATCTCAAAAAATTTAAGCTTTGTTCATATATTCATTTAACCTCGACCAAATTCTGACGATTCACGAACCATTAAATGAACGGATATGATTATATATGTATGTGTGTGTGTATATATATATATATATATATTATAATTATTATTATAATTATTATTATTATTATTATTATTAATGTTAATATTAAGATCAATATTATTATTAATCTTATTATTATTAGTATTATACATAAAATACTACGACGGAGTCATGAGCAAATAAATTCTAAACGGGTTTTACGAGCGGGGCAGAGCTACGAAAATTATGGGTTATAGCTATAGAGGTTATGGGTATGGTTCGGGGGTATGCTCGTGAGGTCAAACTAGTGTTTATCATATCCGTCGCGTCTACGTACTTTCCTGTAATATTGAACCTCAATATTGATACGTGAGCACTCATAACTTAACTTTTATATATTAATAGTGTATCCCTGACTAGTGCTCGAGTATATAGGATTATGCATGGTTGTATGTTGGATATTGTTGTTAGATAGGTTATGAAGAATCCTGAATTAGATACATATGCTACTAGGATATGGTATATGATATGCATGTCGTTGGAAAGCTGACGAAAAATCAATAACTTTTCATTTAGATATCGAATGGTTTCGATGAACAGATTAGAAGTTATAGTCAACTGAATTTTAGCATTATTGTTAAAATGATTATTATTACTATCGTCGTTATTATTATTATCTAATAATAATTATTATTATTATTATCATTATTTATGTAAATATTATCATTGAAAATTGTTATTGTATTATTATTATTATTATTATTATTGTTATTATCATTAAAAATTATTATTAATATTATCATTATTATTATTATAATTATTAGTATTATCATTAATATTATTATAATACTTATTAGTATCATTAAAACTAATATTAGTATCATCTAATTATTATGATTGCTATTATTATCATTATTATTATTATGAATTCTATATAAAAGAGTACTAAAAGCTATTAAACGAATTGATTAGGAAATAATGAGTATAAGTATCATGATGAAATAAAAATATTGTAAGTTATTAATTTAGAATAATATCATTTTTATTATTATTATTATTATTAAAAATATTAATAATATTAAAACTATTTTTTACTAAAATTATTATTTTTAATAGAAATATCATTGTTATTATAAAATATCATTTTTAATATCATTTTAGTATTATTATTAAAATATTATTATTTTATCATCATTAATATCATTTTTAGTAAATATAAAGGTTATTATTTTTAGTAGAATAATAATAATTATTATTACAAAATAATACAACTTTATTTATTATTGTTATTATCGATATTATTTTATTAAATAAATATGTGATACAAAGATATTTTACTACATGTAATATAATTACATTAATGATACCTATCATTATATTTTTATGATATTATATGAGTTTTCTAAATTTTATTACTTAAGATATATAAAAGTATATTTTTATTATATGAATTTTAATATAAAATTTTATTTATTAATAAATGAATTATATTATTTACTCTAATAAAATCTGTTAAAATATTTAAATAAATAAAACGACTATATTTAAACTATATAATAATCATGTATAAATTTTGGAATTCATTTTGGTCAAGATGACTTTTGTTGACTGTTGCATATTAGTCTCGAGCATTATGATTGTGGTACACTATGACTTGACCTAAATTGTAGGCAGATATTGACCAACATATAAATATATATATATAATTAATATAGGTTTGTGAATCCAAGGCCAACCTTGCACTTGTTCAATGCCATCATATGCTTAATTACTACGAAATACAATATTGTGAGTTCATTGCACGATGCATTAGCTACCGTTATTAAAATTATATTGTATTAACTACTACGGTGAGATGATTTTGCATTGCACGACGCATTAGCTACCGTTGGTGAGTTGTTTTGAAAGGTTCCGTTGTTCTTCATATGAATGATTTTATAGCAGGAGTAGACCTGCACAGATTGTTTTCTAAATATGAGTATCTTGTGGTCTATTATATTATTGAAAATGATTTATTATGATAAACTAATGAATTCACCAACCTTTTGGTTGACACTTTAAAACATGTTTATTCTCAGGTATTAAGGAAATCTTCCGCTGTGCATTTGCTCATTTTAAAGATATTACTTGGAGTCGGTCATGGCATATTTCAAAAGATGTTGCATTCGAGTCATTAAGTTCATCAAGATTGATAAGAAGTCATTCATAGTTTGAATATATTATGAGATAGTATGCATGTCTGTCAACTTTCGTTGTAATGGAAGTTTGTCTTTTTTTAAAAACGAATGCAATGTTTGTAAAATGTATCATTTATGTGACAACCCGAAAATTTCCGACCAAATTTAAACATTAATCTTTATATATTCCTGACACGATAAACAAAGTTTGTAAATTGAATCACAAGAATTTTAAACTGTGTTCATACACTCATTTAACCTCGACCAAATTCCAATGATTCACGAACCATTTTATGAATGAATATGATTATATATGTATATGTGTATATATTATAAATTGAAAACATCAACAAAGTATTAGACGTATAATACTTTACATTAACGTATTTGTTTCTTAATATATTCAAATAGTTATCGATGGAATTAAAAGATATATTAAATGATTGATTCATCAGATACATTGAATTACAATTACGAGTCTCTATTAGGAGGTCCACTTTGATTTGAGAAATCTATTCTTTTTAACGGTATTCGGAATAATTGATAAAGTGATTTATTAGAAGGAACAAGAATGTCAATTAACGGGAACTAGACAAGGTTTAGTGGAGATTCCCGTTTGATTTTCAATTTATGCTTTACAATAATTGTCTCGTGACTTTTGACAAGATAAACTATTAAACTTGTATATTAATTAACGTGGCAGTAAAATTGTAGAATATAGATAACTTAAAAGATGGATATCGACAAGTTAAGTAAACTAACATTTTACATTAAAACTATTTTATATGTTTATCTAACCTTTAGATGTTATATCACGTTGCACCAACAAACGTTAAAAACTTGAAATCTATTAAAAGTATATTTAATCTTACTTTTCTAAAACATTTTTACGATATAACAACTTCTTCTATTTTAACCTTTTAATAAAATGTTTATTTTATATATTTAGTTTTAGAAATACAAAGTTAACATATTTGATTTAAATGTATAAAAACGTTTCAGTTTAAAAAGAACTTTATTAATTAGGACGTTTTATAAGATAATTTGTATATGACTTTTGAAGAATTTAAATAAAGTTTATATTATAAATTACAAGTAGATAAAATGTTTCAAAAATGTAAACGTGATTGATATAATATTTTTCTACTATCTAAACGATTCCAAAATAAACTTTAAAAATATAATTAGTTTTGAAAAACTAAATATTGTATTATTACATATTTCAATATGAACAAATATGTATTTCAAATAAGGATATACATATATATTATACAAGTGACAAAATATAATATTTTAACAGATGATTTAAAATGATACATTTTGATAAACTACGAGACTCTGATTTATAAAAGCAAATGACCACAATGCTTAATTTTATAGGTTACATTTATCATAAGGTAAATTTTTGATGAGTAAAGTCAAATTATTAATAAGTGTACATGTCGCGTAGCGTAAAAGGCTAGTTTTCTAAACGTACGAAAGTGCGCTCGAAAAATTGAAAATGGTACATGAGTCGAGTGACAACGTCCAAGTCATTTGAGTAAAAATTATATTTTTACCATAAACGTAAATATAATATAATATATAAGTAATTATATAAATTAAATATAATATATATTAATATATATTAAACCGAGTGTCGGAAGAGGAGTTTGTGCATATGAGCTGTCATGAGCTACCATGCGATCGCATGGAAACTAGCTCTCCAAACCATGCGATCGCATGGCTATGTGGGAAGTGTTCAAAGCTTTAAAAACTCGTTCGTTCTCATTTCTAATTCATTTCATCCAACACACGCACACATACACTTACATATTATTATTATTTATATTATTATTATTATTAATATTAAGATTATGAATAATAAACTTATTATTATTATTATTAGTATTAGTATTATTATTAGGAGCGATATTATTAGTATTATACATAAAATACTACGATGAGGTTCTGCCAGCGTGTTTTCAAAAATGAGTTTTTCCAAGTAGGATAGAGCTAAGGAAATTATGGTTTATAGCTATGGAGGTTATGGGTATGGTTCATGGGTATGCTCGTGAGGTCAATTTAGTGATTATCGTTTCCGTTGCGTCTACGTACCTTTCCTGTAATATTGAATCTCAATATTGATACGTGAGCACTCATAACTTAACTTTTACATACTAATAGTATATCCCTAACTAGTGCTCGAGCATATAGGATTATGCATGCTTGTACTTATGATATTGCCTTTAGTTAGGTTATGTTGAATCCTGAATTAGTTACATATGCGGTTGAGATAAGGTATAAGATATGCATGTCGTTGGAAAGCTAGCGAAAAATTAAGAACTTTTCATTTAGATATCGAATGGTTTCGATGAACGGATTTGAAGTTATAGTCAATTGAAATTTGGTATTATTATTAAAAAATGATTATTATTATCGTCGTTCTAGTTTTATCTTATCTTTATCAATAAAAGGAATTATCATTAAAAATTGTTATTTTTATTATTATTACTATCGTTATTATTGTTAAAGTTATAATTAGTATTATTATTATTATTATCTAATTATTATTATTATTATTATTATTATTATTATTATTAATATATATATATCATTATTCAAAAATGGTTATTGTTATTGTTATTATTATTATTATATTATCATTAAAATAATTATTAGTATTATCGTTAATAATGTCATAGTAATTATCATTATTAGTATTATTGTAATTAAAACTAATATTAGTAACACCTAATTATTTTGATTATTATTATTAACATTATTATGAACACGATATAAAAGTCGATTAAAAGCTATTAAACGAAACATTTAGGAAATAATGAGTATGTGTATCATGATGAAATTAAAATATTATAAGATATTAATTTAGATAAAATTATCGTTCTTATTATTTTTATCTTTACTATTATTAATAAAAGTATCGTTAGTATTAAAACTATCATTCTAACAAAAATTATCATTTTAATAGAAATGTCATTGTTAGTATAAAATATCATTATTAATAGAATTATTATTTTAAAGATAATATTAAAAAGTATCGTAAATATTAAAGTTGTCATAATTAGAGTTATCATTTTATCATAATGTCATTTTAGTAATTATAAATACTGATATTTTAGTAATAGAATAATAATAATTATTATTACAAAATAATACAACTTTTACTTACTATTATTATAGATATTATTTTATCAAATAAATATGTGATACAAACATATTTTACTATGTGTAATAAAATTACTTTAATAATACCTATCATATTATATTTATGATATTATATGAACACTATAAATTTTTTTACTTAATATATATAAGAGTATATTTTATTATATAAATTTTAATATAAAAATTTTATTTATTAATAAATGAATTATATTATTTTCTCTAATAAATCTTTTAAAAATATTTAAAAATATAAAAACGACGATATTTAAACTATATAGTAATCATGTATAGATTTTGGAAATCATTTTGAGTCAAATTGACTTTTATTGACCTTTGCATATTAGTCTCAAGCATTAGGATTGTGATACACTATGACCTAAACTAAATTGTTAGACAAATTTTGACCAACATATATATATATGTATATAATTAATATAGGTTCGTGAATCCGAGGCCAACCTTGCACTTGTTCAATGACGTTATATGTATTTTTACTACGAAATATAATAGGTGAGTTTCATTTGCTTCCTTTTTAAATGCTTTTGCAATCTATATTTTTGGGACTGAGAATACATGTGCTGCTTTTATAAATGTTTTACGAAATAGACACAAGTACTCGAAACTACATTCTATGGTTGGATTATCGAATCGAATATGCCCCTTTTTAGTCTGGTAACCTAAGAATTAGGGAACAGACACCCTAATTGACGTAAATCCTAAGGATAGATCTATCGGGCCCAACGAGCCCCATCCAAAGTACCGGATGCTTTAGTACTTCGAATTTATCATGTCCGAAGGGAGTCCCGGAATGATGGGGATATTCTATATGCATTTAGTTAAGGTCGATTACCAGGTGTCCACCATATGAATGATTTTTGTCTCTATGCATGGGACGTATATTTATGAGAACTGAAAATAAAATTCTTGTGGTCTATTAAAATGATGAAAATGAATGATTATGATAAACTAATGAACTCACCAACCTTTTGGTTGATACTTTAAAGCATGTTTACTCTCAGGATTGAAAGAAATCTTCCGCTGTGCGTTTGCTCATTTTCAAGATAGTACTTGGAGTCTTTTATAGCATATTTCGAGAACGTTGCATTCGAGTTATTGAGTTCATCAAAGATTATTATTAAGTCAATTTATAGTTAGACAGTGGATATTATGAAATGGTATGCATGCCTGTCAATTTTCGATGTAAAGAAAGTTTGTCTTTTAAAAACAAATGCAATGTTTGTAAAAAATGTATCATATAGAGGTCAAATACCTCGCGATGTAATCAACTATTGTGAATCGTTTATAATGTATATGAACGGGTCCTTTCAATTTAGAGGTCAAATACCTCGCGATGTAATCAAATGTTATTGTATTCGTCCTTATGGATTAGGACGGGTCATCTCACTAGGAGTCTGATCAGGCCCAGAAAAACAGCAAACAAGTGCTCCAGTAGGTTTCTTGGTGCTTGATGCTCATCACGGTTCTCATCCTTGATGCGTGTAAGCTTCAAGTGTACAACTCTTTGATGTTTTAGCATCACTTTGACCAAGTTTCAACCATCAACACACAATGTCAAGACTAAGCAAGAATACAACTCACTTAAGAGTTTTAGAAGGATGATGAACCAAGGTTACATCATGTTATTAGTCTTAACACAAATACAAGTTCTATCTACAACTAAAGCTACAAACTTTCATTCAATCAAACAAGTAAGAACATAAATTTGATCAAACAAAGTAATGGAACCCTAAGCTAGAGAGCTTGGATCCTTTTAACAAAAGTTATGAGATATTAAAGCTAGAAAGCTTGAATCTTTTATGTTCTTAAAGATCTTCAAAGCAAAAGGCTAGATCTTCAAGTTCCATCAAGATCATAAACACAAGTTTTGATCTTTTATCAAAATAAAAGAGATCATAAGTTAGAAAACTTAGATCCAACAAAAGTAATGAAGATTCAAAGCTAGAAAGCTTGAATCTTGAATGTTCTTGAAGATCTTTAAAGCATGAAGCTAGATCGTCAAGTTTCATGAAGATCATAAACACAAGTTTTGATCTTTTAACAAAAATAAAGTGATCTTAAGCTATAAAGCTTAGATCCATTAAAGTAATGAAGATTCAAAGCTAGAAAGCTTGAATCTTTAATGTTCTTGAAGGATTCAAATCAAAGTTTGAATCTACAAGATATAACAAGATTAAAAAGTTAACAAGCTTGATCTTATAAAGATGATGATGATGTCGTGATTTAGAGAAGAAGAAGAAGAAGAAAATTTGAAACTTACAATTTTTAGAGTGAGAAAGACTTGAGAGAAAATTAGAGAGTAAGTGTGTGTAAAATGAGGATGAGATCTGTGACTCCCCGTACAAAACCATCATGTACGGATCATCAATAACCGGTCCATTACACGGTACAATACTACATGCTGTTTAAAAACCCGTTTTTCATTCATGAAAAGGTGACGTCTTTACCAACGTCAAATGTTTTACGGAGATAACGTGCTTCTACAAATAGAAAGCATTAACATAAGTACGTGACACAAAGGTCATTACAAAGCCATTGTTCAAATGTAACATAAGTTGTGAATGCAAAGTAAAAGTTTCATGATTGAGACATCTCTAAGTAATGCAGCGGAAGTCTAACAGAGCGAGTCTGTAACAGCAAGTCTATACACCAAGACTATAAAAGCAAGTCTAACAGCGGAAGCAACAACGTCTAAGCACCTGAGAAATACATGCTTAAAAGGTCAACACGAATGTTGGTGAGCTATAGTTTGTTTGTAATCAGTAATGTAATGTAGACCACGAGATTTCTGTAACACCCCGTCAAAAACCATTAACGGCGATGTTAACTCTGGTCCCAGTGCTTAGCTTAACTTCTATGTAACAGCAAAGTTTTACAGCGGAAGCAAAAAGTACCTGAGAATAAACATGCTTAAAAAGTCAACACGAGGTTGAGTGAGTTCATAGGTTTGTCATAATTAATGATTTTGATAATAGTAATAGATCACAAGATTTCAATTTTCATAAATATCCTTACACCGCAGTGTAATAAAAAGATTCTACAACCATGGGCACCTGGTAACAAGCCTTAACGATAATAATATAATAATGAATACCCCTGATGTCTATAGAGCACCGAATCAAGTGCGATAAATACCCTCGAAGTACTAAACATCCGTTGACTGCTAGCGCGACTAGCCCAGATGGGGTTGTCAAACACGATAGATCTATCAATAGGATTCGCGCCTACGGTACAGAGACCAATAGATTACGTTACCAAGCTAGGGGAATATTTGTGATTCTAACCCACGTAGAATTAAGTTTAGTACTTGTATCTATTTTGTAAAACAGATATAAAACATTGCATGTATTCTCAGCCTAAAAATATATATAAAAAGGGAACTATGAAAACTCACGATACTGTATTTCGTATTTCGTAGTAATTATGCGTACGACGGCCCTGAACAAGTGCAGAGTTGACCTCGGATTCACGAACCTATATCAGTTTTATATATATTAAAACATATACTCATAATCGAACAAATTTATATATATAAATTTATTAGTTATGCCATTTTTATATTAATAACATATAAGTTTCTTATATTCATTGTATATATTCTAAATAGATAAGAATATAAATATAAATTTTATTACGTTATGTGTGTGTGTGTATATATATATATATATATATATATATATATATATATATCATTTGTTGGTTAAAATAGTAATAAAAATAATATTAGTAATGATAAAAATAATAGTAATGATAATATTAATATCAATAATAATAATAATAATAATATTAATGATTCTATTAATGATAATTATAATGATAGTTTTAATAGTAAAGCAATCTTCTTAAAAGTGATAATTTAATACAAATGATAATTTAAAAAAAATGATAATAATACTAGTAATACAATAATAATACTAATAATGATAATATTAGTAATGATAATCTTTTTAGAAATAAAATAATAATAATAATCATAATTGTAATTATAAAGATGATAATAACAAATGGTAACTTAATACTTACTAGTAATAATAATAATGATAATAATAATAATAATAATAATAATAATAATAATAATAATAATAATAATAATAATAATAATAATAATAATAATAATAATAAGAATTACTACCTTAAGAAAAAGGGCTTTAAAAAATAAACGCCATTGCCCGGGCTCGAACCCGAGACCTCTCGCTAAACACAAAACACCCCACACCACTCTACTGCTGACTGCTTTTTCTGATTTAAACCCCACTTAATTATATATAACCCGTAATACGTCTGTTTCTATTTCTTCTTCATCATCACTTAATCCAATTCGACAGAATCAATTCAATAGCAATGAAGCTGATTTAAGGCTTGTAATTCACACCAGAATGAACTTAATAGTGTGTTTTTAATAAAAAGAAATCAAAATAAAAAAAAAATAGCAGCAGCAGGTATGAAGAACACTCAAAATCGAATTCGAAATTTTAAGCTGTTTTAGACCACGATTTCTAAATGAAATAAGTTCCAAATCATTCCTTGAAACTTTCTGGATCATTAATTAAACTGGAAACTTCAAAACAAACTCGAATTTCTCGATGAACAAAAGTTTGAATTTTAAAATCAAAACTTTGACTCCAAAATTAGTACTCGATATAATGAATTGGAACATGTAATTTTGCAGATAGATTGAGTGTACGATTCCTAACACAACTACATTTAAAGATTTTGAAATACGATTCGAATTCGTAGTTTTTGAAAAATGAAGCACGAACAGAGATATCGAGCTATATACATATATATATACATATATATATATATATATATATATATATATATATATATATATATATATATATATATATATATACATATGTATTGTTTAACACCTGCAAGTGATCAATTTATATAAAAATTGTGGTGTCGTATTTACCTCCCAAATAAGAATTTCGATTAAGGAAGAAAGAAAAAAATAAATAAAAAAAATAAAAAGCGGACACGAGATACATAAAAAATATAAAGCAAAAAAAATAAAAAATATGGAAAACAAATGTGGAATCACGATCCAGATAAAAATTTTGAGGCAGTTAGGCTAACTAACAAATTTTTGTATTTGTTTGATATAATTAATATTAATAATTAATAAATATAAATATATTAATAATAATACTTTTAATATTAATAAAATTAATAATAATATTTTTAATAATAATAGAATCAATAATAATAATACTAATAATAACAATATCAAAATAATACTAATAATAATATAAATAATAATGATAATACTAATTTTTATTAATAATGTTAATATTAATAATAATAATAATATTAATGAAAATATTATTAAGTTGTTTTATAATGACAATAACAATAATTTTAGAATTTTTAATAATTCTAGTAATAATAATAATAATAATAATAATAATAATAATAATAATAATAATAATAATAATAATAATAATGATATTTCATTATTTTAATATTATTGTTAAGTATTAATACTATTAGTAATTATATTAATGATAATGATAATTATTAATAATAATAATTATAATACTGATGATAATAATGATTGTAAATGATATATATACACATACATATATATTTACATATCTTTTTATAACTGGTTGTTCATGAATCGTCGGAATTAGTTGAGGTTAAATGAAAATTATGAACACAGTACAAAAATTTTGAGATTCAGTTTAACTGACTTTGATTATCGTGTCTGAATTTATGAAATCATCTAAGTTAAAAATAAGACAAAATTTTCTGGGTCATTACAGTACCTACCCGTTAAAAGAAATTTCGTCCTGAAATTTGATTGTGGTCATCATGGCTAGCAATAAAAATGTTTTCATGACGAATATGAGTTGATAAATAGAGTTTTATCATTATTGAGTAATATAGATAAAATGATTCGATTACAGGAAGAGTATAAACGAAGCTATCGTAAAAGATTGAAATGAAGAAATATCTGTTTGTTTTAACTTTTGACGTAGTCACGATTTATTTCCAGAATTCAAGGGTTTAAAGGAAATCTTTGTAATCTATAAGATTTGATTCTCCGGTAATTAAGGAAATTAGGATTTTCTTTGATTAAATGCGGTGAATTGCCTCGATTGCTGTGTCTGGAATTTTGTTATAAATTAGCTTCTTCCATTTCATTATCTTCATCACTTCTATACTTTCTTCCTCAAGTCATACTTCCGAAAGATTCATCAATATGCTTCATCCAGTTCTAATTCTAGATATAGTCCTGACTTTTATATCTATCGTGCTTCTTTTTCATATGTCGCTGAAAGAGTCAGTTTACTTCTACTATGCTCTTGGATTTATTGTGTTTTTAGTTCTCCCGTGTCTTTATATTGCTATACGCATTGATATACACAGTTTGTAATCTCGGTGTCGTTATCGGGCTTTATATTTTCCCTTATATGTCAAAGCTTCATGCTTTTGTAAAGCAAGTAATGGTTCAGAATTCGTAGGTATGAATTTCAGAATGGACCTACTATTCTAAGCAGAAAGGAACGTAATATCATGATTTGATTTATTAAATTACCAGAAATACTGAGGATAGAACTATCTATGAATATATTTTCTTGATATGTTTAGAGATTAGGTATAATGTAAGAGTCGTGTAACATGACAAATGATGATTATAAAGTCTATGAATCATCATCTTCCATTTAAAATTTAGCAAGACTTACTGTAATATAATCACGTTGGCCTGACGTCAATATATTATACTAACTCATGCTTCAATTCCCAACACTTCTTCAAAACATTTATAATTTAAACTTGAATTTTACAGAATATAGAAAATAAAACAGTTTTCTTTCTGATGTAATAAAGATATCGCAAAGGGATAATTAATTGCGGACAAGAATCGTTATGAAGATATCTTCAGAAATATTGAGGATATTTATAACGAAAGATACGATGATATCTTTAAATATTTAAGTCGAAGGATAATGAGGGAAATTTTTCTATAAGGATTTAGAATGCGTAAAAAGATGTTCTGTGATTTCCTCCAGAAATCGAATCATCTAGATTTTTTGGTTATAGGTTTAGCCTTTGTGATTTATCCACAGCTTCCTTCATGTTTTGCTCAATCCATTTTTCAATATCAGATTTTCTTTTGAACTTTTCCAACACACCATTCTTTATTATCAAGCTTTTGGCCATTAAGACCTATCTACAGCTTTTGCTGCTGCGTCAGCATTATTAAGGTTAACGAGTTTGAATTATTGGTTATCAATCCGAGATGTTTTCAAGAATTTTAAAGAATGTACAATGTAACATATTAATGTGAGATATAAATATTTCTTAGGTTTTACCTACCGTTAAAATATTTTCTCAATCAACAGTTTGTACAAAAGAATTTTTAATTACAATCTTTATAAAAATATATGTACATATATATTTTCCTTCAGATGTAATTATGGATTTAATGAGTTAATATAATATTAAACTCATTTGATTTACTGTTGAAACGAGAATAAATAATCTCCAAAACTTTAGAGATTACATAATCGTCGGGGAATATTTCTTTAATGAAGTTATGAATCAATACTTCATCGTTCATTGTTATTGATATACCTCGGTATATGATGTTAATGCTCGTGGAGTCCTTATGAACTTCGCAAGGCACGAATAATGTTCTCTAGAAAGTTTCGAGTACATCGAAAATGGAAGTATACAATCAAAGATGTATTCGAATAATACACTTGGTTTATTATGAAATGGAGTTTATTGTGTTGAAGCAGTGATTAACAATTGCTAAGTCATTAATGAAGGATGTTGAATTAACCAAGTAGTACATATTAGTTAAGATTCATACGTAATAGCTTAGTACGAAAAGATTTATTATTGTTCCAAACCATATATATACATATATATATATATACATATATATATACATATATATATATATATACATATATATATATATATATATATATATATATATATATATATATGAAATGTCCCGTTCATATTGATTATAAACGTTCCATATTAATTGATTTCGTTGCGAGGTTTTGACGTCTATATGAGACGTTTTTCAAAGACTGCATTCATTTTTAAAATAACCATAACCTTTATTTTATCAATAAAGGTTTCAAAAGCATTACGTAGATTATCAAATAATGATAATCTAAAATATACTGTTTACACACGACCATTACATAATGGTTTACAATAGAAATATATTACATCGACATATGTTTCTTGAATGCAGTTTTTACATAATATCATACAAACATGGACTCCAAATCTTGTCCTTATTTTAGTATGCAACAGCGGAAGCTCTTAATATTCACCTGAGAATAAACATGCTTTAAACGTCAACAAAAATGTTGGTGAGTTATAGGTTTAACCTATATATATCAAATCGTAACAATAGACCACAAGATTTCATATTTCAATATACATCCCATACATAGAGATAAAAATCATTCATATGGTGAACACCTGGTAACCGACATTAACAAGATGCATATATAAGAATATCCCCATCATTCCGGGACACCCTTCGGATATGATATAAATTTCGAAGTACTAAAGCATCCGGTACTTTGGATGGGGTTTGTTAGGCCCAATAGATCTATCTTTAGGATTCGCGTCAATTAGGGTGTCTGTTCCCTAATTCTTAGATTACCAGACTTAATAAAAAGGGGTATATTTGATTTCGATAATTCAACCATAGAATGTAGTTTCACGTACTTGTGTCTATTTTGTAAATCATTTATAAAACCTGCATGTATTCTCATCCCAAAAATATTAGATTTTAAAAGTGGGACTATAACTCACTTTCACAGATTTTTACTTCGTCGGGAAGTAAGACTTGGCCACTGGTCGATTCACGAACCTATAACAAATATGTACATATATATCAAAGTATATTCAAAATATATTTACAACACTTTTAATACATTTTGATGTTTTAAGTTTATTAAGTCAGCTGTCCTCGTTAGTAACCTACAACTAGTTGTCCAACGTTAGATGTACAGAAAAAATTGATATATATTATCTTGAATCAATCCACGACCCAGTGTATACACGTCTCAGGGTAGATCACAACTCAAAGTATATATATTTTTGGAATCAACCTCAATCCTGTATAGCTAACTCCCACATTACTGCATATAGAGTGTCTATGGTTGTTCCAAATAATATATACACATGGGTCGATATGATATGTCAAAACATTTGCATACGTGTCTATGGTATCCCAAGATTACATAATATATTAGAATACATGTATAATATAATATAAGTTAGCTAGGATATGATTAATATAGATTTGTTACCAATTTTCACGTTGCTACAACAAGAAAAATTATCCAATCTTGTTTTACCCATAATTTCTTCATTTTAAATCCGTTTTGAGTGAATCAAATTGCTATGGTTTCATATTGAACTCTATTTTATGAATCTAAATAGAAAAGGTATAGGTTTATAGTCGAAAATATAAGTTACAAGTCATTTTTGTAAAGGTAGTCATTTCAGTCGAAAGAACGACGTCTAGATGACCATTTTAGAAAACATATTTCCACTTTGAGTTTAACCATGATTTTTGGATATAGTTTCATGTTCATAAGAAAAATCATTTTCCCAGAAGAACAACTTTTAAATCAAAGTTTATCATAGTTTTTAATTAACTAACCCAAAACAGCCCGCGGTGTTACTACGACGGCGTAAATCCGGTTTTACGGTGTTTTTCGTGTTTCCAGGTTTTAAATCATTAAGTTAGCATATCATATAGATATAGAACATGTGTTTAGTTGATTTTAAAAGTCAAGTTAGAAGGATTAACTTTTGTTTGCGAACAAGTTTAGAATTAACAAAACTATGTTCTAGTGATTACAAGTTTAAACCTTCGAATAAGATAGCTTTATATGGATGAATCGAATGATGTTATGAACATCATTACTACCTAAAGTTTTCTGGATAAAGCTACTGGAAATGAGAAAAAATGGATCTAGCTTCAAAGGATCCTTGGATGGCTTGAAAGTTCTTGAAGCAGAATCATGACACGAAAAACAAGTTCAAGTAAGATTTTCACTCGAAATAAGATTGTTATAGTTATAGAAATTGAATCAAAGTTTGAATATGAGTATTACATTGTATTAGAAAGATATCTTATTGTAAATAAGAAAGATTTCTTGAGGTTGGATGATCACTCTACAAGATTGGAAGTAAGCTAGCAAACTTGGAAGTATTCTTGATTTTATGAAACTAGAACTTGTAGAATTTATGAAGAACACTTAGAACTTGAAGATAGAACTTGAGAGAGAACAATTAGATGAAGAAAATTGAAGAATGAAAGTGTTTGTAGGTGTTTTTGGTCATTGGTGTATGGATTAGATATAAAGGATATGTAATTTTATTTTCATGTAAATAAGTCATGAATGATTACTCATATTTTTGTAATTTTATGAGATATTTCATACTAGTTGCCAAATGATGGTTCCCACATATGTTAGGTGACTCACATGGGCTGCTAAGAGCTGATCATTGGAGTGTATATACCAATAGTACATACATCTAAAAGCTGTGTATTGTACGAGTACGAATACGGGTGCATAAGAGTAGAATTGTTGATAAAACTGAACGAGGATGTAATTGTAAGCATTTTTGTTAAGTAGAAGTATTTTGATAAGTGTCTTGAAGTCTTTCAAAAGTGTATGAATACATATTAAAACACTACATGTATATACATTTTAACTGAGTCGTTAAGTCATCGTTAGTCGTTACATGTAAGTGTTGTTTTGAAACCTTTAGGTTAACGATCTTGTTAAATGTTGTTAACCCAATGTTTATAATATCAAATGAGATTTTAAATTATTATATTATCATGATAATATGATGTATGAATATCTCTTAATATGATATATATAATTAAATGTCGTTACAACGATAATCGTTACATATATGTCTAGTTTCAAAATTATTAAGTTAGTAGTCTTGCCTTTACATATGTAGTTCATTGTTAATATACTTGATGATATGTTTACTTATCATAATATCATGTTAATTATATATATATCCATATATATTTCATCATATAGTTTTTACAAGTTTTAACGTTCGTGAATCACCGGTCAACTTGGGTGGTCAATTGTCTATATGAAACCTATTTCAATTAATCAAGTCTTAACAAGTTTGATTGCTTAACATGTTGGAAACACTTAATCATGTAAATAACTATTTCATTTAATATATATAAACATGGAAAATTTCGGGTCACTACAGTACCTACTAGTTAAATAAATTTTGTCCCGAAATTTTAAGTAGTTGGAGGTGTTGACGTATCTTCTGGAAATAAATGCGGGTATTTCTTCTTCATCTGATCTTCTCGTTCCCAGGTGAACTCGGGTCCTCTACGAGCATTCCATCGAACCTTAATAATTGGTATCTTGTTTTGCTTTAGTCTTTTAACCTCACGATCCATTATTTCGACGGGTTCTTCGATGAATTGAAGTTTTTCGTTGATTTGGATTTCATCTAACGGAATAGTAAGATCTTCTTTAGCAAAACATTTCTTCAAATTCGAGACGTGGAAAGTGTTATGTACCGCCGCGAGTTGTTGAGGTAACTCAAGTCGGTAAGCTACTGGTCCGACACGATCAATAATCTTGAATGGTCCGATATACCTTGGATTTAATTTCCCTCGTTTACCAAATCGAACAACGCCTTTCCAAGGTGCAACTTTAAGCATGACCATCTCTCCAATTTCAAATTCTATATCTTTTCTTTTAATGTCAGCGTAGCTCTTTTGTCGACTTTGGGCGGTTTTCAACCGTTGTTAAATTTGGATGATCTTCTCGGTAGTTTCTTGTATTATCTCCGGACCCGTAATCTGTCTATCCCCCACTTCACTCCAACAAATTGGAGACCTGCACTTTCTACCATAAAGTGCTTCAAATGGTGCCATCTCAATGCTTGAATGGTAGCTGTTGTTGTAGGAAAATTCTGCTAACGGTAGATGTCGATCCCAACTGTTTCTGAAATCAATAACACATGCTCGTAGCATGTCTTCAAGCGTTTGTATTGTCCTTTCACTCTGCCCATTAGTTTGTGGATGATAGGCAGTACTCATGTCTAGACGAGTTCCTAATGCTTGCTGTAATGTCTGCCAGAATCTTAAAATAAATCTGCCATCCCTATCAGAGATAATAGAGATTGGTATTCCATGTCTGGAGACGACTTCCTTCCAATACAGTCGTGCTAACTTCTCCATCTTGTCATCTTCTCTTATTGGCAGGAAGTGTGCTGATTTGGTGAGACGATCAACTATTACCCAAATAGTATCAAAACCACTTGCAGTCCTTGGCAATTTAGTGATGAAATCCATGGTAATGTTTTCCCATTTACATTCCGGGATTTCGGGTTATTGAAGTAGACCTGATGGTTTCTGATGCTTAGGTTTGACCTTAGAACACGTCAAACATTCTCCTACGTATTTAGCAACATCGGCTTTCATACCCGGCCACCAAAAATGTTTCTTGAGATCCTTGTACATCTTCCCTGTTCCAGGATGTATTGAGTATCTGGTTTTATGAGCTTCTCTAAGTACCATTTCTCTCATATCTCCAAATTTTGGTACCCAAATCCTTTCAGCCCTATACCGGGTTCCGTCTTCCCGAATATTAAGATGCTTCTCCGATCCTTTGGGTATTTCATCCTTTAAATTTCCCTCTTTCAAAACTCCTTGTTGCGCCTCCTTTATTTGAGTAGTAAGGTTATTATGAATCATTATATTCATATATTTTACTCGAATGGGTTCTCTGTCCTTCCTGCTCAAGGCGTCGGCTACCACATTTGCCTTTCCCGGGTGGTAACGAATCTCAAAGTCATAATCATTCAACAATTCAATCCACTTACGCTGCCTCATATTCAGTTGTTTCTGATTAAATATGTGTTGAAGACTTTTGTGGTCGGTATATATAATACTTTTGACCCCATATAAGTAGTGCCTCCAAGTATTTAATGCAAAAACAACCGCGCCTAATTCCAAATCATGCGTCGTATAATTTTGTTCGTGAATCTTCAATTGTCTAGACGCATAAGCAATCACCTTCATTCGTTGCATTAATACACAACCGAGACCTTGCTTTGATGCGTCACAATAAATCACAAAATCATCATTCCCTTCAGGCAATGACAATATAGGTGCCGTAGTTAGATTTTTCTTCAATAACTGAAATGCTTTCTCTTGTTCATCCTTCCATTAAAATTTCTTCCCTTTATGCGTTAATGCAGTCAAGGGTTTTGCTATTCTGGAAAAGTCTTGGATGAACCTTCTGTAGTAACCAGCTAGTCCTAAAAACTAGCGTATGTGTTTCGGAGTTTTCGGGGTTCCCACTTTTCAACAGTTTCTATCTTTGCCGGATCCACCTTAATACCTTCTTTGTTCACTATGTGACCGAGGAATTGAACTTCTTCCAACCAAAATGCACACTTTGAAAACTTAGCATACAATTCTTCCTTCCTCAATACTTCTAACACCTTTCTTAAATGTTCACCGTGTTCTTGGTCATTCTTTGAGTAAATAAGTATGTCATCAATGAAAACAATGACAAACTTGTCAAGTTATGGTCCACACACTCGGTTCATAAGGTCCATGAACACAGTTGGTGCATTAGTTAAACCAAACGGCATGACCATAAACTCGTAATGACCGTAACGTGTTCTGAAAGCAGTCTTTGGAATATCATCTTCTTTCACCCGCATTTGATGATACCCAGAATGTAAGTCAATCTTTGAATAAACAGACGAGCCTTGTAGTTGATCAAATAAGTCGTCGATTCTCGGTAGTGGGTAGCGGTTCTTGATGGTAAGTTTGTTCAACTCTCGGTAGTCGATACACAACCTGAATGTACCATCTTTCTTCTTGACAAACAAAACAGGAGCTCCCCACGGTGATGTGCTTGGTCGAATGAAACCACGCTCTAAAAGTTCTTGTAATTGGCTTTGCAGTTCTTTCATCTCGCTGGGTGCGAGTCTGTAAGGAGCACGAGCTATTGGTGCAGCTCCTGGTACAAGATCTATTTGAAATTCAACGGATCGATGTGGGGGTAATCCCGGTAATTCTTTTGGAAATACATCGGGAAATTCTTTTGCGACGGGAACATCATTGATGCTCTTTTCTTCAGTTTATACTTTCTCGACGTGTGCTAGAACAGCATAGCAACCTTTTCTTATTAGTTTTTGTGCCTTCAAATTACTAATAAGGTGTAGCTTCGTGTTGCCCTTTTCTCCGTACACCATTAAGGGTTTTCCTTTTTCTCGTATAATGCGAATTACGTTTTTGTAACAAACAATCTCTGCTTTCACTTCTTTCAACCAGTCCATACCGATTATCACATCAAAACTCCATAACTCTACTGGTATCAAGTCAATCTTAAATGTTTCGCTAACCAGTTTAATTTCTCGATTCCGACATATATTATCTGCTGAAATTAATTTACCATTTGCTAATTCGAGTAAAAATTTACTATCCAAAGTCGTCAATGGACAACTTAATTTAGCACAAAAATCTCTACTCATATAGCTTCTATCCGCACCCGAATCAAATAAAAAGTAAGCAGATTTATTGTCAATAAGAAACGTACCCGTAACAAGCTAAGGGTCTTCCTATGCCTCTGCCGCATTAATATGGAAAACTCTTCCACGTCCTTGTCCATTTGTGTTCTCCTGGTTCGGGCAATTTCTAATAATGTGGCCCGGTTTTCCACATTTATAACAAACTACATTGGCATAACTTGCTCCGACACTACTTGCTCCGCCATTACTCGTTCCGACACCATTTGTTCCTTTCGTTCTGTTAACCCCTAGTCCGTAGACCTCACACTTCGCCGCGCTCTGACCATTTCTTTTACACTTGTTGCAAAATTTGGTGGAGAACCCCGAGTGATACTTTTCACACCTTTGGCATAGCTGCTTCTGATTGTTGTTGTTGTTGCGGTTATTATTGTTGTTGGGATGATTGTTGTAGTTGCTGTTGTTGTTGTTGTTGTTGTTGTTGTTGTTGTTGTTGGGCCATTTGTTGTAGTTGCGATTGATGTTGCGATTGTTGGGATAGTTGTTGCGATTATTGTTGTAATTGCTGTTGTTGTTGTATTGGTGATTCTTATCACCGTTTTCCTCCCACTTTCTTTTGACTTGCTTCACATTGGCCTCTTCAACAGTCTGTTCTTTAATTCTTTCTTCAATCTGGTTCACTAGTTTGTGAGCCATTCTACATGCCTGTTGTATGGAGGCGGGCTCGTGTGAACTTATATCTTCTTGGATTCTTTCCGGTAATCCTTTCACAAACGCGTCGATCTTCTCTTCCTCATCTTCGAACGCTCCCGGACACAATAGGCATAATTCTGTGAATCGTCTTTCGTACGTGGTAATATCAAATCCTTGGGTTCATAACCCTCTAAGTTCTATCTTGAGCTTATTGACCTCGATTCTGGGACGGTACTTCTCGTTCATCAAGTGCTTGAATGCTGACCACGGTAGTGCATAAGCATCATCTTGTCCCACTTGCTCTAGATAGGTATTCCACCATGTTAACGCAGAACCTATGAAGGTATGCGTAGCGTACTTCACTTTGTCCTCTTCAGTACACTTACTTATGGCAAACACCGATTCGACCTTCTCGGTCCACCATTTCAATCCGATCGGTCCTTCGGTTCCATCAAATTCCAAAGGTTTGCAGGCAGTGAATTCTTTGTAGGTGCATCCTACACGATTTCCTGTACTGCTAGATCCAAGGTTATTGTTGGTATGTAGCGCAGCCTGTACTGCGGCTATGTTTGAAGCAAGAAAGGCACAAAATTCCTCTTCGCTCATATTTAAGGTGTGTCGAGTAGTCGGTGCCATTTCCTTCAAAATAGTCAAATGAAACGAGTTAATCATATAGAATATCAAGAGTAGTCAATAGTATTTCGTAGCGTAATATGAACTTATTTATAAAAGCCCTTTCTTCATATTAGCGTTTTATACTCTTTAATTCGGGTACTACCTACCCGTTAAGTTCATACTTAGTAGCTAACATACCATTTCAACTACTACAATTCTATATGAAAAACTAATCACAAAAAAAATATCATATTCAAACCTTTATACAATAACTTGCAAATTTACAATACCGCTTTTTTTTTACATATAGCATGAAATATAGCACATAAAACTTTGATACAAAGTAGTTGCGAAGATAATTCTAGTTAATAAATAAGGCGTTCAGCAAAGGCAATAAAGACACGTAATTCATACGTCCAGAAACAAGTCATGCATTCTGGTTTTACTAATACCACTTCCCATCCTTGGTTTTGTGGAACATAACCGTTGTGACCGATAGTAAGACAATGTGTTGTAATGTCGTCAAAAGGATGAAGGTTACGTAATGTCCAACAGTCTCGTAATAACCTAAAAACCTCATTTCTTACCCCAATTACCGACTCCGTCACTTGTGGGAACGTTTTGTTTAATAGTTGTAGCCCGATGTTCTTGTTCTCACTTTGGTGAGAAGCGAACATTACTAACCCATAAGCATAACATGCTTCTTTATGTTGCATGTTAGCCACTTTTTCTAAATCACGAAGTCCTATATTCGGATATATTGAGTCAAAATAATTTCTTAACCCGTTGCGTAAAATAGCATTTGGGTTCCCCGCAATATATGCGTCAAAGTAAACACATCGTAACTTATGGATTTCCCAATGTGATATCCCCAATCTTTCGAACGAAAGCCTTTTATAAATCAGGGCATTCTTGGAACGTTCTTCAAATGTCTTACAAACTGATCTCGCCTTAAATAGTTGTGCCGAGGAATTCTGACCGACTCTAGACAAGATTTCATCAATCATGTCTCCGGGTAGGTCTCTTAAAATATTGGGTTGTCTATCCATTTTGTGTTTTTATACTGTAAAATAGACAATAGTTAGATTCATAAAAAAATACTTATTAATACAAGCAGTTTTTACATATATCATAAAGCATAAGCACACTATATTACATATATTACACCACACGAATAAAACTATCTTATTCCGACTCGCTCGTTTCTTCTTCTTCAGTTTTGGTTCATTTTGCCAAGTTTCTAGGGATATATAATGTTCCCCTAATACGAGCCGTCGTTTTCCACATTGGTTTAGAAAAACCTGGTGGTTTAGAGGTTCCCGGGTTATTGTCACAACTTAAGAAATACGGGTGTTGATGATACATATAAAGTTCATCGGGTTTGGAATCAAATTTCTCTATTTTTATGCCCTTTCCCTTATTGTTCTCTTTTGCCTTATTAAATTGTGTTGGGGTAATTTCTATAACATCATCGGAATCCTTGTCGGGATTCGATTCATCAGAGAATTGGTAATCCTCCCAATACTTTGCTTCCTTGGCGGAAACACCATTGACCATAATTAACTTTGGTCGGTTGGTTGAGGATTTTCTTCTACTTAACCGTTTTATTATTTCCCCCACTGGTTCTATTTCTTCTTCCGGTTCTGATTCTTCTTCCGGTTCCGACTCTTCTTCCGGTTCCTCTTCGAGAACTTGTGAATCAGTCTACGAATCATTTCAATTTACATTTGACTCTTCATTATTATTAGGTGAGTCAATGGGACTTATTCTAGCGGTAGACATATATCACATAATATTCACATGTTAAAAATATATAGTTTCCAACAAAATTTATTAAGCAATCATTTTTCAAGTAAACACGGTCGAAGTCCAGACTCACTAATGCATCCTAACAAACTCGATAAGACACACTAATGCAAAATTCTGGTTCTCTAAGACCAACGCTCTGATACCAACTGAAATGTCCCGTTCATGTTGATTATAAACGTTCCATATTAATTGATTTCATTGCGAGGTTTTGACCTCTATATGAGACGTTTTTCAAAGACTGCATTCATTTTTAAAACAAACATAACCTTTATTTTATCAATAAAGGTTTCAAAAGCATTACGTAGATTATCAAATAATGATAATCTAAAATATACTGTTTACACACGACCATTACATAATAGTTTACAATAGAAATATATTACATCGACATATGTTTCTTGAATGCAGCTTTTACATAATATCATACAAACATGGACTCCAAATCTTGTCCTTATTTTAGTATGCAACAGCGGAAGCTCTTAATATTCACCTGAGAATAAACATGCTTTAAACGTCAACAAAAATGTTGGTGAGTTATAGGTTTAACATATATATATCAAATCGTAACAATAGACCACAAGATTTCATATTTCAATATACATCCCATACATAGAGATAAAAATCATTCATATGGTGAACACCTGGTAACCGACATTAACAAGATGCATATATAAGAATAACCCCATCATTTCGGGACACCCTTCGGATATGATATAAATTTTGAAGTACTAAAGCATCTGGTACTTTGGATGGGGTTTGTTAGGCCCAATAGATCTATCTTTAGGATTCGCGTCAATTAGGGTGTCTGTTCCCTAATTCTTAGATTACCAGACTTAATAAAAAGGGGCATATTCGATTTCGATAATTCAATCATAGAATGTAGTTTCACGTACTTGTGTCTATTTTGTAAATCATTTATAAAACCTGCATGTATTCTCATCCCAAAAATATTAGATTTTAAAAGTGGGACTATAACTCACTTTTACAGATTTTTACTTCGTCGGGAAGTAAGACTTGGCCACTGGTCGATTCAAGAACCTATAACAAATATGTACATATATATCAAAGTATATTCAAAATATATTTACAACACTTTTAATACATTTTGATGTTTTAAGTTTATTAAGTCAGCTGTCCTCGTTAGTAACCTACAACTAGTTGTCCAACGTTAGATGTAAAGAAAAAAATTGATTTATATTATCTTGAATCAATACACGACCCAGTGTATACACGTCTCAGGCTAGATCACAACTCAAAGTATATATATTTTTGGAATCAACCTCAATCCTGTATAGCTAACTCCCACATTATTGCATATAGAGTGTCTATGGTTGTTCCAAATAATATATACACATGGGTCGATATGATATGTCAAAACATTTGCATACGTGTCTATGGTATCCCAAGATTACATAATATATTAGAATACATGTATAATACAATATAAGTTAGCTAGGATATGATTAATATAGAGTTGTTACCAATTTTCACGTTGCTACAACAAGAAAAATTATCCAATCTTGTTTTACCCATAACTTCTTCATTTTAAATCCGTTTTGAGTGAATCAAATTGCTATGGTTTCATATTAAACTCTATTTTATGAATTTAAACAGAAAAATTATAGGTTTATAGTCAGAAATATAAGTTACAAGTCGTTTTTGTAAAGGTAGTCATTTCAGTCGAAAGAACGACGTCTAGATGACCATTTTAGAAAACATACTTCCACTTTGAGTTTAACCATGATTTTTGGATATAGTTTCATGTTCATAAGAAAAATCATTTTCCCAGAAGAATAACTTTTAAATCAAAGTTTATCATATTTTTTAATTAACTAACCCAAAACAGCCCGCGGTGTTACTACGACGGCGTAAATCCGGTTTTACGGTGTTTTTCGTGTTTCCAGGTTTTAAATCATTAAGTTAGCATATCATATAGATATAGAACATGTGTTTAGTTGATTTTAAAAGTCAAGTTAGAAGGATTAACTTTTTTTTGCGAATAAGTTTAGAATTAACTAAACTATGTTCTAGTGATTACAAGTTTAAACCTTCGAATAAGATAGCTTTATATGTATGAATCGAATGATGTTATGAACATCATTACTACCTCAAGTTTTCTAGATAAAGCTACTGGAAATGAGAAAAATGGATTTAGCTTCAAAGGATCATTGGATGGCTTGAAAGTTCTTGAAGCAGAATCATGACACGAAAAACAAGTTCAAGTAAGATTTCTACTCGAAATAAGATTGTTATAGTTATAGAAATTGAATCAAAGTTTGAATATGAGTATTACCTTGTATTAGAAAGATATCTTACTGTAAATAAGAAAGATTTCTTGAGGGTGGATGATCACTCTACAAGATTGGAAGTAAGCTAGCAAACTTGGAAGTATTCTTGATTTTATGAAACTAGAACTTGTAGAATTTATGAAGAACCCTTAGAAGTTGAAGATAGAACTTGAGAGAGATCAATTAGATGAAGAAAATTGAAGAATGAAAGTGTTTGTAGGTGTTTTTGGTCGTTGGTGTATGGATTAGATATAAAGGATATGTAATTTTGTTTTCATGTAAATAAGTCATGAATGATTACTCATATTTTTGTAATTTTATGAGATATTTCATGCTAGTTGCCAAATGATGGTTCCCACATGTGTTAGGTGACTCACATGGGCTGCTAAGAGCAGATCATTGGAGTGTATATACCAATAGTACATACATCTAAAAGCTGTGTATTGTACGAGTACGAATACGGGTGCATACGAGTAGAATTGTTGATGAAACTGAATGAAGATGTAATTGTAAGCTGTGACAACCCAGAAGATTTTCGATTTAAATTTAAACTTAACTTTTATATGATTTCGACGATTCACGAACCATTATTTGTAAATAATTACGTATTAATTGTTATATTAATATTATTATTAGTATTTTTCATCGTTCACAAGTATTATTACTCTCGATATTATTAATATTATTATTATTAATAATTATTATTTTCATTAATATTATTAGTAGTATCACTTTTACTAAAAGTGATAAGATTTTTATAAATATCATTATTATTAATATCATTATTAAACTTGTTATTAATTATTACTATAATTATCATTTATTATTATTATGAATAATATGATTATTAATAACTTTAACATAATTTATTTTTATCACTATTATTATTAAGAGTATTATCATTACTAATATTATTATCATTATTGTTAGTATTAGTAATATCATCTTTATTATTTATTATTATTAGTATTAATATTATTAATAATACTATTATTATCATTTTTATTATTATTATTAAAATCATTATTAATACAATTATCATTATTATTATTAGTATTACTAATTTTAATTATTAATTATTTAAATAAAAAATACAGATAATGAAATTAGGTATTATCTGCTTTTAATATTTTTTTAAAAAAATCGTGATATAGGATATCTGCTTTTGATCTGTAACCATCTGTTTTATTTTATTTTTTTTTTCTTTCTCAGATCACGATCTATTTTTTTATATATCAATCGTGCTTTTGACAATAGTTATGAACTTGTATCTAGCGAACACAATCATGCTATAAAAGTTAGGCATCTGCAATCACAATTGAAAACAAAGATATATACATTATTTTAAAAAAAAAAAAAAAACTGTCGGTCCCTCTGTACTGAAACATTTTTGCCAAAATACGATTTCGATTTCTATTCCAAAATGTAATATTGCAGTTATGTTAGGATTCAATTACTCAAACTAACTGCAAAGTTTCAAGTTCTAATTCATTGTATTGAGTGCGAATTTCGGAGTCAAAATTTTGAAATAAAAAGTCAACATAAGTGTTCTTCGCTAAATTTGTTTTTGTTTTGATGTTTCTGATTAAATTAACGATTTACAAAGTTTATAGGAAGGATTTCCAACATAATTCGTGTAGAAATTTGGGTCTGAAAATGTTTATAAATCAATAATCAATTTTTTTTTAATATAGCAACGGCAGCAGCAGTTAAAATTGTTTTGTTTCTTGCTTTTTCAATTTCTGTTAATACAACCACCCATTTCAGGTTAATTATGAGTCTATTGAAGAATCCAAATCTTTTAGATAGTTGACTGTTATGATTATTGGGTCATGTTCGTTTGAGTTATGAAGAAGAAGGGTCAAACAGAAAACGAGATAAATAGATTATAGTTATAGATTTATTCAGAAAAACAGAAACAGACGGGTGGTTAGAGGAGTGTTCGGGTGAGCGAGAGGTAAAGGGTTCGAGTCCCGTTCTTGGCAATTTTTTTTAGGAAGGCTTTAAGGTAGTTTTCTTATTGCTATTTTCATCATTATTATTATTATTATTATTGTTATTATTATTGTTAAATTAATTATTATTACTATCATTAATACTAGATATTATTATTATCTTTAATATAACTATTATTATCATTATAATTATTATTGTTATCACTAGTTATTGTTAATATTACTAGTATTATAATTAATCTTATTATTATTTAACACATATTATTATTATGATTATAGTAATTATTATCATTTAGTATTATTATTTTACTAATAAGTATTATTAATGTTATCATATTTACTATTACCAATATGATTATCTTTATTAGTATTATTATTATTATTAAAAATTACTATCGTTATTATCATTTTTACAAAAGTTATCATTTTTACTAAAACTATCATCTTTACTTTATAATTATTAGTAAAACTATCATTTGTATTAAAATTACTATTATTACCATTATTATTATACTCATTAGTAAATCATTATTATCGAAACTATTATTTTTACAAATAAATATGTTGTACATTAAATACACCTATTTCATATACTACAATTATATTTTCATATAACAAACATATTAACATTCTTATATAAATATTCATATATAACAAATTAGGTATTTTTAATATAATACCAATAAAACATATATATATATAACTACAGAAATATATAACAATCATAAACTTATTCGGTTATGAGTATATGTGTTAATATATATACTTGATTTAGGTTCGTGAATCCGAGGACAACTTTACTCTTGTTCAGTGCCATCATATGCATATCATACAAACTATCGTATCGTGAGTTTCATATGATCCCTTTTACTCTTTACATTTTTGGGCTGAGAATACATGCGCAACTTTTATAACTGTTTTACACGTATCAAATATTAAACTGTGATATGTTGGGCTATGACCAGCAAGTCCCCAACCGACAAGTATAAACGATAACTTGTTACGGGGCAAACTTGAAAGTCTAGTCTAAATACAAGTACCAACTATTAAACTGTGATATGTTGGGCTATGACCAGCAAGTCCCCAACCGACAAGTATAAACGATAACTTGTTACGGGGCAAACTTTAAAGTCTAGTCTAAATATCAGTACCAACTGTTAAAACTATGCTATACCTGGCTATGTCCGACTAAGTCCCTACAATGATATTTTTAATTGCTGCGGCATTCTTAATTATTGGGGATAGGCCTATCGGGAGTAACGTCCCCGATACATTTGACGAAGTCTTTGTATTACTTAATAATGAAATTAAAACGACAAGGACAGAACAACTTGTCACGGGGCAAACAACGTTTAGTCTAAATATCACGCACTGGCATAACTTTTGATCCTGCGGGAGATCAACTTTACAAACTAAATTTTGTGTTCTAACACTGTTACTAAAATCATTATTTATGACAAACCTATGAACTCACTCAACCTCGTGTTGACTTTTTAAGCATGTTTATTCTCATGTACTTAAATATTGCTTCCGCTGTATATCTACTGCTTTGATGATGATTGCTTGCTATACTTGGAGTCTTCATCACATATCATATCAATTAAAGACATATTTATCTTCCGCTGCAAAATCAACAAAACGTCTCATGTAGAGTCGTTCTCGTTTATACAACTGTGATTTGATATAATTAGACACAAATACCCCAGGCCCTATTTGGGGGTGTCACAGATTGGTATCAGAGCATGTTGTTGTAGAGAACCAGGATTGCATTTTATGTGTGCCTTATACAATTAGGTACCTTAGCAATGTAGGACTACAACTTTCCTTGACCGTAGTACCTTTAATTGTTGCCTTTAACTGTTAAATGCTATAATATACTTTAGAAAATTTACTTATCTTAGAGTGCCTAGCTAATCTAAGAACTTTGCTCATTTTCCTAAGTACTATCCAATTACGCCACCGCATTTAAATGCGACACCATGATTTCAGAAATTCTTGACATTCCTATGTCATTTATCATGGTTTTGTGTATTACACATGTATTACATGAAATATTATCCATAATTTTTGAAACTCCTATATTTTTTACTATTCATACTCAAACGTATATAACTCCCTGTTATATCACGTACCTATATGCCTTATGCCTTTAGGCATCGGTTTGTGAACCGAAAAATGTCATTGGGTTATCACAATATACGAATTGAAAGTCTTTAATCGAAAGATTATCTGATTACATACTTATCTCGACACGTCATACCGCCATTATTACATAAATGGGGGACACATCATATCTTATCATATCTTATCATATCTATCCCAGTAAACCTTGTCTACTACTTTTCCTAAATTTCCTCCGTAAATTACGGAAATCTTTTTGCTATAAATACGTATTCAAGGAGACGAATATATCATTCAGTATTCAATACCCATTTCATATCGAACCCTATTCCAAACACATAATATGAATTTCTCGAACTCTTCAAGCTCCCACGGTAGCGTAACCGGAACAAACGAACCAATCAGCCATCATCTATTCTGGATGAATTGGGGATGGGTTCGTAGTCGACTCAATCAATGGAGGCAAGAAGAAGGTGATCCCTTCCACCAACCGAATTCACCTCTTGGCGAAGAACCAGAAGCACTTACCGGCGAACCAGTCAGAAACACTATTTTCTCTCTTCTTTCCAGGGTATCCCGTCACGAATATATAATATCTAAGATTTTAGATCATATTCACCCCCTTGTTCCAACCACAAATCATCCCGGAATAGTAGAAGAAGTCAACGAGCTTCGTGCTCGAGTGGTGGCTCTGGAGAATATGGTGCGAAACCTACAAACACCAGCAGTAGCACCAGCAGCATAACCAGTACCATCGGCACCATCAACATCACCACCAACAGCATCAGCTTCACCAACAACAACATCCGCATCCCACGCCTCAACATCACACTCAGTACCTCAAACATCAACATTATATGCCCATAGATACCAAGGAATATTAATAATAATGAGTTAAGATGTATTGACTCATTCTTCGTGAAGAATTATATATGTATACCTTATATATATATATGATTTGGAACAATAATAAATCTTGTCGTACTAAGCAATTACGTGTGAATCTCAACTAGTATGTACTACTTGGCTAATTCATATCACTAATATGCTATGATGTACACCCTTCGCTAATGACTTAACAATTATTAATCACTGCTTCAGCACAATAAACTCCATTTCATAATAAATCAAGTGTAACGATGAATGTATCGATTCATAACTTCCATAGCGAAATATTTCGCGACAATTATGACATCTCTAAGGTTTTGGAGATTATTTACTATAGTTTCAACCGTAAATCAAATGAGTTTAATATTAACTCATTAAATCCATGATTATATCTAAAGAATACATATATGAACGTATATCTTCATAAAGATTGTAAATTCTGTTGTACAAACTGTTAATTGTGAAAATATTTTAACGGGTAGGTAATACCCGAGAAATATTTACGTCTCACATTAATACACTGTACATTCTTCAATTTCGATTCATAAATCATTAATTATACGCACAACCTTCACAATGATACACAATCATCTTCATACGAAATCAATTACACATTCTGAAATTAACATATCGGAATTCAAGTAAAGTTTTAGCAGGTGTTATCTTCCTAAAGATTACTACATTCATGAATTATATTCATTCGTATTCTGCAATGAATTATCACATTAAACCACCGAAATTATCATTCATTACTTTTGAAATCAACAACACCTATTCGTCAACCATTAGATCCGTTGACGATTACAGTCAGTGTTTAATCATCTAAAAATAAAATTTCTTGAAACTATTGATAACCGATGATTCAAAAATGGCTGCATTAAATGCAGAGGAAACAGAAGAATTTTCCTCGTCATTGAATCTTAGAAATTCTAAGATATCACCGTATCTTTCGTTATAAATATCCTCTATATTTCTGAAGATATCTTTATAACGATTCTTGTCAGCAATTAATTATCTCTTTGCGATATCTTTATCATAAAGGAAACTGTTTTAGTTTCAATATTCTGTAAAATTCAAGTTTAAATTATGAATGATTTAAGGTAGTGTTGGGAATTGAAGCATGAGTTAGTATAATATAATGACGTCAGGCCAACGTGATTATATTACAGTAAGTCATGCTAAATTTTTAATGGAAGATGATGATTCATAGACTTTATAATCATCATTTGCCATGTTACACGACTCTTACATTCTATTTAAACTCTAAATATATCAAGAAAATATTTTTCTTGATGATTCGGTCTTTTCCGGATATTCTGATAATATGACAAATCAAATCGTGCTATTACCTTTCCTTCTGCTTTGAATATCATGATCATTCGAAACTTCATACCTATGAATTCTGGACCGTTACTTGCTTTACAAAAGCATGAAGCTTCGACATATAAGGGAAAATATAAAGCCCGATAACAACACTGAAATTAAAAACCGTGTATATCAATGCGTATAGCAATATAAAGACACGGGAGAACTAAAAACACAACAAATCCTAAAGCATAGTAGAAGTAAACAGACTCCTCTGGTGGGAGTTGGAAAAGAAGGATGATTGTGGCGATAACCAATATAAGGTCAAGAACAAGAACTGGATTGAGCATATTAACAAGACTTTTGGAAGTATGAATTGAGAAAGAAAGTATAGAAGTGGTGAAGATAATGAAACGGAAGAAGCTAATTTATAGCAAAATTCCAGACACAGCAATCGAGGCAATTTACCGCATTTAATCAAAGAAATTCTAATTTCCTTAATTACCGGAGAATCAAATCTTATAAAGATTTCGAAGATTTCTTTAAATCCCTTGAATTCCGAAAATCAACTTTAACCGTATCAAAAGTTAAGGCGAACATTTGATTTTCTCATTCACTCTTTTACGATAGCTTCGTTTATACGCTTCCTATAATCGAATCGTTTTATCCATATTATTCAATAGTGATAAAACTTTATTTTTTCAACTTATATTCATCATTACAATATTCTTGTTGTAAACAATGATGATATCTATCAAATTTCATAACTATAAATTTTCATAAACTACTCTCTACTTGTCCGCCCTAATATTGTGGCATAAACACTCAAAATTTTAAATAAGCTCAATACTATTCATAACACATTTCATGTGTTCGGTTTACTGAAATACTTGTATAGCACCATCATCCCTTTTGAGGGTAACCTAATCAAGACACTCTTGTTAATCTTTAGATAACCTCCGTATTAATGATAAAATGCACTTCATCGAAGAACCCGTAGAATTTATGATTCGTAAGATTTAAACTCTTGAAACAAAACAATATTCTATCTGTTGGAATTCACGCAAGGCCCCGAGCATACCTGGGAACGTGAAAACCAAATAAAATGAAAATATCCTCACTTGTTTACAAACAACGCCGACTGATGGCAACAACTAAAATTTCGGGACGAAATTTCTATTAACAGGGGGATACTGTGACAACCCGGAAGATTTTCGATTTAAATTTAAACTTAACTTTTATATGATTTCGACGATTCACGAACCATTATTTGTAAATAATTATGTATGAATTGTTATATTAATATTATTATTAGTATTTATCATCGTTCACAAGTATTATTACTCTCGATATTATTAATATTATTATTATTAATAATTATTATTTTCATTAATATTATTAGTAGTATCACTTTTACTAAAAGTGATAAGATTATTATAAATATCATTATTATTAATATCATTATTAAACTTGTTATTAATTATTACTATAATTATCATTTATTATTATTATGAATAATATGATTATTAATAACATTAACATAATTTATTTTTATCATTATTATTATTAAGAGTATTATCATTACTAATATTATTATCATTATTGTTAGTATTAGTAATATCATCTTTATTATTTATTATTATTAGTATTAATATTATTAATAATACTATTATTATCATTTTTATTATTATTATTAAAATCATTATTAATACAATTATCATTATTATTATTAGTATTACTAATTTTAATTATTAATTATTTAAATAAAAAATACAGATAATGTAATTAGGTATTATCTGCTTTTAATATTTTTTTTTAAAAATCGTGATATAGGATATCTGCTTTTGATCTGTAACCATCTGTTTTCTTTTATTTTTTTTCTTTCTCAGATCACGATCTATTTTTTTTTATATATCAATCGGGATTTATTTATTTTTAATATCACTACTGGTTATGAACTTGTATCTAGCGAACACAATCATGCTATGAAAGTTAGGCATCTGCAATCACAATTGAAAACAAAGATATATACATTATTTAAAAAAAAAAAAAAAACTGTCGGTCCCTCTGTACTGAAACATTTTTGCCAAAATACGATTTCGATTTCTATTCCAAAATGTAATATTGCAGTTATGTTAGGATTCAATTACTCAAACTAACTGCAAAGTTTCAAGTTCTAATTCATTGTATTGAGTGCGAATTTCGGAGTCAAAATTTTGAAATAAAAAGTCAACATAAGTGTTCTTTGCTAAATTTGTTTTTGTTTTGATGTTTCTGATTAAATTAACGATTTACAAAGTTTATAGGAAGGATTTCCAACATAATTCGTGTAGAAATTTGGGTCTGAAAATGTTTATAAATCAAGAATCAAAATTTTTTTTTTAATATAGCGACGGCAGCAGCAGTTAAAATTTTTTTGTTTCTTGCTTTTTCAATTTCTGTTAATACAACCACCCATTTCAGGTTAATTATGAGTCTATTGAAGAATCTAAATCTTTTAGATAGTTGATTGTTATGATTATTGGGTCCTGTTCGTTTGAGTTATGAAGAAGAAGGGTCAAACAGAAAACGAGATAAATAGATTATAGTTATAGATTTATTCAGAAAAACAGAAACAGACGGGTGGTTAGAGGAGTGTTCGAGTTAGCGAGAGGTAAAGGGTTCGAGTCCCGTTCTTGGCAATTTTTTTTAGGAAGGCTTTAAGGTAGTTTTCTTATTGCTATTTTCATCATTATTATTATTATTATTGTTATTATTGTTAAATTAATTATTATTACTATCATTAATACTAGATATTATTATTATCTTTAATATAACTATTATTATCATTATAATTATTATTGTTATCACTAGTTATTGTTAATATTACTAGTATTATAATTAATCTTATTATTATTTAACACATATTATTATTATGATTATAGTAAGTATTATCATTTAGTATTATTATTTTTTCTAATAAGTATTATTAATGTTATCATATTTACTATTACCAATATGATTATCTTTATTAGTATTATTATTATTATTAAAAATTACTATCGTTATTATCATTTTTACAAAAGTTATCATTTTTGCTAAAACTATCATCTTTACTTTATAATTATTAGTAAAACTATCATTTGTATTAAAATTACTATTATTACCATTATTATTATACTCATTAGTAAATCATTATTATCGAAACTATTATTTTTACAAATAAATATGTTGTACATTAAATACACCTATTTCATATACTACAATTATATTTTCATATAACAAACATATTAACATTCTTATATAAATATTCATATATAACAAATTAGGTATTTTTAATATAATACCAATAAAACATATATATACATATATATACATATATATATATATATATATATATATATATATATATATAACTACAGAAATATATAACAATCATAAACTTATTCGGTTATGAGTATATGTGTTAATATATATACTTGATTTAGGTTCGTGAATCCGAGGACAACTTTACTCTTGTTCAGTGCCATCATACGCATATCATACAAACTATCGTATCGTGAGTTTCATATGATCCCTTTTACTCTTTACATTTTTGGGCTGAGAATACATGCGCAACTTTTATAACTGTTTTACACGTATCAAATATTAAACTGTAATATGTTGGGCTATGACCAGCAAGTCCCCAACCGACAAGTATAAACGATAACTTGTTACGGGGCAAACTTGAAAGTCTAGTCTAAATACAAGTACCAACTATTAAACTGTGATATGTTGGGCTATGACCAGCAAGTCCCCAACTGACAAGTATAAACAATAACTTGTTACGGGGCAAACTTGAAAGTCTAGTCTAAATATCAGTACCAACTGTTAAAACTATGCTATACCCGGCTATGTCCGACTAAGTCCCTACAGTGATATTTTTAATTGCTGCGGCATTCTTAATTATTGGGGATAGGCCTATCGGGAGCAACGTCCCCGATACATTTGACGAAGTCTTTGTATTACTTATTAATGAAATTAAAACGACAAGGACAGAACAACTTGTCACGGGGCAAACAACGTTTAGTCTAAATATCACGCACTGGTATAACTTTTGATCCTGCGGGAGATCAACTTTACAAACTAAATTTTGTGTTCTAACACTGTTACTGAAATCATTATTTATGACAAACCTATGAACTCACTCAACCTCGTGTTGACTTTTTAAGCATGTTTATTCTCAGGTACTTAAATATTGCTTCCGCTGTATATCTACTGCTTTGATGATGATTGCTTGCTATACTTGGAGTCTTCATCACATATCATATCAATTAAAGACATATTTATCTTCCGCTGCAAAACTCAACAAAACGTCTCATGTAGAGTCGTTCTCGTTTATACAACTGTGATTTGATATAATTTGATATAATTATGTCTCGTTTTAAAATCATTAAGTTAGTAGTCTTGCTTTTACATATGTAGTTCATTGTTAATATACTTAATGATATGTTTACTTATCATAATATCATGTTAACTATATATATCCATATATATGTCATCATATAGTTTTTACAAGTTTTAACGTTCGTGAATCACCGGTCAACTTGGGTGGTCAATTGTCTATATGAAACCTATTTTAATTAATCAAGTCTTAACAAGTTTGATTGCTTAACATGTTGGAAACACTTAATCATGTAAATAACAATTTCATTTAATATATATAAACATGGAAAATTTCGGGTCACTATAGTATACATATATAATTCTTCAGGCAGAATGAGTCAATACATCTTAACTCATTATTAATAATATTCCTTGGTGGCTGTGGTGTTGCTGTTGCTGACACTGGTGGTGCTGTCGGTGCTGGTTATGCTGCTGATGCTGCTGATGCTCTTAGATTTTGCACCATATTCTCTGGAGACACCACTCGAGCGCGGAGCTCGTTGACTTCTGCTATTATTCCGGGATGATTGGTGGTTCAGACAAGGGGATGAATAAGATATAGAATTCTAGATATTATATACTCATGACGGGATATTCTAGAAATGAGGGTGAAAATGGTGTTCTGGATTGGTTCGCCGGTAATTGCTTCAGGTTCTTCGCCAATAGGGCAATGTGGTGGGTGAAAAGGGTCACCTTCTTCACTTCTCCATTGATTAAGTCGACTAAGAACCCATCCCCAATTCATCCAGAAAAGATGATGACTGATTGGTTCGTTCGTTCCGGTTACGCTGCCTGTGGAGTTCGAGGAATCAAGTGAGAAATCCATATTATGTGTTTGGAATAGGGTTTGATATGAGATGAGTGTTGAATACTGAATGTTATATTTGTCTCCTTGAATACGTATATATAGCAAAAAGGTTTCCGTAATTTACGGAGGAAATTTAGGAAAAGTGTTAGACAAAGTCTATTGAGATAGATATGATTTGTCTATACTCCATTTATGCAATAATTGTATTATGACATGTCGAGATAAAATGATAAGTATGAAATCAGATAATCTTTCGATTAAAGACTTTCAATTCGTAATGGCCTATTCAGGTCTAGAGGTTTGAGCTATAGGATCCTTTAAATTGGTAATCCAAACCCTTCCATTCTAGAGTTTCGTAGACGCCATCCGTCAAGAAATTTCAATGATCAAAATATCGAGAAAGCAAAGATTTTGAAAGTAATGAATATGAATAGTGGTGACATTATAATGTCTTTGAGTCAAAAATCTTTATGACAGTTTTCGATTCACAAACCAATGCATAAAGGTATAAGGGCACATAGGTACGTGATATAACAAGGAGGTTATATACGTATGAGTATGAGTAATAACAAATATAGAAATTTCAAAAATCAGGGATGACATTTCATGTAATACATATGTAATACACGAAACCAGGATAGATGACATAGGGATGTCAAGAATTTCAGAAATCATGAGTGATATCCCTCGGTTTCACCAACCGAGGCGATCTTTTAAAGATAATACGTGTGCGCTATAGAATGTTTTGAATCACAATCAGAGTTCCTCCCGGAGTGACAGAATAAGAGATATGTATATGTATAATGCAAGTAATAATATTTTAAAGCTATAGGTCAGGCTGTAGACTAGATTTTAATGCACCCTATAAATCTGGGTTATCCATGAAAATTTCAGCAAACATGGCCTAGATGGCCCACTCATTAAAATTTGATTTTATAAATTGGCCCGAACAATTAAACGAGCGCGATCCGAGAAAAATACCGCTACGCGAGAAGAATAATAATTCAAGAAATAAAAAAATAGGAATAATTTATTAACTCATACGACATCGGAATATCGTATTAAAATAATTCAGATTTGGAAATCTTGAAAGTCTAATCGTGGGTTTGGAAACCGAGACGATTCATCGAATAAAAACGTTATACGTAGGAACGTACAAACACATAGCCACACCTTTTTATTTAATAAATAATATATGAATATTAGAATATAATTTAGTCACATAAAATGACTTCATAAAACCTTTCAAAATTTTGAGACTCATAATAACAAGTTTGCTTATCGAGTCGAAAGCATTCATTCATATAGAAAATTGACTTAAAATTAAGTTGACATTTTTTTTTCGGCAAGAAATGATAAGTAAAATTTAAAATAAACACGTACGGTCAAAGTTCAGACTCACTAATGCATCCTAACAACTACCGATTAGACACACTAATGCAAATTCTAGTTCGCTAAGACCAATACTCTGATACCAACTGTAACACCCCATCAAAAACCATTAACGGCGATGTTAACTATGGTCCCAGTGCTTGGCTTGACTTCTATGTAACATGAAAGTTTTATAGCGGAAACAAAAAGTACCTGAGAATAAACATGCTTAAAAAGTCAACACGAGGTTGAGTGAGTTCATAGGTTTGTCATAATTAATGATTTTGATAATAGTAATAGATCACAAGATTTCAATTTTCATAAATATCCTTACACCGCAGTGTAATAAAAAGATTCTACAACCATGGGCACCTGGTAACAAGCCTTAACGATAATAATATAATAATGAATACCCCTGATGTCTATAGAGCACCGAATCAAGTGCGATAAATACCCTCGAAGTACTAAACATCCATTGACCGCTAGCGCGACTAGCCCGGATGGGGTTGTTAAACCTGATAGATCTATCAATAGGATTCGCGCCTATAGTAAAGAGACCAATCGATTATGTTACCAAGCTAGGGGAATATTTGTGATTCTTTGTAAAACAGATATAAAATATTGCATGTATTCGCAGCCCAAAAATATATATAAAAAGAGAACGATGAAAACTCACGATACTGTATTTCGTATTTCGTAGTAATTATGCGTACGACGGCACTGAACAAGTGCAGAGTTGACCTCAGATTCACGAACCTATATCAGTTTTATATATATTAAAACATATAATCGTAATCGAACAAATTTATATATATATAAATATATATATATATATATATATATATATATATATATATATATTTATTTATTTATATATATATAAATTTATTAGTTATGCCATTTTTATATTAATAACATATAAGTTTCTTATATTCATTGTATATATTCTAAATAGATAAGAATATAAATTTTATTACGTTATGTGTGTGTGTATATATATATATATACACACATAACGTAATATATATATATATATATATATATATATATATATATATATATATATATATATATATATATATATATATATATATATATATATATCATTTGTTGGTTAAAATAGTAATAAAAATAATATTAGTAATGATAAAAATAATAGTAATGATAATATTAATATCAATAATAATGATAATAATATTAATGATTCTATTAATGATAATTATAATGATGGTTTTAATAGTAAAGCAATCTTCTTAAAAGTGATAATTTAATACAAATGATAATTAAAAAAATGATAATAATGCTAGTAATACAATAATAATACTAATAATGATAATATTAGTAATGATAATCTTTTTAGAAATAAAATAATAATAATAATAATCATAATTGTAATTATAAAGATGATAATAATAAATGGTAACTTAATACTTACTAGTAATAATAATAATGATGATGATAATAATAATAATAATAATAATAATAATAATAATAATAATAATAATAATAATAATAATAATAATAATAATAATAATAATTACTACCTTAAGAAAAAGGGCTTTAAAAAATAAACGCCATTGCCCGGGCTCGAACCCGAGACCTCTCGCTAAACACAAAACACCCCACACCACTCTACTGCTGACTGCTTTTTCTGATTTAAACCCCACTTAATTATATATAACCCGTAATACGTCTGTTTCTATTTCTTCTTCATCATCACTTAATCCAATTCGACAGAATCAATTCAATAGCAATGAAGCTTATTTAAGGCTTGTAATTCACACCAGAACGAACTTAATAGGTGTGTTTTAATCAAAAGAAATCGAAATTTAAAAAAAATAGCAGCAGTAGGTATGAAGAACACTCAAAATCGAATTCAAAATTTTAAGCTGTTTTAGACCACGATTTCTAAGTGAAATAAGTTCCAAATCATTCCTTGAAAATTTCTGGATCATTAATTAAACTGGAAACTTCAAAACAAACTCGAATTTCTCGATGAACCAAAGTTTGTCTTTTAAAATCAAAACTTTGACTCCAAAATTAGTACTCGATATAATGAATTGGAACATGTAATTTTGCAGATAGATTGAGTGTACGATTCCTAACACAACTACATTTAAAGATTTTAAAATACTATTCGAATTCGTAGTTTTAGAAAAATGAAGCACGAATAGAGATATAGAGCTATATATATATATATATATATATATATATATATATATATATATATATATATATATATATATATATATATATATTAATCCTTGAATTTCAGTGAGTGGATATGAAAGATAGAATGAATGTGAGATCGACTGCATTGTTTAACACCTGCAAGTGATTGATTTATATAAAAATTGTGGTGTCGTATTTACCTCCCAAACAAGAATTTCAATTAAGGAAGAAAGAAAAAAATAAATAAAAAAAATAAAAAGCATACACGAGATACATAAAAATTATAAAGCAGAAAAAAATATGGAAAGCAGATTTGGAATCACGATCCAGATAAAAATTTTGAGGCAGTTAGGCTAACTAACAAATTTTTCTATTTGTCTGATATAATTAATAAATATAAATATATTAATAATAATAATTTTAATATTAATAAAATTAATAATAATACTTTTAATAATAATAGAATCAATAATAATAATATTAATAATAACAATATCAAAATAATACTAATAATAATATAAATAATAATGATAATATTAATTTTTATTAATAATGTTAATATTAATAATAATAATATTAATGAAAATATTATTAAGTTGTTTTATAATGACAATGACAATAATTTTAGAATTTTTAATAATTCTAGTAATAATCATAATAATAATAATAATAATAATAATAATAATAATAATAATAATAATAATAATAATAATGATATTTCATTATTTTAATATTAATGTTAAGTATTAATACTATTAGTAATTATATTAATGATAATGATAATTATTAATAATAATAATTATAATACTGATGATAATAAGGATTGTAATTGATGTATATACACACACATATATATTTACATATCTTATTAGAACCGGTTGTTCATGAATCGTCAGAATTAGTTGAGGTTAAATGAAAATTATGAACACAGTTCAAAAATTTTGAGATTCAGTTTAACTGACTTTGATTATCGTGTCTGAATTTATGAAATCATCTAAGTTAAAAATAAGACGAAATTTTTCGGGTCATTACAATTTCAGTGCTTCAACCAGCAATTCAAATCAGTATGATAAAGTATATGCTTATCCGTGGGCACCCGGTAACTAACTTAACGTAAAATAAATATCACCCCCTAAAAGTACACTTGGCGAGTGCGTATGTTCTCGAAGTATCAAACACCCGTTAAATGCTAGCGCGACTAGCCTGAGTGGGGATGTCAAACCCTATGGATCCATATCTAATATTCGCATTCACCAGTTCAAAAACCAATGATTAAACGTTACCGTGCTAAGGGGAATCTTTGTGCCGTTATATCACCCACAGATATATAAAGTTTAAGTACTTATGTCTAGTATGTAAAACATAAAAAGCGCATGTATTCTCAGTCCCAAAAATAGTAAAGTAAAAAGGGAAGCTATAACTCACAGTGAATAAGCAGTAAAAGTCGATATGAAAAGTATGCAGGTAGTAAGTCAGTCCGAAAGGTCGTCAACCTAAGTCAAAGGTTACTAGGTCAGTATGTTGTCCCCAAAAGTTTAAAAGTGCATAAATTAAGTTTAAGTGTCATCATCATCATCATTCATCATTCATCAAAGCTAAAGTAAGTTTAACAAGAATAGAGATCGAAATAATAGGCTGACTTTGGACAGCTGTTATGACCTCTATACAGATCGAAAAGATGCGTAGTCAGTGGCCATGGCTCCGTGGGGACGGTTTAAGTGCGAGTAGGTCAGAAATTTCAGTACAATGTTACAAAGGCGTAGTGATTTTCGAAAGGCTATAAATCCTAAACCGTATATCGGATTTAGATGAATCTTAAACGAAAAGTCATCTACTCGAAATGAACTATCTGAAAATCAATTTTCCAGAAGCCCAAAGAGTCTGATTAGACCCCAAAAAATAGTTAACAAGTGCTCCGGCGGGATTCTTGGTGCTTGATGCTCATCACGGTTCTCATCCTTGATGCTTGTAGCTTCAAGTGTACAACTCATTAATGTGTTCGCATCAATTTGACCAAGATTCATCCAACAAGACACAAAATATCAAGACTAAGTAAGAATTCAACTCACTTATGAGTTTTAGAAGGATGATGAACTAAGGTTACATCATATTCTTAGTCTTAACACAAATACAAATTCTATCTACAACAAAAGCTACAAAACTTGCATTCAATCGAACACACAAGACATAAATTTGATCAAACAATGTAATGGAACCCTAAGCTAGAGAGCTTGGATCCTTTTCACAAAAGCTATGAGATTACAAAGCTAGAAAGCTTGATTCTTTTATGTTCTTGAAGATCTTGAAAGCATAAGGCTAGATCTTCAAGTTTCATGAAGATCATAAACATAAGTTTTGATCTTTATAACAAAATAAGGAGACCATAAACTAGAAAGCTTAGATCTAACAAAAGTAATGAAGATTCAAAGCTAGAAAGCTTGAATCTTGATTGTTCTTGAAGATCCTTGAAGCATGAGGCTAGATCTTCAAGTTACATGAAGACCACAAACACAATTTTTGATCTATACAACAAAATAAAGAGATTATATACTAAAAGATTTAGATCTAACAAAATAAGTGAAGATTCAAAGCTAGAAAGCTTGAATCTTCCATGTTCTTGAAGGATTCAAACCCAAGTTTGAATCTACAAGATATAACAAGATCAAAAAGCTAAAAAGGTTGATCCAAGTATGATGATGATGATGTCGTGTATGAAAGAAGAAGAAGAAGAGAAATAAAACTTAAAACTTACAATTTTTAGAGTGAGAAAGACTAGAGAGAAAATAAGAGAGTAAGGGTGTGTAAATTGTGAATGAGATCAAGTGTGAAATGTGAGAAAATAGCTTGGTATTTATAGGAGATGAGGGTGGTGGGGAGGCCTCTTGGCCATCGGTCATGGGGGGACACAAGGGGGACAACTTTTGCTTTTTGGTTAATGGTTGTCTAAAGTTGGTGCTTATGTTGGGATCCAATGCAACATTAGTGATAATGGTAAACAAAAATGCTAGTATGTTGGCTCTTATAAATGGGCATTTGTCTTACATATAAATGGGTCATAATCTACTAATAATTAGGCTAATTAAATAGTCCACTAGCTAGAGTAAGGTGGGCTAAAGTCCAACAAGGTAGAAAGTTCAACAAGACTAACTAGTGTGTTCTAGTAAATTACTAAGCGAAATTAAGCATTCAAAAACCCAAGTAACTGTTATTATAAAATAACAATTAGTATTTCGTAGTCATAGTAGTCCGATCATGATCAAAGTTAAATGTGTACCGACAAACATAGCTCGTTTCAAACTTCAAGTGACACTAACGGTCGTAAAAACATCCGGGGATCAAGTTAAGTGATTAAACACTTAATAGCACGTTGTAAGATATTAACCAAAGTAATTATCATGAAATAAGATCCCAGAGTATCAATTAGCTCAGTACGCACATATATGCAGTTTCGTGAAAGTATAAAGCACAAAAATATAAGTCGAAAAAGTCGGGTCGTTACATTACCCACCTGTTAAAGAAAATTTCGTTCCGAAATTTTGAGGAGTGACCAACAACTATACCGAATATGAAAAAGAAGGAGCGTATCAAAGTTCCGAGAGACTCGTGGGCTCAGAAGTGAACTATTTACCTTGAAAGGTACTTGGACGTATAAAAGTAAGAATAGGTATATGCCATTAATTAAGTCTCTTGACCTTAGAGATCAACCAATTGATTTCGTCTCTTGTTAACATGAGTATGTCATCTGAATATATATCCACAAAAAGATAGATGATGTTTTTAGCCTTACCGGCATCTTTAGTAAGCTGGATGCATGAAATGCATCATGAATGTTACCAAACTCATCTAAAACATTGAGCGCTTATGTCGCAATACAAAGCTGACAGATAGAATGGAAAACATAGTGATCACAACATACTGTGTGTGAACTTATCCTTGGATGGAATGAAAGCACAGTTCCATAATGTAACTTTATCCTTTCAGTTACATGTTTAAGTTAGGGTTAACATTAACTAGAACAACATATAGTTGCAACCAACGAAGGAAGATATATATAGAGTAACCACATCAGTGTCGTAGATGTTTTTTAAGCAGTCCCCTTCCAAGAGGATAACAAGATTCATAGATTCATAAGGTATCTTATATTAACTTTCCGAAAGAAAATTGTACGTAAGTTGGGATCTTCGAACAACAGTGAACTCTTCGAGAGGTTCATTCTGAATTTATCCTTATACTTAAGGGAATGCGTGGATGAGAAGATACGTGAACTCTTGGTCCTAAAGAAAGATTTACTCTAAGAGAAAATAATCTCCAAAAATGATTTCTTGTGCCTCAATATACCGATTTATAGAGATGATGTTTACGAGGGTGTTGCGATTAGTCGTAAAACACTGAGAGTAGAAACCCACCTAGTGCCTTTCCTACGATAGGGTGACCACTGAATGGGCCCCAGAAAACTGATTTATCGGCCCGTGTTTTTACCAAGTCTAACCTTAAGAGGAACATTTCAAGAGCGCAAAGACTTCTTAACAAATTTTATAAAACTGCCACCCAAAGTGGCTCAAGAGTTTTTAACAAAGATTTTAATGGTAAGCTTCATCCCTAACGGAGGGCGAGAAGAAGTGTGATCCATACATGGTGTCGTCTAATACGAAAAACTTTGATAAAATTAACCAAGGAAGTTTTGAAAAACCCTTAAACATTTGATGTGACAACATAAACGGAACGAAGTTCCTAGTAAATTTAGAAGTATGTACAACGTGTACCATTTTGCACAAAACTATTTGACTTAAGTTAAACAACTCAATAAAGGAGCGATTTTTAAATAATTTAAGGGTATAACATAGTATGTACTAACCCAAAATAAGTAAGGGCAAATTTATTAACTTCATTATATACATACACATATGATTTTATAAATCGAATAAGTGACAGAAAAATTTTATTACTTTCATTTTTCCATAAATCTCGTGAGGACCGCACAAATAAACGTGTAAAAATTTTGATAAACATAGTTTTTCGTATTTCAGAGGTTACGAGTTGAAAAAGATTGAGTGAAAAATCTTTGAATCATCGGGTGACATGTCACTAGGTAATGAAAACTAATGAATTAAATGTAGTTTTGATAATTATCCGGACCTAAGTCTTTGGGCCAAAAATGTTCTCATGCGAAGCCATTGCTAAAATGTGAGGTATGAAGGTTAGAGTATGAGGACGAGAAGTTAATCGCTTCTTGACTTTGCAAAATGCCAAAAAGGTTATGACTAATATTAAAGTCGGAATACTGATGGTGTTAATATCACTAAATGAGAATCCCCTGGAATTAGTCAAGACTTAGCGTTATGTAAGAAAGAGCATCGTTCCAACAGGTGTGGAAAATAAGATCCTTGGGGTAACGCAATAATTTGGAATGGTTTAAGTGTTAGTGGATACCCAAAGGCTCTGCATGACGTGGTAGTAAGTGCCTTCAACATACACACACACACACACACACATGAATCTCTCGATGGTTGTAAAGTCTTCATGATGACTTGGATACGAATAAGCAACGAAAAATTTTATATAATCAGGAATAAAATTTTATAGAAATCATTTTAGGTGACAATATAAGAAAAGAAACGAAGTTCTTAGTAAAATAGAGTTATGTACAACATGTACTATTCTAAGTAAAATATCTTTTGAATAAAAGAATTGATTTGTAAAAGCGAAATTAAAATTTTATATGTACTAGTCAAAAATAAGTAATTATTTACTTTATTATATATATGATTTCTAAAATTTGTACAAATGGTAATAAAATAAATTTATTTTTATAAACTTCGAGGGGATTGCATAGTAAAATAGTGTGAGTAAAATTTTGGCAAACAAAATTTTCATATTTCGGAGGTTACAAGTTGGAAAAAGTTTGATGAGGATCGAGTAAAAGATTCTTGAAAATTTCGGGTGATATTTGAGCAACAATGTCACGAGGTAATGAAAACTATTGAATTTTAAATGTGGTTGATGGCTATTAGTAGGGCATAAGTCCTTCGACCAAAAATGCTTAAGTGTGAAGCTGTTGCTTATAAGTAAGATATGAATGGGAGAGTATGAGGATGAGAATTAACCACCCATTGATTTTGGAAAATTTTGAACTGGTATGACTAATATCGAAGTAAGAAGGATGACGGTGTGATTATCACCAAATAACAAATCTCTCGGAATAAGTTATGTAATGACCCGGAATTTTCCGACCAAATTATACTTATGAGATTAATATTTACATAAATTAAACCATACCAACATGATAAGCAATCTAAATTGTTAAGACTTGTGTTTTTGAAAAGAGTTTTACACAACGTTTGACCGTCCAATATGACCGATGATATCACGAACTATATAACATACGATAATTATACGTTTTTGTATATATATGTATTTATATATATTTAACATGATCTAAGGATGGTTTAACATCTCATTGTGTACTAATGACAATGAGTTATAAGTATATTTTGAAACTACTAACTTAAGTTTTCAAAACGATAACTATACGTAACATTCTTTGATATATATACTTATAATCTATAATGCTTATACATGTATCGTATATATAATGTATTTAATCATTTTTTAAGGACTTAAATACATAAAACAATATAAGTATATTCACAAAAGATAGCTATATTTGAATTCTCGTTCCGTTTCCTCAAGATTTCTATACGTATATCTAGGGTATATGTACCCGTATCATACCCAGCTTCTATACGTATTTACTATTGGTATATACACATAAAATCAACATCCTAATTAACATTATTACTGCCCTAGATATGAGGTAACTAGGATTTGTCAAGTAGTATGAATTATTAGTAAGAAAACAAAATTAGGAATCCTTTTCTTTCTTTATAAACTAAAAACGTTTTTATAAATGAACACCATTTTTTCACTCCATTTTCTCATACCTACACCCTCATTTCTCTCTCAAAATACTCCTAACTTCATACTTGATCATTTCCAAGCATTTTTCCCATCATTTAGCTTCAATTACAAGCCTTAAACACCATAAGAAAACTCTTTCAAGAACATATCAAAATAACCACCCATTTGAAGAAGTTTACTTCCAACCTTTTGATCTAACTCCACCACTCTTTGATTCCAAGATTATTTCTTATATTTTGCAGTAACTTTGTCCAAGTAACTTGAGGTAGTAACCTTGTTCATAATCTTATTCAATTCATATTCATATAGCTATCTTATTTTGTGGTATAAAATTTTAACAACAAGAACATAGTTTGAATGATTTCAAACTTGTTCGCAAACTAAATAGATCCTTCTAACTTGACTTTTAAAACACTTCAAGACCTGTAATATATCATAATGATATGCTAACCTAACAAGATATAACTTGGTTTTACAAAGAACATCTTAAAAACTGAATCTATGTCGTCGGAGTGCAACCGGGGGCTGTTTTGGGTTGGATAATTAAAAACCATCTTGAACTTTGAATTGGAAGTTCATGTTCTGGAAAAATGATATTTCTTATGAATATGTTAACACGTAAAAATTTCATGGTTTAACTCAAAGTGTAAGTATTTTTAGAAAAATGATCATTAAATGTTGTTTTTATGATGGAAAATGACCACTTTCATAAGTTTCACCAAAGTTTGACCTATAACCTATGATTTCGAATTACAAACTAAGGTATTTTCAGTTCATATTCTTAAAATTTGACTCGATCCAAGGAAGTGGCAAGTTGAACCAACAAAAACGGAGTTGTAATGAAGAAACTACGACTAAAACAAGATTGGGTATCCGAAGCTAGTTTAGCTACGAAAATATTTGGAGAAAAAGTAAATTAATCATATCTTTTCTAATTAATATGATATTTTATATATAATTACTTATGATTTAATTTTATATATTTTAGGACCACCCGTAAACAACACGAGAAGATTAATCATAAGACCTCATGATTGTACGCAACACGTCATTTGACAACACGGTACTTTATGTACGCAACACGTCATTTGACAACATGGTACCATGGGTCGAGATTAATTCTGATCAATACGAATATGATGGGGTCTTTATTTATTTTATTTAAGCAACTAATTGTGGACCACTAACATCGGACTGCTAACTACGGACTAAGAAAATATTAAAAGTATATATATATGTAACGATTACTTAAAAAGAAAATATGTTGATATATTATATATATTTTTAGGTTCGTGATATCTATCGGAGACCAAGTCGAATTAAATACCTTCAAGGCAAAAGTGAGTTTCATTTGCTCCCTTTTTAATTGCTTTTGCAATATATATTTTTGGGCTGAGAATACATGCGCTGCTTTTATAAATGTTTACAAAATAGACACAAGTACTTAAAAATATATTCTACGTTGAGTTGTACCACTAGCATATTTCCCTGTAGCTTAGTAACTACTATTTACATGGGTATTGTAAACGCGAATCCTGTTGATAGATCTATCGGGCCTGACAACCCCAACCGGACTGGACGACCAGTATTCAACGGTTGCACAGTACTTCGTTTTGGTGACTACACTTGGTACGGTGTAGTGAGATTTCATAATAAAGGGAATATGCGACGTTGATTAAATGTTAAGTATGGTTACCAAGTGCTCAACCACTTAGAATGCTTTACATACACTTGCGAGTGTATTATGTTTATGATTATGAAATCTTGTGGTCTATTAACATATTGAAATGATTGTTATGATAAATCTATGAACTCACCAACCTTTTGGTTGACACTTTAAAGCATGTTTATTCTCAGGTACGAATTAAGTCTTCCGCTGTGCATTTGCTCAATATAAGGACATTACTTGGAGCCGATCATCGCAATGGGACCAAATGTTGATGACTTCATCCAGGTGGATTAGGACGGGTCCTTTCAGTTGGTATCAGAGCGGTGGTCATAGCGAACCAGGTCTTGCATTAGTGTGTCTAACTAGTAGTTGTTAGGATGCATTAATGAGTCTGGACTTCGACCCTGTCTACATGTCAAAAGTTTTGCTTATCATTTCTAGTCAGAAATCATCTGCTTATCATCCTTAGAAAATTACCTGCTTATCATTCATAAGTCTAGACATGTTTTACTGCATTTACTGCATTGATAGTGTATAGACGAATTCTTATCTTAGCATATCTGTTATTGCGAACTTTGACTGATATCTTTTCAAAGATTCTCCGTAATTTACGGGATTTTGGTATTATATATACATATGTAAATTATGTATTGAAGAGTACCAAATCTAACTCCTATAATCTATTCCATACCAAAAATTCATTTTCCCCATTATACAATATGGATTCCGCATCTAGTTCGAATTCTTCAGATTCCGACAGTTATGCCGATATGGATTTCCATTCAGGCTCCGAAAGCAGCGTCACCGGAATGGATCAACCAATTTCCCATCATCTATTCTGGATGAATTGGGGATGGGTTTGTAATATACTAAATCATTGGAGATAAGAAGAAGGTGATCCATTCCATCCACCAAATTGCCCTCTTGGCGATGAACCTGAAGCACTTACCGGTGAACCTATTCGAAACACCATTTTCTCTCTCATTTCTAGAGTATCTCGTCACGATTATATACTATCCCATATTACAAATCTTGTTCATTCGCTCGCTCCAACCGCCAATCATCCCGGTGTACTAGCAGAAGTTAACAAACTTCGCGCTCGCGTGACGGCTTTGGAGAACATGGTGCGAAGGTTGCAAACACCAGCAGCAGCACCAGCAGCAACACTAGCAGCATAATCAGCACCACCATCAATAACATCAACAATACCATCATCACCACTAACAAACAACATCCGCATCACACGTCTCGATATCATAATCTGTCCCACAAACAACAACATCATACGTACCATAGATACCAAGGAGTACCAACAATAATGAACGATGAAGTATTGATCCATAACTTCATTGATATTCTGTGAAGAATATGTAGTTTCAAAAAGTTTTAGAGATTTCTTATTCTAGCTCAAACCGAAAAGCAAATGAGATTAATATCATATTAACTTATTAAATTCAAGATTTCATCTGAAGAAAATATATATGTATATATGTTTTTATAAAGATTGTAATTAAAAGTTCTTTTGTACAAAATATTAATGGTGAAATTTTTTTTTAACGGGTAGGTAATACCCGAGGAATAATTAGATTTCATCTTAATAAGTTACATTGTACATTCGTCGAAGCTGATTCAACAGTCATTTACTATCCTACTTACAACCACCGATATACGTATCCGTTTACCGCAGAATAACCATTTTCATTCAATTTCATATTTGGATTTTGACTTCCCAGAATCCAACAAGTGGCATATGAAGAAAACATATGACAAAATAAAATCTGTTAGAAACAAACAAATTAACTATGAAAATTTTTATTAAGAATCCACGCTAACTGTTCCAGCTAACTGTTCCTAGCTAACTGATTACATTTTATTTATCACAGTTTATTTATCGCAATTTAATTATCGCACTTTTATTTATCGTCATTTAATTTATGTAATTATTTTACGCACTTTAAATATCGGGACACGTATACAATGTTTTGACATATCATATCGACGCATCTATATATATTATTTGGAATCACCATAGACACTCTATATGCAGTAATGATCGAGTTCTCTATACAGGGTTGAGGTTGATTCTACAATAATATATATAGTTTGAGTTGTGATCGAGTCTGAGACGTATACGGGTCACGACACGTATTAATTAATTCGTATATTATATATTAAACTATATATGAATTATTGGACTGTTACTGTGGACTATCGACTGTGGACTAATGACATTGGACAATTAAAATGAATTAAAATATTGATTATAACATATGAAACTAAACATTTCTTCAAGATTGCCACTTGATTTCATCTTAAACCTCATTGTATCTCGACGATTACAATCAGCATTCAAATCTATCATGATTCTTAAAAACACCTCAATCGAGAGGATAAACCAACCGCACTTCATCTACGGAAGAAAAGATTGATGCATATAGTTATGCACCTGAAAAACCCTCGGAAACTGAGTAAACGTTTGACACGTATCTGTTCTAGTTCCTTTGACATTGTTATTACCGAAGATCATTTTGCAATCCCTTTCCAAAGTAGCTAATTTTGTCACAGCTCGAGCAAGTCAACTCCGACTTTTCATCCGAAACAACTTTATTATAACCGCGATATATATGCGTACTCTTTATTGTTACTGGGGAACATTTTATATTCCACAATATTACCATCAGCGATTAATCATTCTAAAAACACAATTCTCCTGAAACTACCTCGGTTTGATAACCGATGACCCATATCAGTTAACTTTGAAAATGCTGACAATGCAGCATGTTGTAGATGATCTTAATGGCCAAAAGTTTGATGATAAAGAAAGGAGTGTTAGGAACGCTCGATAGAAAATTTAGTACCGAAAAGCGGATTATGCGAAACTATGAAGAAAGCTGTGGACAAATAACAAAGAATAAGTTTGCCTTCAAAGAATCCAAATGATTCTGTGCCTGCTGAAATCGTTAGCAAACATATTATTTCTTATTCTAAACCTTCACAGACAAATCTTCTTCATCATCCATTGATATTAGAAATTCTAAGATATTCTCGTATGTTCTATTATAAATATCCTCCATATTTCTGGCGATATTTTCACAACTATTCTTATCTGAGATCATTTATCTCTCCATAATATCTGCAACATAAAAGAAACTGTGTTAGTTTCTAAATTCTGAAACCTTCGAGTTTAAAATATGAATGTTTTGAAGTAGTGTTGGGAACTGAAGCATGGATTAGTATAATATAATGACACTTGATCAACGTCATTATATTACAGTAAGTCATGCTGAGTTTCTAATGAAGCATGATGATTCACAGTACCGTCATCATGTGCCATTTACACGACTCTTACATTCTATCTAATCTCTAAACATATCAAGAGAATATTTTTCTGGATGACTCGGTCTTCTCCGGGGTATTCTGGTAATTTAACAAATCAAAATCGTTCTATTACCATTTTCTTCTTAGAGCATTAGCTATGTTCATTCTGAATTTCATATCTACGAATTCCGGACCATTACTCGCTTGACTCGAAGTTGGGAAGAGAAAACGAAAGCATGAAGCTCCGAAAAATAATGAAGAATATAAACTTCGATAATAACCCCGAAATTTCAAACCGTGTATATCGATGCAGATAGCAATATAGAGACACGGGAGAATTAGAAACACTATAAACACAAGAGTATAGTAGAAGTAAATAGATTCTTCTGGTGATAGATGAAAAAGAAGAATGACAGATTTAAAAGTTAGGAGTATATCAAGAATCAGGACTGGATGGAGCATATTGATGAATGCTTTAAAGTAAGAATCAAGGGAGAAAGAATAGAAGGTGTGAGTCGTGGAAAATAAGGAAACAAAGGGATGAATTTATAGTGAAATATCCGACAGAGCAATCGAAACAGATTATTGCATATAATCAAAGAAGATCCTGATTTCCTTAATCACCAAAGAACCAAATCTTATTACGTAAGATTCTCTTTAAATCCCTTAAATCTCAGAAATCAATCATAACTACGTCATCGGTTAAGACGAATATATTTTACTCACCTCACTCTTTTACGATAGTCTCATTTATATTCTTCGCATAATCGAATCGTTTTATCTACATTACTCAATGATGATAAAACTCCATTATCACCTTATATTTGTCATGAAAACCTTCTTATTGTTATCCATAACAACCTCTATCAAATTTCGGGGACGAAATTTCTTTAACGGGTAGGTACTGTAATGACCCGGAATTTTCCGACCAAATTATACTTATGAGATTAATATTTACATAAATTAAACCATACCAACATGATAAGCAATCCAAATTGTTAAGACTTGTGTTTTTGAAAAGAGTTTTACACAACGTTTGACCGTCCAATATGACCGATGATATCACGAACTATATAACATACGATAATTATACGTTTTTGTATATATATGTATTTATATATATTTAACATGATCTAAGGATGGTTTAATATCTCATTGTGTACTAATGACAATGAGTTATAAGTATATTTTGAAACTACTAACTTAAGTTTTCAAAACGATAACTATACGTAACATTCTTTGATATATATACTTATAATCTATAATGCTTATACATGTATCGTATATATAATGTATTTAATCATTTTTAAGGACTTAAATACATAAAAAAATATAAGTATATTCATAAAAGATAGCTATATTTGAATTCTCGTTCCGTTTCCTCAAGATTTCTATACGTATATCTAGGGTATATGTACCCGTATCATACCCAACTTCTATACGTATTTACTATTGGTATATACACATAAAATCAACATCCTAATCAACATTAGTACTGCCCTAGATATGAGGTAACTAGGATTTGTCAAGTAGTATGAATTATTAGTAAGAAAACAAAATTAGGAATCCTTTTCTTTCTTTATAAACTAAAAACGTTTTTATAAATGAACACCATTTTTTCACTCTATTTTCTCATACCTACACCCTCATTTCTCTCTCAAAATACTCCTAACTTCATACTTGATCATCTCCAAGCATTTTTCCCATCATTTAGCTTCAATTACAAGCCTTAAACACCATAAGAAAACTTTTTCAAGAACATATCAAAATAACCACCCATTTGAAGAAGTTTACTTCCAACCTTTTGATCTAACTCCACCACTCTTTGATTCCAAGATTATTTCTTATATTTTGCAGTAACTTTGTCCAAGTAACTTGAGGTAGTAACCTTGTTCATAATCTTATTCAATTCATATTCATATAGCTATCTTATTTTGTGGTATAAAATTTTAACAACAAGAACATAGTTTGAATGATTTCAAACTTGTTCGCAAACTAAATAGATCCTTCTAACTTGACTTTTAAACCATTTCAAGAACTGTAATATATCATAATGATATGCTAACCTAACAAGATATAACTTGGTTTTACAAAGAACATCTTAAAAACTGAATCTATGTCGTCGGAGTGCAACCGGGGGCTGTTTTGGGTTGGATAATTAAAAACCATCTTGAACTTTGAATTGGAAGTTCATGTTCTGGAAAAATGATATTTCTTATGAATATGTTAACACGTAAAAATTTCATGGTTTAACTCAAAGTGTAAGTATTTTTAGAAAAATGATCATTAAATGTTGTTTTTATGATGGAAAATGACCACTTTCATAAGTTTCACCAAAGTTTGACCTATAACCTATGATTTCGAATACAAACTAAGGTATTTTCAGTTCATATTCTTAAAATTTGACTCAATCCAAGGAAGTGGCAAGTTGAACCAACAAAAACGGAGTTGTAATGACGAAACTACGACTAAAACAAGATTGGGTATCCGAAGCTAGTTTAGCTACGAAAATATTTGGAGAAAAAGTAAATTAATCATATCTTTTCTAATTAATATGATATTTTATATATAATTACTTATGATTTGATTTTATATATTTTAGGACCACCCGTAAACAACATGAGAAGATTAATCATAAGACCTCATGATTGTACGCAACACGTCATTTGACAACACGGTACTTTATGTACGCAACACGTCATTTGACAACATGGTACCATGGGTCGAGATTAATTCTGATCAATACGAATATGATGGGGTCTTTATTTATTTTATTTAAGCAACTAATTGTGGACCACTAACATCGGACTGCTAACTACGGACTAAGAAAATATTAAAAGTATTAAAAGTATATATATATGTAACGATTACTTAAAAAGAAAATATGTTGATATATTATATATATGGTTAGGTTCGTGATATCTATCTGAGACCAAGTCGAATTAAATACCTTCAAGGCAAAAGTGAGTTTCATTTGCTCCCTTTTTAATTGCTTTTGCAATATATATTTTTGGGCTGAGAATACATGCGCTGCTTTTATAAATGTTTACAAAATAGACACAAGTACTTAAAAATATATTCTACGTTGAGTTGTACCACTGGCATATTTCTCTGTAGCTTGGTAACTACTATTTACATGGGTATTGTAAACGCGAATCCTGTTGATAGATCTATCGGGCCTGACAACCCCAACCGGACTGGACGACCAGTATTCAACGGTTGCACAGTACTTCATTTTGGTGACTACACTTGGTACGGTGTAGTGAGATTTTATAATAAAGGGAATGTGCGACGTTGATTAAATGTTAAGTATGGTTACCAAGTGCTCAACCACTTAGAATGCTTTACATACACTTGCGAGTGTATTATGTTTATGATTATGAAATCTTGTGGTCTATTAACATATTGAAATGATTGTTATGATAAATCTATGAACTCACCAACCTTTTGGTTGACACTTTAAAGCATGTTTATTCTCAGGTACGAATTAAGTCTTCCGCTGTGCATTTGCTCAATATAAGGACATTACTTGGAGCCGATCATCGCAATGGGACCAAATGTTGATGACTTCGTCCAGGTGGATTAGGACGGGTCCTTTCAAGTTAGGATTTAGAGTCGCGTAAGAATGAGTATCAAATAAGATTCTTGGGTAGTCTTTAATATAGAATTTGAATCGCTGAAGTGACGGGATACAATTTCCTTCATGTATCGGTGTGCAAGTTTGTCCATTGTATCGGTTTCCTTCATGGCTAGAAAGTGAGCTGATTTGGTGAGATGGTCAACAATAACCCAGATAGTGTCATAGCCGCCTACCGTTTTCGGTAGGTTCGTGATGAAATCCATTGTTATTCCTTCCCATTTCCATTGTGGGATTTTGGGTTGTTGAAGTAACCCAGATGGCTTTTGGCTCACCATTTTCGTGAGGTATACGAATAATCTTCTCACTATAAATAACTTTCGCTTTCATCCTTGAAAGCCAGTCCGTTCTAACTATTTCATCAAAGCTTCCTAACTTGATGAGTATTAGGTTAATCCTAAAGTCCATTCCAGCTATTACATCAAGCTTCCCAAATTGATGGGTGTTAGGTTAATCTTAAGGTTCATTCCAACCAAATCTTATTATACTACCGTGAAAAATTCTACCAATCTTCTCAAATAACATCTGCTTGTGCATAGGTAACTAATCCTTTCCACTACTACTTTAAAACTTCCAAGTTTTGTTGACATTAGGTCATCTCCAAATGACCCACCTGTTAATTTTAAGGTACTACCTTAAATTATTCCTCTATCTCTGCCAGCTTACCATTAGCTTTTCCTATAGAATACTTAACTCTCATGGTTGTTAATGGCTTATTAGTCATAACACTAGGGTCCTTAGATATAAGGTTTCTATCACTCTAGTATTAAACAACTCCGAGACAATTAAAATGTTGTGACGAAACGTTCCCTAACTAAAATCAGGATCCATACGAGTCTCCATAGCCGAGATAACAATTTCTCTTCTGCAAGTAAGTCCAAAGTTTTTCCTATTTGAGAACTTTTTCCTTAAGTGTCCAGGGTGTCTATATCTATAACAAATTTTCGAGTTATCAATTTTGCAATCAAGGCCCTTCTTGTACAGTATCTGAGCTATGTGGTGATTCTTTCCCTACCTCTAACAGACCATATTGTGTATACTCAAGTGGTTCCTACCAAAATTTTCCTTGAATCACTTCATATTCCCTATGTAGTATCATTAGGACTTCTGCATGATCTACTTCAATATAATCACACTGGCCTGGTTTCATTATATTGTACTAGATCGTACGTTCATTCCAATATCACTCCATATGGTCAATGTAACGTGATCACTTTAAGTTCTACTCAATTTCATCTAATGGTGCTTTATCTATGCTATCTCAAAATAAAATACTACATAATTAATCTCACGGTTTCTCGGTGTGGGTGCGTAGGTTCCGTAGATCATGCATCAATGCCTAAATGTCCTGAAATTTTCTTCAAAATGTTCGGGTTCAGGTAATGTCGTTAGGTTTCTTTCTAGAAGTTCAATCTAGGTCTCGTGTCGAGTTGTACGTGTAACAAGTAGTAATACGATATGTCTTAAGGCGACTCCCTAGTCTTTGGGTATGGCTGAGCTTCAGTAGGAGACACTATGACATTGTGAAAGGAGATGCCTTCTTGACTTCTCCAATGCCTAAGAGTGTTAGAGACCTAAGTCCAGAAGTGTCGTTAGATCGTACGAGAAAGCGTAGTGGTGAAGGATGAAAGAGATAAGTGACGGTCATGAAAGCATACGAGATACGGGTCAACTGAACAACCTTCTAATGTTTATATGTTGTACGTGGATAATTAGGGTGAGCTCGGGGGTGGGGCGAGATGAGGTTACTCCGACAAATCCTCACATATCTCCTCCTCCGAGGATCAACTTTAGTGGGCGTGTAATCCGAGGGGTACTCTTCCTAGATTGCGTGAAGCAATGTTTCGATCTCTGGAATGGTGGAATGGTAGTAACAGGTAGATTACAATACTAGTCCTTAGGGTTAGACGAGCGGGAAAAGGGTTCAGAAAAACATCTGAATTAGGAAAGATAAATTCTCCAAGTCGGTACAGCTAATAGCAGACATGTAGCAAGAACGTAATAGGGCATAATAACTACAGCAGCCTAGATTGTCTACAGCAGTACATAGTGTAGTGACCCGGAAATTTCCGATCAAATTTAAACTTTAATCTTTATATGTATCCGACACGATAAGCAAAATCTGTAATGTTGAGTCTCGAAAAGTTTGAAAACTATATTCATGTAATCAATTACCCTTTGACCATGTCTGACGATTCACGAACAAAAATGTGTAAATAGAAATGTATGTGTATGTACATATGTGTATTTTTTTTTTTTTAAGCTAAGAAATATTGATAAAACATTTAAGAGCTTGGTGATACAAAAATAGATTATGAGATTATTATGTGACTTGAAAGCATTGAACGAATTAGTTGATATGAATATAAGCTACGAGATCTATTTTATGAACATAGAAATGCTATCACAGTAGTTAGTGAATAATACTTTACTTGAACGTATTTGTTCGATGTAAGTTTATCAATGAGATTAAAAGATAATATCAAGTGATTGATTTATCAGGTACATTGAATTATAATTACGAGTCTTTATTATGAGGTCCACTTGAATTAGAAAACTCTTACTTTTAACGGTATTCGGAATATTTAGTAAAGTGATTCCATGTAAGAACAAAAGTGTTATTATTGAGGATTAGACAGAGGTTAGCGGAGAGTCTCGTTTAATTATCAAAAGCGTACCTTGCAATGATTGACTTGTGTCACTTGGTAGGTTAATTATTTAGTTTTCTTAATATTGAAGACGTTTTACGATATAGATGAAACCTTTTAAAGAATGATTTTTAATATAACTAATTCTGGAAAACTAAATTATATTTATTCAATTTAGTACAAACACATTTTTTTCGATATAATAGAATTTGATTATAAAATATTTTTATGGATTTTCAATGATATAAAAATAAAAATAAATATAAAATAAAGATTTCTAATGAGCACCAAAAGACTACAACATTTCATCACAAGATTGAAAGTTAAAATGTTGGAAATCACTAAACCTGCGCACTTGCACGAGAAAAATCATAACTAAATCATACTGACTCGAAAAAGGGTGATTCCGGTGTCCAAACGACTGTAACTCAAAAATCTACAACTTTCATGAAGACACCATACACGAATCGTGTACCTATCTACACGAAACGTGTAATCTTGTGCCGACATATTTTGGTGGCGGCTCACTATGCAACATGTTTTTAATTTTTATTAATATTATATTATATTATTATATTATTTATAAATCTATATATATAGGATCGATCATAATTGTTTTCTAACTATCTATCTCTCACACTCTCTCTATAATTATATTTATTATTATTATTGTTAGTGTTATTATTATTATTATTATTAGTATTATTATACATAAAATACTACGACGAGGTCATGGGCGAGTTATTTCAAAACGGGTTTTATGAGCGGGATAGAGCTAAGGAAATTATGAGTTATGGTTATGGAGGTGATGGGTATTGTTCATGGGTATGCTTGTGAGGTTAAACTAGTGTTTGTCACCTCCATTGCGTCTACGTACCTTTCCTACAATATTGAACCTCAATATTGATACGTGAGTACTCCTAATTTAATTTTTACATACTAATAGTGTATCCCTGACTAGTGCTCGAGAAAATAGGATTATGCATGCTTGTAAATTTGATAGTGCCCTTAGATAGGTTATGCCGAATCTTAAAGGTTGTTATATTATAGTTGAAGGAAGATATAAGATTTGCATGTCCTTAAAAAGCTAGAAAAAAATTAAGAACTTTTCCTTTAGATGCCAAATAGATTTGATGGACGGATTAAAAGTTATAGTCAATTAAAATTTCGTAAAAATGATTATTATCGTCGTTAATATCGTTGTCTTAATTTTTTTTATCAAATTGTTATTATTATTCCAAAATAACACGACTGTTACTTATTATTATTATCAATACTATATTATTAACTAGAAATGTAATACAAATTATATAACTACCTTAATAGAATCTATCGCAGTATTTTGATGATATTAAATGAACTTTATAAGTTTTATTACTTAAGATATATAAAAGTATATTTTAATATAAAATTTTATTTATAAACGAATTATATTATTTACTTTATTAAATCTTTAAAAAAATATTTTAAAAATATAAAACGACGATATTTAAATTATATAATAAAACATTTATAAAGTTTTGAAATCATTTGGAGTTAAACTAATTTTTGTCGACCTTTGCATACTAGACTCGAGCATTAGGATTGTGGTACACTATGACTTAACTTAATGTATTAGACAAATATTGACAAATACATAATTATATATAAATAATTTAGGTTCGTGAATCCAAGGCCAACCTTACACTTGTTCAATGATGTTATATGTATTTTTACTACAAAATACAGTATGGTGAGTTTCATTTGAATCCCTTTTACTCTTTATATTTTTGGGCTGAGAATACATGCGCAATTTTTATAAATGTTTTACGAAATAGACACAAGTAATCAAAACTACATTATATGGTTGAATGATCGAAATCGAATATGCCCCTTTTTATTAAGTCTGGTAATCTAAGAATTAGGGAACAGACACCCTAATTGACGCGAACTCTAAAGATAGATCTATTGGGCCTAACAAACCCCATCCAAAGTACCGGATGCTTTAGTACTTCGAAATTTATATCATGTCCGAAGGAGGATCCCGGAATGATAGGGGATATTCTTATATGCATATTGTTAATGTCGGTTACCAGGTGTTCACCATTTGAATGATTATTTTTGTCTCTATGCATGGGACGTATATTTATGAAAACTGGAAATGAAATTCTTGTGGTCTATTAAAATGATGGAAATAAATGATTATGATAAACTAATGAACTCACCAACCTTTTGGTTGACACTTGAAAGCATGTTTATTCTCAGGTTTGAAAGAGATCTTCCGCTGTGCATTAGCTCATTTTAAAGATATTACTTGGAGTCATTCATGACATATTTCAAAAGACGTTGCATTCGAGTCGTTGAAGTTCATTAAAGATTATTATTAAGTAAATGACAGATTAGGTCATTTATAGTTTGGATATTATGAAATGGTATGCATACATGTCAATTTTCGATGTAAAGAAAGATTGTCTTTTAAAAACGAATGCAGTGTTTGTAAAATGTATCATATAGAGGTCAAATACCTCGCAATGTAATCAACTATTGTGAATCGTTTATAATGTATATGAACGGGTCCTTTCAGTTGGTATCAGAGCGGTGGTCTTAGCGAACCAGGTCTGCATTAGTGTGTCTAACTGATAAGTCGTTAGGATACATTAGTGAGTCTGGACTTCGACCGTGTCTGCATGTCAAAAGTTTTGCTTATCATTTCGTGTCGAAAATTACCTGCTTATCATTTTTAAGTCTAGACGCGCTTTCCTGCATTTATTGCATAATAGTGTATAGACGAATTCTTATCTTAGCATATCTGATACTGTGAACTTTGACTGACATTTTTCAAAGATTCTCCGTAATTTATGGGATTTTGGTATTATATATACATATGTAAATTATGTATAGAAAGATATCAAATCTAACTCCTATAATCTATTTCATATCAAAAATTCATTCCCTTGATCATACGAGATGGATCCCTCAACCAGTTCGAATTCCTCAGATTACGACAGCTATTCCGATATGGAGTCTCATTCCAGCTCCGAAAGCAGTATGACCGGAATAGATCAACCAATCAGTCATCACCTATTCTAGATGAAATGGGGATGGGTTCGTAGCCTCCTCAATTATTGGAGACAAGAAGAAGGTGATCCTTTCCATCCACCAAATTGCCCTATTGACAATGAACCTGAAGCACTTACCGGCGAACCTGTTCGAGAAACCATTTTCTCTCTCATCTCCAGAGTATCTCGTCACGATTATATACTACACCAAATTCTTGATTATATTTATCCGCTCGTCCGAACCGACGATCACCCCGGTGTAATAGAAGAAGTTAACGAGCTTCGCGCTCGGGTAGTGGCTTTGGAGAATACGGTGCGAAGGTTACAAACACCATCAGCAGCACCAGCAGCGTAACCAGTACCGCCAGTAACATCCACATCGCAAGTCTCAATACTAAAAGCACCAGCAGCATCACCGACATCAACATCAACCACCATTATTAACATCAACAGGATCATTACCACCACCAACAATCACATCCGCATCACACACCTCAATATCCCAATCTGTATATCGGATATCAACGTCACACGCACCAAAGATACCAAGGAGTACCAACAACAACAAACGATGAAGTATTGATTCATAACTTCATCGGAGAAACATTCTGTGGTGATTAGGTAATCTCTAAAGTTTTAGAGATTATCTATCTCAGCCTTAACCGTAAACCAGATGAGTGGACAGAGATGATAGAGAGAAGAACCGAAACCCTAACAAGACTGGTGCGTAAGGTACAAGCTAGACTTGTTTTACCAACATCATCAGCAGTACCAATAGCCTCACCAACACAGTCAATGCTGTCAACATTGTTAGAATCGTCAGCACCTCTAACCTCACAAGTTTCGCCAATTCAAGAATCACTGTGGAAACCATTACAAATTAATAACAAGTATATTGTATCAACGAGTTATGAAGTATTAACTCAGTTCCTCCGAAGAATTTATATGTATATTCTATAAAAAAAATTTTTTTTTACCATAATAAATCTTTCTGTACTAAGCTATTATGTATGGAACTTAACTATCTGGTTAATTCATATTACTAATTTGCTATGATGTACATTCTTCGTTAACAATTTAATCATTGTTAACTACAATCTCTGCTTCAACTCAATGAATTTTATTTCATAATAAATCAAGTGTATCATTCAATAACATGTTTGATTATACACTTTCATCTTTGATATACCCGAAATTTACGGGAAAACAATATTCGTATCTTGCGAAGTTAGCAACAGTTCCATGAGCATCAGCATGATTCACTAAGGCAATACATATAAATATTGAAGCATTGATTACATTAGTGAAATACTCCGCAAAGTTTATGTAATCTCTAATGTTTTAGAGAAAATTCATTTCTAATTCAATCCGAAAATCAAATGAGCTTAGTATGATATTAACTCATTGAATCTGTACTACATCTGAAGAAAATATACCCACATATATTTTCATAAAGATTGTAATGAGAATTCTTGTTCAAAATATTATTTGTGAAATTTTTTTAACGGGTAGGTAATACCCGAGAGATATATAAAATCACAATTAATATGTTACATTCTTCAATTCTGATTCAATAATCATCAACTAAACCAATATACATTCTTCTATAGAAATCAAAACAATCATACTCATTCGAATCTAATTACATATTCTGATTTTGGGAATTTCAGAATTCAACTCGAGATACAACCAAAATCATCACTCTTAGATCCTTATATTTTTCAAAGCTATACTTTGACTTCAAAACTGTGATAGCACATCACTTTTAATCGTAACACACAAGATGGATATGAGAAATCATTCGGGATTTAGGACGATTTCATCATTTGGATATTGACTATGACAATCTGCAATCAAAACCCTCCGAAATTCTAGAAGACACTTCAAATAATAAACAATTGAGATGATGATCCAACCACACGTTACCCGAAGTTTTGTACCTGAAAAACTCTCGAAACCAAAGTCATAATCTAACATGTACCTGCGTCGAATTCTTCTAGCAAGAACAACATTTCGATTCCTTTTCAAAGTAGCCAATTTTGTCACGGATCCAGCAAGTCAACTTCGATTTTTTCAGTCGGACCAGTCTTATTATAACCCTGATAGATACGTTGCCCTTTCGTCATTATTACTGGGGAACCTTTCATATTCCACCATATTACCACCAGCGTTTAATCATCTAAAACACGATTCTTCTGAACCCACCTCAGATTGATAACCAGAGATTCAGATATTATTGCATTAAATGCAGAGGAAACATAAAAATGGTAGATGGTTTAAACGGTCAAAAGTTTGATGATAAAAGATAGTGAGTTGGTAAAGCTCAGAAAAAGAAAGGATTTGGTACTGAAAAATGGATTGAGCAAAGTATGAAGGAAGCCATGGACAAATCACAGAGACTGAATCTGCCTTCAAAGGATCCAAATGATTCAGTGCCTGCTGAACTCGTTAGCGAACACCTTATTTCTTATTCTAAATCTCCACAGACAAATATTCTTCATCATCATCATATCTTGAATATTCTAAGATATCATAGTATCTTTCATTATAAATATCCTTGATAATTCTGAAGATATTTTCATAAGTATTCTCATTTGAAATCAATTATCTCTCTGTAATATCTGCAACATAAAAAGAAACTGTGTTAGTTTCTAAATACTGAAAAATTCGAATATGAATGTTTTTGAAGTAGTGTTGGGAACTGATACATGAGTTAATATAATATAATGACACTTGATCAACGTCATTATATTACAGTAGGTCATGTTAAGTTTCTAATGGGATGTGATGATTCACAGCACCATCATCATGTGCCATTTACACGACTCTTACATTCGATCTAATCCTTAAACATAGCAAGAAAATATTTCTTGATGATTCGATCTTTTACAGGATATTCTGGTAATTTGACAAGTCAAAATCGCATCATTAAGATTTCCTTCTTAGAACATTAACTATGTTCATTCCGAAATTCATAACTGCAAATTCTGGACCATTACTCGCTTGACTCGAGGACGGGAAGAGGAAACGAAAGAATGAAGCTCCAAACTAGAAATTGGAGCATAAACCGCAGCAAATAAAAGAGAATATTAATTATGGGTGACAATGATTATAGAAGACAGATGCAGGGGCATCGAAATATAAGGGAAGATATAAAACTCAACAACCACCCTGAAGCTACAAACCGTGCATATCAATACGTATTGCCACGTAAAGGCACGGAAAAATTAATAACACTATAACCCCAAGATAATAGTAGAAGTAAATAAAATCTTCCGGTGATAGATGAAAGAGAAGGATGACAGATGTAAAAATTAAGAGTATATCAAGGATCAAAATGGGATGGAACATATTGACGAATGTTTTAAAGTATGAACTGAGGAGAAAGAATAGAAGGTGTGAGTTGTAAGGAAACAAAGAGGGTGGATTTATAGAAAAATATCCGACAGAGCAATCGGAACAGATTATTACATTTACTCAAAGAAGATCCTGATTTCCTAAGTCACCGAAGAACCAAATCTTATTACGAAAATTTTCTTTAAATCCCTTAAATTCCGGAAATCAATCATAGCTACGTCATCAGTTAAAACAAATCTACATTTACTCATTTCGCTCTTTTACGATAGCTTCACTCATACGCTTCGAGAAATCGAATTATTTTATCCGTACTTCTTAATCATGATAAAACTCTATGTATCAGCTTATATTCGTCATAATAACATTCTTACTATTAGCTATGACGACCTCTATCAAATTTCGGGACGAAATTTCTTTTAACGGGTAGGTACTGTAGTGACCCGGAAATTTCCGATCAAATTTAAACTTTAATCTTTATATGTATCCGACACGATAAGCAAAATCTGTAATGTTGAGTCTCGAAAAGTTTGAAAACTATATTCATGTAATCAATTACCCTTTGACCATGTCTGACGATTCACGAACAAAAATGTGTAAATAGAAATGTATGTGTATGTACATATGTGTATTTTTTTTTTTTAAGCTAAGAAATATTGATAAAACATTTAAGAGCTTGGTGATACAAAAATAGATTATGAGATTATTATGTGACTTGAAAGCATTGAACGAATTAGTTGATATGAATATAAGCTACGAGATCTATTTTATGAACATAGAAATGCTATCACAGTAGTTAGTGAATAATACTTTACTTGAACGTATTTGTTCGATGTAAGTTTATCAATGAGATTAAAAGATAATATCAAGTGATTGATTTATCAGGTACATTGAATTATAATTACGAGTCTTTATTATGAGGTCCACTTGAATTAGAAAACTCTTACTTTTAACGGTATTCGGAATATTTAGTAAAGTGATTCCATGTAAGAACAAAAGTGTTATTATTGAGGATTAGACAGAGGTTAGCGGAGAGTCTCGTTTAATTATCAAAAGCGTACCTTGCAATGATTGACTTGTGTCACTTGGTAGGTTAATTATTTAGTTTTCTTAATATTGAAGACGTTTTACGATATAGATGAAACCTTTTAAAGAATGATTTTTAATATAACTAATTCTGGAAAACTAAATTATATTTATTCAATTTAGTACAAACACATTTTTTTTCGATATAATAGAATTTGATTATAAAATATTTTTATGGATTTTCAATGATATAAAAATAAAAATAAATATAAAATAAAGATTTCTAATGAGCACCAAAAGACTACAACATTTCATCACAAGATTGAAAGTTAAAATGTTGGAAATCACTAAACCTGCGCACTTGCACGAGAAAAATCATAACTAAATCATACTGACTCGAAAAAGGGTGATTCCGGTGTCCAAACGACCGTAACTCAAAAATCTACAACTTTCATGAAGACACCATACACGAATCGTGTACCTATCTACACGAAACGTGTAATATTGTGCCGACATATTTTGGTGGCGGCTCACTATGCAACATGTTTTTAATTTTTATTAATATTATATTATATTATTATATTATTTATAAATCTATATATATAGGATCGATCATAATTGTTTTCTAACTATCTATCTCTCACACTCTCTCTATAATTATATTTATTATTATTATTGTTAGTGTTATTATTATTATTATTATTAGTATTATTATACATAAAATACTACGACGAGGTCATGGGCGAGTTATTTCAAAACGGGTTTTATGAGCGGGATAGAGCTAAGGAAATTATGAGTTATGGTTATGGAGGTGATGGGTATTGTTCATGGGTATGCTTGTGAGGTTAAACTAGTGTTTGTCACCTCCATTGCGTCTACGTACCTTTCCTACAATATTGAACCTCAATATTGATACGTGAGTACTCCTAATTTAATTTTTACATACTAATAGTGTATCCCTGACTAGTGCTCGAGAAAATAGGATTATGCATGCTTGTAAATTTGATAGTGCCCTTAGATAGGTTATGCCGAATCTTAAAGGTTGTTATATTATAGTTGAAGGAAGATATAAGATTTGCATGTCCTTAAAAAGCTAGAAAAAAATTAAGAACTTTTCCTTTAGATGCCAAATAGATTTGATGGACGGATTAAAAGTTATAGTCAATTAAAATTTCGTAAAAATGATTATTATCGTCGTTAATATCGTTGTCTTAATTTTTTTTATCAAATTGTTATTATTATTCCAAAATAACACGACTGTTACTTATTATTATTATCAATACTATATTATTAACTAGAAATGTAATACAAATTATATAACTACCTTAATAGAATCTATCGCAGTATTTTGATGATATTAAATGAACTTTATAAGTTTTATTACTTAAGATATATAAAAGTATATTTTAATATAAAATTTTATTTATAAACGAATTATATTATTTACTTTATTAAATCTTTAAAAAAATATTTTAAAAATATAAAACGACGATATTTAAATTATATAATAAAACATTTATAAAGTTTTGAAATCATTTGGAGTTAAACTAATTTTTGTCGACCTTTGCATACTAGACTCGAGCATTAGGATTGTGGTACACTATGACTTAACTTAATGTATTAGACAAATATTGACAAATACATAATTATATATAAATAATTTAGGTTCGTGAATCCAAGGCCAACCTTACACTTGTTCAATGATGTTATATGTATTTTTACTACAAAATACAGTATGGTGAGTTTCATTTGAATCCCTTTTACTCTTTATATTTTTGGGCTGAGAATACATGCGCAATTTTTATAAATGTTTTACGAAATAGACATAAGTAATCAAAACTACATTATATGGTTGAATGATCGAAATCGAATATGCCCCTTTTTATTAAGTCTGGTAATCTAAGAATTAGGGAACAGACACCCTAATTGACGCGAACTCTAAAGATAGATCTATTGGGCCTAACAAACCCCATCCAAAGTACCGGATGCTTTAGTACTTCGAAATTTATATCATGTCCGAAGGAGGATCCCGGAATGATAGGGGATATTCTTATATGCATATTGTTAATGTCGGTTACCAGGTGTTCACCATTTGAATGATTATTTTTGTCTCTATGCATGGGACGTATATTTATGAAAACTGGAAATGAAATTCTTGTGGTCTATTAAAATGATGGAAATAAATGATTATGATAAACTAATGAACTCACCAACCTTTTGGTTGACACTTGAAAGCATGTTTATTCTCAGGTTTGAAAGAGATCTTCCGCTGTGCATTAGCTCATTTTAAAGATATTACTTGGAGTCATTCATGACATATTTCAAAAGACGTTGCATTCGAGTCGTTGAAGTTCATTAAAGATTATTATTAAGTAAATGACAGATTAGGTCATTTATAGTTTGGATATTATGAAATGGTATGCATACATGTCAATTTTCGATGTAAAGAAAGATTGTCTTTTAAAAACGAATGCAATGTTTGTAAAATGTATCATATAGAGGTCAAATACCTCGCAATGTAATCAACTATTGTGAATCGTTTATAATGTATATGAACGGGTCCTTTCACATAGCATGGCAATATAAGCAGTATTAAACAGAAGTAACATGCAATCAAAAGCAGATAGTAGCATGCAGTAGCGAGAATAAGCAATAGCATACATCAAGTTCACATAGTAGTAAAAGTAAGCAGTAGCATGCATCAGTTCATGTAGCAGCAAAAGTAAGCAGTAACATGCAGCAGTTTCACAGAAACAAGTAAACAAGCAAGTTGTAGATTAGTCCTATTAGTGAATCCTACTCGACTCGGTCAAGACTCACTAATGCAACCTAATTCTCTACAACCAATGCTCTGATACCAAATGTGACGCCCCGTACAAAACCATCGTGTACGGATCATCAGCAATAGGTCCATTACACGGTACAATACTACATGCTGTTTAAAAACCAGTTTTTCATTCATGAAAAGGTGACGTCTTTACCAACGTCAAATGTTTTACAAAGATAACGTGATTCTACAAATAGAAAGCATTAACATAAGTACGTGACACAAAGGTCATTACAAAGCCATTGTTCAAATGTAACATAAGTTGTAAATGCAAAGTAAAAGTTCCATGATTGAGACATCTCTAAGTAATGCAGCAGAAGTCTAACATAACGAGTCTGTAACAGCAAGTCTATACACCAAGACTATAACAACAAGTCTAACAGCGGAAGCAACAACGTCTAAGCACCTGATAAATACATGCTTAAAAGTTCAACACGAATGTTGGTGAGCTATAGTTTGTTTGTAATCAGTAATGTAATGTAGACCACGAGATTTCAGTGCTTCAACCAGCAATTCAAATTAGTATGATAAATTATATGCTTATCCGTGGGCACCCGGTAACTAAATTAACGTAAAATAAATATCACCCCCTAAAAGTACACTCGGCGAGTGCGTATGTTCTCGAAGTATCAAACACCTGTTAAATGCTAGCGCGACTAGCCCGAGTGGGGATGTCAAACCATATGGATCCATATCTAATATTCGCGTTCACCAGTTCAAAAACCAATGATTAAACGTTACCGTGCTAAGGGGAATCTTTGTGCCGTTATATCACCCACACATATATAAAGTTTAATTACTCGTGTCTAGTATGTAAAACATAAAAAGCGCATGTATTCTCAGTTCTAAAAATAGTAAAGTAAAAAGGGAAGCTATGACTCACAGTGAATAAGTAGTAAAAGTCGATATGAAAAGTATGCAGGTAGTAAGTCGGTCTGAAAGGTTGTCAACCTAAGTCAAACGTTACTAGGTCAGTATGTTTTCCCAAAAAGTTCAAAAGTGCATAAATTAAGTTTAAGTATCATCATCATCATCATCATTCTCAAAGCTAAAGTAAGTTTAACAAGAATAGAGATCGAAACAATAGGCTGAATTTGGACAGCTATTACGATCTCTATACAAATCGAAAAGACGCGTAGTCAGTGGCCATGGTTCAAAAGTGCATAAATCTGTATGTGGTGACGGTTTAAGTGCGAGTAGGTCAGAAATTTCTGCACAATGTTACAAAGGAGTAGTGATTTTCGAAAGGCTATAAATCCTAAACCGTATATCGGATTTAGATGAGTCTTAAACAAAAAGTCATCTACTCGAAATGAACTATCTGAAAATCAATTTTCCAGAAGCCCAAAGAGTCTGATCAGACCCTGAAAAATAGTAAACAAGTGCTCCGATGGGATTCTTGGTGCTTGATGCTCATCACGGTTCTCATCCTTGATGCTTGTAGCTTCAAGTGTACAACTCGTTGATGTGTTCGCATCGATTTGACCAAGATTCAACCATAAACACATAAAATTTCAAGACTAAGTAAGAATTCAACTCACTTAAGAGTTTTAGAAGGATGATGAACCAAGGTTACATCATATTCTTAGTCTTAATTCAAACACAAATTCTATCTACAACAAAAGCTACAAACTTGCATTCAATCGAACAAACAAGATAAATTTGATCAAACAAAGTAATGGAATCCTAAGCTAGAGAGCTTGGATCCTTTTCACAAAAGTTATGAGATTACAAAGCTAGAAAACTTGAATCTTTTTATGTTCTTGAAGATCTTGAAAGCATAAGGCTAGATCTTCAAGTTTCATGAAGACCATAAACACAAGTTTTGATCTTTATAACAAAATAAAGAGACCATATGCTAGAAAGCTTAGATCTAACAAAAGTAATGAAGATTCAAAGCTAGAAAGCTTGAATCTTGATTGTTCTTGAAGATCCTTGAAGCATGAAGCTAGATCTTCAAGTTACATAAAGACCACAAACACAAGTTTTGATCTTTACAACAAAATAAAGAGATTATAAACTAAAAGATTTAGATCTAACAAAATAAGTAAAGTTTCAAAGCTAGAAAGCTTGAATCTTCCATGTTCTTGAAGGATTCAAACACAAGTTTGAATCTACAAGATATAACAAGATTAAAAAGCTAAAAAACTAGATCCAAGTATGATGATGATGATGTCGTGTATGAAAGAAGAAGAAGAAGAAGAAGAGAAATAAAACTTAAAACTTACAATTTTTAGAGTGAGAAAGACTAGAGAGAAAATAAGAGAGTAAGGGTGTGTAAATTGTGAATGAGATCAAGTGTGAAATGTGAAGAAATAGCTTGGTATTTATAGGAGATGAGGGTGGTGGGGAGGCCTCTTGGCCATCGGTCATGGGGGGACACAAGGGGGACAACTTTTGCTTTTTGGTTAATTGTTGTCTAAAGTTGGTGCTTATGTTGGGATCCCATGCAACATTAATGATAATGGTAAACAAAAATGGTAGTATGTTGGCTCTTATAAATAGGCATTAGTCTTACATATAAATGGTTCATAATCCATAGTCGGGTGGGCTAAAGTCCAACAAGGTAGAAAGTTCAACAAGACTAACTAGTGTGTTCTAGTAAATTACTAAGCGAAATTAAGCATCCAAAAACCCAAGTAACTGTTATTATAAAATAAAAATTAGTATTTTGTTGTCATAATATTCCGATCATGACCAAAGTTAAATGTGTACCGACAAACATAGCTCGTTTCAAACGTCAAGTGACACTAACGGTCGTAAAAACATCCGGGGATCAAGTTAAGTGATTAAACACTTAATAGCACGTTGTAAGATATTAACTAAAGTAATTATCATGAAATAAGATCCCAGAGCATCAACTAGCTCAGTACGCACATATACGCAGTTTCGTGAAAGTATAGAGCACAAAAATATAAGTCAAAAAAGTCGGGTCGTTACAAGATCAAGTGTAAAATGAATGAGAATAGCTTGGTATTTATAGTGGTGATGGGTGGTGGTGGCCGTGGGGGTTTGGGGGGGGGGACAAGGGGGCACATTTTTTATTTTTGCTTAGTGGTGGTCTAAAGGTGGTGCTAATTGTTAGGATCCCATGCAACATTTGTGATAATGGTTAACAAAAATGCTAGTATGTTGGCTCTTATAAATGGGTTTTTGTCCTACATCTTAATGGGTCGTAATCTATTTAAAATTGGGCTAATTAAATGGTCCATTAGCTAGAGTAGTGTTGGCTAAAGTCCAACAAGGTAGAAAGTCCAACAAGACTAACTAGTGAGCATAAGTAAATTACTAAGCGTAATTAAGCAACCAAAAACCCAAGTAATTGTTATTAGGAAATAAAAATTAGTATTACGTAGTCGTAATATTCCAATTAAGAAAAAAGTTAAACGCGTACCAAAACATATAGCTCGTTCTATACGTCAAGTGACACTAACGGTCATAAAAGCATTCGGGGATCAAGTTAAGTAACTAAGTATTTAATGGCATGTTGTATGGTATTAATGAAAGTAATTAACATGAAATAAGATCCCAGAATATAAACCAACATAGTATGCACAAATACAAAGTTTCGTGAAAGTAACAAGCACAAAAGTAAGTCAAAAAAGTCGGGCCGTTACATTACCCACCTGTTAATGAAAATTTCATCCCAAAATTTTAAGCCGAGGTAGACGGTAGATTTGTGAAGAGGTGAGGATATTTCTGCTTCATTTGATCCTCTCGCTCCCAAGTGAACTCGGGTCCTCGTTTAGCATTCCAACGGACTCGGACAATTGAAATCTTGTTGCATTTCAAGGTTTTGACCTCACGGTCCATAAATTCAACAGGTTCTTCCACGAAGTGGAGTTTGTCATCAATCGTAAGCTCCTCAAGAGGTATGACAAGTTCTGGTTTAGCAAGACATTTCTTCAGATTCGACACGTGGAAAGTGGGATGAACTGCACTCAACTAATTCGGAAGATCCAAACAGTAAGCAACGGGTTCAACAGGCTCCAAGACTTTAAAAGGACCAATATATCGCGGATTTAGCTTCCCACGCTTTCTGAAACGGATTACACCTTTCCAAGCTGCGACTTTCAACATCACTCGTTCACCTACTTGAAATTCGCGATCTTTACGCTTAAGATCGGCATAGCTCTTTTGACGATCACGGGCCGTCTTGAGCCTTGATTGAATTTGGACAATCTTCTCAGTTGTTTCATGGACGAGTTTGGGTCCGGTGAGTTGCTTTTCACCTACTTCAGCCCAACAGATAGGAGAACGACATATGCGACCATACAAGGCTTTAAAATGTGCGGCCTTAATGCTTGCATGATAGCTATTGTTGTAAGAGAATTCGGCCAGCGGCAAATGCTTTTCCCAAGCCTTTTCGAAATCAATTACACAAGCACGCAACATGTCCTCCAGGGTTTGAATCTTGCGTTCACTCTGTCCCTCGGTTTGTGGGTGATATGCAGTACTCATATCTAAACGTGTTCCTAAAGCTTCTTGTAAAGAATGCCAAAATCTAGAATCGAAACGGGCATCTCGATCTAAAATAATCGATAAGGGTACACCGTGACGAGATACAATTTCCTTTATGTATAGCTGTGCGAGTTTGTCCATCGTATCAGTTTCCTTCATGGCTAGGAAGTGTGCAGATTTGGTAAGACGATCAACGATAACCCAGAAGGTATAATAACCGCCTACCGTCTTTGATGGCTTCGTGATGAAGTTCATTGTTATTCCTTCCCACTTCCATTGCGGGATTTTGGGTTGCTAAATAATCCAGACATCTTCTAATGTTCGACTTTGATCTTGGAACAAGTTAAACACTTTTCAACATAAGTAGCAACATCCCTTTTGGGGTTTGGCCATCAATATTGAACCTTGAGGTCGTGGTACATCTTACCAGCTCCTGAATAAATTGAATATCGTGACTTATGGGCTTCGTCTAGAATAAGGCTTCGTAAATCCCTAGACATCTAGCTTACGTTTGTGAACAGTACTTCAGTTTATGGGCTACCATGATTGCTCGTTATTATCCTATATGTGTTTATATGTGGTTACAGGTACTGCAGGAACGCGATAAGGATGTCTGACATTACTAGACTCTGTCAGACGTACGAGTGAAGTCTTACTCGTACGGCTGACAAGCTCATACGCACGGTTGAGCTGAGCTGAGTCACAAATCTAATTTGTGTATATATACACGAGTGAGTGATCACCCACACGGCTGAGACAGATCACTCGTACGAGTGATAGCTGACTCGCGCGGTTGACTCAACAGCAGGGGTATTTAAGTGTTATGTTCTTCATTTTAGGTTAAGCCTCTCATTTCACACAAATCACTCAGATCTGGTGGCCTAATTCGATTCTATCTCAACCCAAATCACTCATGAGGTGAATAATAGCTCTAGGTGTTAATCTAATCACACATTCCATTATTATGGTTTGGCTAAATTAATCCCCAAAAGCACAATATTCACTAGAATGGTTTGATTCATTAATTCCACCTTTGTGTGAATTAAACCTGTTGATTTCGAAGTTCCTAGTCATGTTCATCATTGGTATCATAGCATTGGTTGTGATTTCAACATCATCTAGTGATTTTTGGTGATTAAAGAGTTTGTTATTTTGGGTTTTTGAGTTTTAGAGTGATTTTGATCAAAAAGGAATCATTTTTACGTGTGTAATTGTGATTAGAGAGTGTGTTTATGTTAGTTTAGTGCTAATCCAGCTTGTGGACAAAGAAATTGAGGTTTAACATAAATTTCTAGGGTTTTTGAGTGAATTAGGGTGAACAGCAGCTCACACGAGTGGGACAAAAAATTTGATCACTCGTGCGGTTGACCAGACGGTTGACATCACTCGTGAACTCACACGCCCGGTTTAGCATAACCTTGTTAGGTTAAGTGACTATTCTGATCACACAAGTGATCAAGCGGTTGACAGTGACACGTACGAGTAATCACACAGGTGATTTTAACACCCCGCCAAATTTCCATCTGACGGCGTGTTAATCCAGGTCCCACAGTTAACATTTACGCCCTCTATATGAGACGTTTAAAGAAATCGCATTTAATTTTATTACAAGTTGACTTTCAAAACATAAGTCAATAATCCCAAAATAGAAATGCTGTTGTGATCGTAACCATAAGCCAACAGTATTTAAATAGTTATGAAAGTTTCATATGCGAAAGTAAATAATGTTCTTTAAAAGTATGCTGACTCCAAGGCCAAACCATGTAGCAAACTCAGCAGAAATCTACCTCTTAAGGACCTGAGAATAAAACATGCAAAAATAGGTCAACAATAATGTTGGTGAATCTACAGGTTTAAAATAATGTAACGGTATCTGAAAAACAATAATTAGAAAAATAGTTTAAGTTCCTTGACCACGAGATTTTACAAGTACAACTCTAAGTTGCAAAACATTTGCATAATCTATGAGCACCTGAATACTAGCAATGACCCGAGTATAGAAACCACTATACCCGCCCTTACCTCATAAAATATTATACACTTGTTCGAGTGTATCTAATGTTCAAAGTAAATGCACCACAGTTAATATTGTAGGGTGAGGTTGTCAACCTAACGGATCCGTCCATCTAAATTGTGCTTACACCGATGGTATTAAAAGTATTCAAGCTAGAGGCTTTGTGAACAAACTCAATATACATATATATTACTCGTGTCAATACAAAACCATTTGATAATGTAAGTATAACAGTGTGTATTCTCATCCCTGAAAACATGTAAAAAGAGGGACTGTAGACTCACCTTTGAAATAAAGCTCAGATTGAAAGACAAATGACATGTACAGATTATAACCGAGTAATGCAACCTTTAATCGCGAAAAGAATTACACACACGTGTAGAGGATGAAGGGAATTACAACGTTCGTTCTTGAGGTTTGATCAAAAAGTCAAAAATTGATGGTGCTAGGGTTGTTGATGGTCGACGGTTCCAGGGGAAGGGAGGAAGTCGACTGGTGCAATTTATTTGTGAGGGTTTTTACCTAATTTTAGGTTAATGCTTGTATTTATACTAACCCGAGTTTAATAAATGAACACATAGGCCCCTCAAGTTGTCAAAATTAAACATAAAAGGGGGTGGGGATTGGGGTTCGGCCGATTGGCCTATGGGGGTGACTCCCGGGCTCGTGTTTTGCAAAAGCTTGTACTCGTGGTCCGTTTCAAGTGCCGTTTAGTCGTACCAAAGGCCCGGAACGCTAAGCCGATCGTTAAAACGCAACCAAACGTTAATTTATTAAAAACCCAATAAATTAATTATTTTTAAAAAGTTAATAATTAATAAATTAATTATTAAAATAAACCGAGCATTTCGTTGCTCAAAAAGCAGTTATCAAAACCATATCGTTTTTTTCGTATTTCATTATTCGAAATACTTATTCGTATTAATATCAACCCATATTAATTATTGTAACCCTCCGAGGATCAAGTTTGTATTTATTACACATAAACACATAAAAGTCAAGTAATCGCCGTTAAATAAACTAACAGAAGGTTAACGGAAATAACGGAAAAAGCAGGGTTGTTACATTACCCACCTGTTATTGAAAATTTTGTTCCGAAATTTTAGTGATCGTCCGCTGAAGTAGTTTCCTCAGGAAACAGTTGCGGGTACTTCAGTCTCATCTGGTCTTCACGCTTCCACGTGAACTCTGGTCCTCTTCTCGTGTTCCACCGAACTTTAACGATAAGAATTCTGCTTTGCTTCAACTGTTTGACCTCACGGCCCAAGATTTCGACAGGTTCCTAAATGAAATGAAGTTTGTCGTCGATACACAGTTCCTATAATGGAATAATCAAATTCTCATCGGCTAGGCATTTCTTCAAGTTGGATACGTGAAAAACGTCGTGTATACCACTGAGTGCTTGTAGCAGTTCCAACCTGTAAGCTACCGGTCCAAATCTTTCTATTATCTCGAACGGTCCAACATATCTAGGACTCAATTTACCTCATTTTCCAAATCGTACGACACCCTTCCAAAGTGTTACCTTAAGCATAACTTTGTCACCAACTTGGAATTCTATGTCCTCTCGTCTAACATCGACATAACTCTTTTGACGACTCCGATCCGTTCTCAATTGTTCCTAAATCTGTAGGACTTTCTCAGTTGTCTCCTAAATGTTCTCAGGACCTGTCAACTGACTATCCCCAGTTCACTCCAACAAATGGGAGATCTACATTTCCTTCCGTACAATGCTTCGAAAGTTGCAGCTTTAATGCTTGCAAGGTAGCTATTATTGTATGAGAACTCAGCTAGTGGTAAGTACTTATCCCATCCGTTACCAAAATCAATTACACATGCTAACAACATGTCCTCAAAAGTCTGAATAGTTCGTTCACTTTGGCCATCTGTCTAGGGGTGATATGCTATACTCATATCTAAACGGGTCCCTATTGCTTTCTGCAATGACTGCCAAAACCTGGAAGTGAATCTGCTGTCGCGATCAGATATAATAGATATAGCCACTCCATGCCTAGAGATGACTTCCTTAATGTAGATCTGAGTCAACTTCTCCATTTTATCAATTTCTCTTATCGGTAAGAAGTGTGCAGACTTAGTGAGACGATCCACGATAAACTAAATAGTATCATAACCTCCCACTGTTCTCGGCAGTTTCGTGATGAAGTCTATGGTAATACCTTCCCACTTCCACTGGGAATCTCTGGTTGAGTTAATAACCTTGATGGCTTCTGATGTTCAGCCTTGACTTTAGTGCAAGTCAAGCACTTACTGACATAGGTAGCAATGTCAGCTTTCAAATTTGGCCACCAATAACACGCCTTCAAATCTTGGTACATTTTATCTAATCCCGGATGAATTGAGTACCTTGACTTGTGTGCTTCCTCCAACACTAGTTCTCTCAATCCACCAAACTTTGGTACCCAGATTCGATTAGCAAAGTACCATGTTCCGTCCTCCTTGATGTCAAATTTCTTATCCATTCCTCTGAGAAATTCAACATCGACATTTTATTGTTTCAAGCCTTCCAATTGTGCTTCACGGATTTGTGATATGAGATTCATATGGACAACTATGTTAAGAGCCTTAACCCTGAGGGGTTTCTCTCACTCTTTTCTACTCAAAGCACCCGCCACAACATTCGCTTTACCCGTATGGTATTGAAGTTCGCAGTTATAATTGTTAAGTAGTTCCATCCAATGTCGTTGTCTCATTTTGAGCTGTTTCTGATCGAATATGTGCTGTAAACTCTTATGGTCAGTGAAGAGAGTAAACTTGGTTCCATACAGGTAGTGTCTCCACATTTTAAGTGCAAAGACAACATCTCTTAATTCAAGGTCATGCGTAGTGTAGTTCTGCTCATGAATCTTTAACTGACGTGATCCATAAGCAATAACTTTATTTCATTGCATAAGCACGCAACCCATTCCTTTACGTGAGGCATCACAATAAACAACAAAATATTCACTTCCCTCGGGTAGAGACAATATTGGTGCAGTTGTTAACTTCTCCTTCAACAACTGAAATGCAGTTTCTTGCGGTTTTGACCACTCATACTTCTTGCCCTTATGAGTCAACGCGGTTAATGGTCGGGAAATCTTAGAGAATCCTTCAATAAATCTCCTGTAGTAACCAGCGAAACCCAAAAATTTCCGAATCTGAGTTGGCGCCTTTGGAGTTTCCCAATTCTTAACCGACTCAATATTTGCTGGGTCGACTTGTATTCCATTGGCCCCTACTACATGACCAAGAAATTGTACTTCTGGTAACCAGAAGTCACACTTAGAGAACTTTGCATACAACTGCTCTTTCCTAAGCATGGTCAATATCGAACGTAGATGTTGTTTGTGATCTTCCTTGTTCTTGGAGTACACCAATATATCATCAATAAACACAATGACGAATTTATCTAGGTATGACTTACACACATGGTTCATGAGGTCCATGAACACTGCTGGTGCGTTCGTCAAACCAAACGGCATCACTGTAAACTCATAATGTCCATAACGTGTTCTAAACGCCGTCTTCGGGACATCAGCTTCTTTAACTCTCAATTGGTGATACCCGGATTCTCAAATCAATCTTCGATTAACAACTATATCCCCGTAGTTGATCAAATAAGTCATCAATCCTCGGTAGCGGATACGATTCTTGATTGTCAACTTTTTAAATTCTCTGTAGTCGATACACAATCTCATCGACCCGTCCTTCTTCTTAACAAACAAGACCGGAGCTCACCAATGTGAAGAACTCAGTCGGATAAATCCTTTATCTAACAACTCTTGCAATGGGCTAGACAACTCTTAAAGCTCTGGGGGTGCAAGTCTGTACGGTGCGCGAGCCACCGGTGCTGCTCCTGGAACTAAATCCATCTGAAACTCAACTTCTCGATGCGGTGGAAGACCAGGTAATTCCTCCGGAAAAACTTCAAGAAATTCATTAACTATAGGAACATCTTTGGGTCTCCTTTCATCAGGTACAATTTGGCTTACATGAGTCATAAACGCGATACATCCCTTTCTCACATACTTCTGAACTTTCAAGCAGTTAATGAGATGTAATTGTGAACCGTTCTTCTCTCCATAAATCATCATAGGTTCACCGTCAGCAATAGGAATACGAATAGCCTTTAGGTCACAGACCACCTCGGCTTTGTTATCAGCTAACCAGTCCATTCCAACCACAAGGTCAAAACTTCCCAGTTTAATTGGTATCACATCAATGCTAAAAGGCTTACCCTCTAACGTCAAAGTACAACAGCGATAAATCTTATCAGCTCTCATCAAGTTACCATTCCCTAGTTCTATGGAATACACGTTATCTAAGGGAGAAACAGGATCTTTAACAGTGTGACAGACATCCTTTGATATAAAACTTCTATCAGCACCAGTGTCAAACAAAACATAAACAGGTTGATCATTGAGTGAAACCGTACCCGTGACTAGCTTCGGATCATCACGAGCTTTCGCAGAATTGATGTTGAACGCCCTGCCTCGAGCATTCCCATTGTTGTTGTTCTTAGGACAGTCCCTCTTGAAATGGCCCGGCTATCCATAACCATAACAGTTCTTACCATTACCAGCATTTTTCGCATTGCTTGAAGTGTTGTTGTTGTTGGTGTTGCCATTGAGGTTAACCTTACAATCTTTCGCGAAATGGCCAAACTTCTTGCACCAGTCACAAATTAAAACAGCACAGTTTTCGGTGTGATGCTTGCCACACTTTTGACATTGTGGCTTTTTGCCCTTATACCCGGAGTTAGTTCCTGGGACCCCGGTGTCGTTGCGGTAAGAATCTTGCTTCTTGAATGGCTGTTGGTTAAGATTCTTATCTTTACCACCATTCCACTTCCTCTTACCATCATTGGTCTTATTCTCATTCACTGTAGTACCCTTTCCTCTTTGGGAAATCTGGTCCAGTAACAAACTAGCCATGTCAATAGCTTCTTGCATGTTTGTGGGTTTAGAAGTAGTGACCCCTCCTTGAATATTCTCACTTAGACCTTTGATGTATAGTTCCACCTTACGCCTCTCAGGAGTAACCATTTCAGGACACAATACTGCTAGCTCAAAGAACCTCTTGTTATAGGCAGTGAGATCGTTGCCTACTAACTTCAACTCTCAGAACTCGCGTTCCATTTTCTTAATCTCATTTCATGAACAATACTCTTCTATCATTCTTTGCTTCAAGGTGTCCCAAGGTAGGGCTTAAGCTTGATCATGAACCAGGGATTGAGCATAGTTGTTCCACCAGGTGAGCGCACTGTCCGACAGCGTGCCCGTAGCAAAACCTACATGGTCATTATCATTACACCCCCTGATGCGGAAAACTGACTCAAACTTTTCAAACCACCGAGTGAGACCAACTGGTCCCTCAGTTCCATTAAAAGGATGCGGGTTGCAACTAGTGAATGTCTTGTAAGAACATCCATTACGGCCTTGAGTGCCGTTCCCATTGGTGTTGCTCGAACCTCCACGATCGTTACTGTTTCGAGCGTTGTTGAATTCTCTCAGTAGTTCAGCTATTTCGGCCGCAATTCCTTCGGTGACCATTCTTCTGATCTGAGCAGCAGTTGATTCCTTCGGAGGCATCTTTAACACAAGAAAACATACTAGGTCAGTGTCAAAACAACGCTATATATAAAAATATACTAGCAACGAGTGTTGAAGACTAGTAAATAATAATAGTACGAAGAGATTCGTAAATAGTGAGAAGTAGTGTAAGTAGTATTAGTAGTGATAAGTGGTGATAGTAGTGATAGTAGTGATAGTTGTGGTAGTAGTACTAAGTAGTAACAATAATGATAATCATGGCAGTATCACAAAACACAAGTAGTATAATCATGCAATGTTACTAAATACAGAATATTACCACATGCAATAAAAGATAATAATTATTCATAGCATAAACCACCATTATTATAATAAAATCCAAAAGTATTATCCAAATCTCAAAAATAATAATCCAAACAATAAGCATAATGTACTAGTAGCCCGGTTTAAACACCCGGTAAGTCTTATATAATCAAATAAAGAAAGGATGGTGGATGAAAAAGAAAAGAAAGCTCATGGTCGAATGACCCTTCACTTGCTCTTCTTTCGGGTACAGGAAGCAGGTCCATCATTCCTCGGCCTATCACGTTCTGCCTCCAATGCAGCAACTCTGGCAGTCAAAGCTGCTATCAACCTCTCTAAATTGAAGATCCTCGCTTCAGCCTCATATGTATAAGTATTTATGGATGTGACCCTTGTGTCCAACCTATCAAGATCATCGGGGTATGTCCTCACAATATCACTCAAAGCATTAACATGAACAACTACATCCCTGTTTCGATTAGTATGAATTAGGTCCAACTCATAAAGATTAACGGGATGATTAGGTATCTGGTGCGGAGCAGGTGCTGGTGCCGGAGCAGGAGCAGGTACATTCACCTCAACCACACTTGAGTTGTTGCTATTGCTTCCGGAATCCTGTGACATCTAACTTACAAGACAAGAACACATAGAAAGCAGATTAGTCAAATAAATAACATTAGTCATAAAGTACTCATGTAATGACTAGGTCCCGGTCGTAGTCTAGACTCACTAACGTGTCCTAATGACTAAATCAGACACACTAATGCAAGTCCTAGTTTCCATACGAACCGTTAGCTCTGATACCAACTTTAACACCCCTCTAAATTTCCATCTGACGGCGTGTTAATTCAGGTCCCACAGTTAACAATTACTCCCTATATATGAGACGTTTAAAGCAATCGCATTTAATTTTATTAAAAGTTGACTTTGAAAACATAAGTCAATAATCCAAAAATAGAAATATTGTTGTGATCGTAACCACAAGACAACGGTATTTAAATAATTATAAAAGTTTCAAATGCGAAAGTAAATAATGTTCTTTAAAAGTATGCTGACTCCAAGGCCAGACCATGTAGCAAACACAGCGGAAGTCTACCTCTTAAGGACCTGAGAATAAAACACGTAAAAACAGGTAAACAATAATGTTGGTGAATCTACAGGTTTAAAATAATGTAACGGTATCTGAAAAACAGTTATTAGAAAAATAGTTTAAGTTCCTTGACCACGAGATTTTACAAGTACAACTCCAAGTTGGAAAACGTTTGCATAATCTATGAGCACCTGAATACTAGCAATGACAAGAGTATAGAAACCACTATACCCACCCTTACCTCATAAAATGTTATACACTTGTTCGAGTGTATCTAATGTTCAAATTAAATGCACCACAGTTAATTTTGTAAGGTGAGGTTGTCAACCTGACTAATCCGTCCTTACACTGATGGTATTAAAAGTATTCAAGCTAGAGGCTTTGTGAACAAACTCAATATGCATATATAGTACTCGTATCAATACAAAAGCATTTAATAATGTAAGTATAACAACGTGTATTCTCATCCCTGAAAATATGTAAAAAGTAGGACTGTAGACTCACCTTTGAAATAAAGCTCGGATTGAAAGAAAAATGACTTGTACGGATTATAACCGAGTAATGCAACCTTTAATCGCGAAAAGAATTACACACACGCATAGAGGATGGAGGGAATTACAATGTTCTTTCTTGAGGTTTGATCAAAAAGTGAAAAATTGATGGTGCTAGGGTTGTTGATGGTCGACAGTTCCAGGGGAGGGAGGAAGTCAACTGGTGCAATTTATTTGTGAGGGTTTTATCTAATTTTAGGTTAATGCTTGTTTTTATACTAATCCTAGTTTAATAAATCAACACATAAGCCCCTCATGTTGTCATAATTAAACATAAAAGGGGGTGGGGATTGGGGTTCGGCCGATTGTCCTATGGGGTGACTCCCGGGCTCGTGTTTTGCAAAAGCTTGTACTCTTGGTCCATTTCAAGTGCCGTTTAGTCGTACCGAAGGCCCGGAACGCTAAGCCGATCGTTAAAACGCAACCAAACGTTAATTTATTAAAAACCCAATAAATTAATTATTTTTAAAAAGTTAATAATTAATAAATTAATTATTAAAATAAACCCGAGCGTTTCGTTGCTCAAAAAGCAGTTATCAAACCATATCGTTTTTATCGTATTTCATTATCTGAAATATTTATTCGTATTAATATCAACCCATATTAATTATTGTAACCCTTCGAGGATCAAGTATGCATTTATTACACATAAACACATAAAAGTCAAGTAATCGCCGTTAAATAAACTAACAGAAGGTTAACGGAAGTAACGGAAAAAGCAGGGTTATTACAGTGTTCCTTACTCGCACGTCTGAGACTTTGTAATTGGTTCTTTGGTTAAGTAGTGACACGTATGCTTGAGTTGTGACACGTACGGTTGAGATTGTCACGCGTACAGTTGATATACTGAACCGCACGCTTTACCTTTGGTAAAATTTTTCAAGATGTTTAATTCAAACGATTATGCGTTAGCTGCACCATTAGTTCAGAGTATTACGAATATGACTCAACGATTACTCCTTGCTGAGAGTGAATATGGAAGTGGTAAGAAATGTCCGAGGTTAATGAATATGGATAACTATTCCACTTAGAAGTAGAGATTTAAGATTTGGTCTGATGGTCAGGACACGAAGCTTTGGAAGTACATTGAAACCGAATTTCAATGGCCACGTTCACCTATTACAAATGAATTGTATACGTTGCATAATATACCTTCGGAAGAACGTGAAGAGTATAACTTGGAAAAGAAGATGTACTGTAACTTGACAAGTGCTCTTGATGGTCCGATTATCCATCAATTTCTGTGTCATGATAACTCATTAAAGATATGGGAAGCACTTCATACTTTTAATGAAGGAAATACATCTTAAAGAACTAGAAAAGGCTTAGAGTTGAAAGCTGAGTTTGATCGTTTTCACTGGCAAGTTGGAGAATCTATTACAGAATAGGTTGAAAGATACCGTCATTTGCTAGCTGAACTACACAACCATGATGTGACCATTGCTGAGAAAGACAAAGTAACATGTCTAGCTGGTGCATTACCTTTAAAATGGAATGGTTTCGTATTAACTATGAAAACCAGTGGAGAACTTGCTACTGCTACAGTGAACTCGTTTATTGCAAGACTTCAGGAAGAAGAATTAGAGTTGTTAAACAAAGTCAAGAGGTCTAAACAAGTTCAAGACACGAAAATGTATTATCTAAATGGTTTACACACCGCCTAAGTCAGCTCATGCACCATTTCAAACAGCTTTTGCTACGAACAATCAGAATATGTATGGTTTGAATGTCAACAGTGCACCTATTCAACAACCTTCGTATCCACCACAAGTTTCACCATGTTCTCTCAATACTCAATCACAGCCTACTTCCAATACTACAGAGTCATTTACACTGACTGCATTAGATGTTCTTTCTGCACTTAAGATTGAAAACATAAGGAAAGTTGGGAAAGAAAAGATTAGTGAAGATATAGCTTTACTATCAAGCCTTGTTAATTCTTATGATAGTTATCTTGATGGTCGTGTGGGTAACATTCATCTAACAACAGAAGATTATCATCAACTTGATAGAGATGAAGCAGAAAAGATGGATATTATGTGGGATATGGCAAATCTTGTGAGAAGAGCAAGAGATTACGAAGAGCAAACTGGAAAACCGATCAGTCTGACCAAAGAAACAAAACTGGGATTTGATATGAATACTGTTACTTGTTACAACTGTGGAGAATTAGGTCATTTTTCAAGACAGTGCACAAAACAGAAGAAGCAGGGTAATCGTAATCCGTTCAAGAATCAGAACTGTAGTTCTCAGAGTCTAACTACTAAGCATGAGATCTACATTACTGATAAAGTAAATGAACCAGAAACAGCTGAGACTCCTAACAAAGCTTTGGTTGTCATTCATGGAGATGATGATGATTGGTCTATCAAATTGAATATAGATGATTAACAACCTAAAGCTAACATGGCAAAGATCAAGGAATCTGAAGCAGATTGTTTTACTGATCATAATTTTGTTGAGAAGCTGACTACTCGTGCTGAAAGAGCTGAAAGATTGTCTCGAACAATTCAGAAAGAGAAGATTCAGAAATAAGTAGAGACAAATTCAAGAAGGCACGTGATTCAGTTCCTCGTACACCTGAATCTGGAAGTGTTTCACCAACATTGTCAGAGGACTACTACTTTAACAGTTGGATGGATAAATATGGTAATACATCAGTGTTTGAAGAAAGTCTAGAAGCTAATCAAATTGAAGAAACATTGGTTGATGCTGATAAAGAACTAGACGAATGGGGTAAAATGATTGTCGAAGAGTTGGAAATGTTAGTTCTTATGGGTGAAGGTTCAGATCTTGAGAGTGTAATTTCAGAAGATGATGATTTCGACAAAATTTCAGATTCAAAAATTGAAGATAAAGCTGACCTTACTGGAGTTAACCAAACTGATTTTGAAGCTTTGAACAAGCAAGCAGTAGACTTACTAAGGATGTGCTTATCAAAAAGTGATCTTGAGAAGGTCTCCGAGTTAACTAGAGCAAAAGATATTTGGGACAGACTTTAACAAATTCATTTGGGTAAAGATGCTGATACATCAGAGTTCCTTACAGACTCATCAGAATCAGAAGATGAGCTCGATGATGGGAAGAAGACAAATTACTTTGCATTTATGGCTGAGACTTCTTCATCAAATAACGCTCAACAGGTATCTTCTGATCCATCTACTGTTATTGAATGTGTTAAATGCACTGAATCTAAGATTACAATAGATAATTTAACAAAGGCATATGCGGAGATGAAAGAAAAATGGCATGCAGACCATGTGACCACTAAGGTTGAATCCGAGTTGAAAGAGCAAATCAAAGTATATAAAAAGAAACTTCACGATCTTAAATGTTGTAACTTTGACATAAATCAAGCTTTAATTAAACGTGTTGACACAATTAATGAACTAAAGAAAGAAAATGAATGCGTTAAAGCTGATTTAGAAGCAATTTCAATTAAAATGAAATGTTGGGCAAGTGCGTCGCAATGGAATGCATTAATGGTGGAACTTAATGACACCAAGGGCAAGGGTATTGGATATAAGTCTGCAGCTCCTCCTTTTCAGAACACATTTGTTAATGCAAACGTAGTTAACGGTCGACCAGAAGATTGTATCCCTCCTAGTTATGAAGATTATGTTAAAAAGAATAAAAAATGTAGCTCAACTAAGAATACAACTTCTGATGATACTGCTGAAGGTGATCTAGATCTTGAGGAAGATAGGAAAACTGGGTTAGGAGATAACTCTAAGACAAGTAGAGTTAGAACACTGAAAGGTCCTGTTAATATTTTAAGAAATCCTAGATTTGCTAACAGACCAGTTCCTCCTGTTACACCTAAGCCTGTTCCAAGAAATAAAACAAATGATTCTCATGTGTTTGTAAGAACTCTAATAACGTGTATGAATTTAGAGGACATAGGGAGTTTCGTCAATGTTTTAATTGTGCTATTTTTGGACATATTGCTGCTAATTATCTTAGAAGATATAGATCACCCAGACAGAAGATTGACCTCACATATGATGATCACAGGTCATCTTATGATCATAAAACAGGTTCACCTGTTAATGATGAAGTTCGTGTTAAAAATCATACGACAAATGTTGTCTATTCTAACGAACCGTCCTAATCCATCTGGACGAATACATTACATTTGGTTACATCGCGAGGTACTTGACCTCTATATGATACATTTTACAAACATTGCATTCGTTTTTTTTAAAGACAAACTTTCATTACATCGAAAGTTGACGGCATGCATACCATTTCATAATGTATCCAACTATAATTGACTTAATAATAATCTTGATAAACTCAACGACTCGAACGCAACGTCTTTTGAAATATGTCATGAATGACTCCAAGTAATATCTCTAAAATGAGCAAATGAACATCGGAAGATTTCTTTCATACCTGAGAATAAACATGCTTTCAAGTGTCAACCAAAAGGTTGGTGAGTTCATTATTTTATCATAAATAATCATTTCCATAATTTTAATAGACCACAAGATTTCATATTTCAATTTCTCATAAACATCATGCATAAAAAATCATTCATATGGATTGAACACCTAGTAACCGACCTTAAAAAGATGCATATAGAATATCCCCATCATTCCGGGACACCCATCGGACATGATAAAATCGAAGTACTAAAGCATTCCAAATTCCAGAATGGGGCTTGTTGGGCCCGATAGATCTATCTTTAGGATTCGCGTCAATTAGTAGACTGGTTTACTAATTCTTAGGTTACCAAGTAAAAAGGGGCATATTCGGCTTCGATCATTCAACCATATAATGTAGTTTCGATTACTTGTGTCTATTTCGTAAAACATTTATAAAAGTAGCGCATGTATTCTCAGTCCCAAAAATATATATTGCAAAAGCATTTAAAAAGGGAGTAATGAAACTCACCATACTGTATTTTGTAGTAAAAATACATATGACGGCATTGAATAAGTGTAGGGTTGGCCTCAGATTCACGATCCTATATCATTTATGTATATTAATACATATAATCGTAACCAAAAAAATTTATATATATTTAGTTATGTTTTAAGATTTACTATTTATATATATGATTCAATTTAAAATATATTTAAATATTATTTGTAGCTTATTTATAATAACATTTTATTAAAGAAAAATAGTATTTAATATTAATATAGATGTAATATATATTTTTACATAAATGTCCTTTATTTATTAAAGTAATATTTTTAATACTAAACTAGTGATAATAATAATAATGATAATAATAATAATTATAATGATTTTAATCATAATACTACTAATAATAACCTTAATGATAATACTTAATAATAATACTTATAATAATAATAATAATAATAATAATAATAATAATAATAATAATAATAGTAATAATAATAATAATAATAATAGTAATAATAATAATAATAATAATAATAATAATAATAATAATAATAATAATAATAATAATAATAATAATAATAATAATAATAATAATAATAATAATAATGGTAATTGTAACACTACCTCAAAGAAGTAGCCCTTAAAAATAATGCCCAAGTCCGGGATTGAACCCGCGACGTCTCGCTAACCCTGATAACAACCTAAACGTCTTCAATTCATCAACATAGATCATCACCTCACGATCATCATTAATGATCATTAATATCTTAACCGATCGTCATCATCATTGTGACTCATTACGATTATCATAATCATGGGTCATCATCATTATCCTATTGTTATTATGATCATATTATCTTAATCATTAACACTATATCCTTATCCTAATCATCTTACTTGCTTCCTAATCATTGATCGTTTCTTGTGATATAATTATCTCATCACTTATACCGTATCATCATCAACTTCCATCATTCTTCATCATCATAATCGTCATAATAAAGATCATTTTTGCTCGATCATTTATGTAACTGTGATCATCATTTATTTCGCTATTTACATCATCACTCTTATATTATCCTCACCCATCACTCGATACCATCATCTATCTCATATTTATCATCTTTCATCATCGTTAATCAGAGTTATCATCATCACGTTATTATCCTAACTATTTAACATCATTTATCATCGTTCTTTAATTAATAAACCATCATAAACCTTCGCTCATCTTCATCATTTTATGTATCTTGATTTTCGTTAAATCTATAATTCATCATCTTTGTACGATCTTTATATGACCAACATCATAATCATACATGTTAACCTCACAATACCCATCTCATCATCATCCTCTCATATATAATTATCATAATCCTGTGTCTAATCAAATTCATACATTACCATCATTCAATCTATATGAGTTTCGGCCCAAGTATAGAACCGATATATAAGGCCCACTGAAAAGCGATTTGGAAAATGGCGGCCCACTCCAACAATGGATTAATCATTCGATTTGATCAAAAAAAAGAAAGAAATAACTTTAGTCTTCCTGCTTTATTCGTTTAATATCTATTAATCAATAGTTTCAAGAACCACTTTGTCTGCCACTTCCTCACCAAAGGAATAAATAAATTAAAATTGACCTTTACATTCATTGAATCGAAGCAGTTAAAATGATTGGTGGTTTCACAATGTTCTGCAATAGAACGAGTGTAGCTGTAACGAAAAGGAAGATTAAAGGAAAAGTTGCAGGTGGTTATATGGCGATATGTTGATGGTTTCGATCGGGTTTTTGGTTTGGACAGTACAACAGAAGTAGTAGTGGTAAGAAATGATCCAGAATATTAATACCGAAATTGCAGTTGTTAGTTAATAAGGAATATGTGTACGTGAAGATTAAAGTGATTCCCATAGACCCACGTTTTTTTCATTTGCTTTTCATTATAGTTATGGTACGTTTTTGGGATATCAGTTATTTTCATTATGAATATAAATGAGTTAAAGGGTTAAGCCAAGTAACCTGTAGCAACAATCAATAAGCGATATGCGAAGGGAAGATTTTGTAGCGAGGTTCGTTCATGGTGGTGTGCAGGTGGTGATGTATAGACGATCAACAAAAATTGGAAATGAGTGGGAGGTGTGGTGGTTTATGGTGTTCTTGATGATGATATAGGGTGACTATTGTATACGGTTGAAGAGGGTAAAGATGACAGTTGGTTTGCAGTCGTGGTAGCGGGTGGTGGTGTATGATTGTAGTGGTGGTTATGGATATCGTTGGTGTTTCAAGGTGTGGTGGAGTACGGTTGAAGAAGAGAGGGAGAGGTGAAGGTAGTAGGGTGATGATCATGGTGGTTGCTCAGTTGTATCAAAGAGATGGTAGCAAGCAGCTCGTCAACAATAGTTTTCATTTTGTGTTTATAACAGAAAAATCAAGTGAATGGTTTGTGATGGTTGTGGTGGTTTGATCAAGGGTGAGTTTGTGCTAGTTTAAGTGAGTATGATTATGTGTATATGTATATATTTATAATCTAGTGGTGATTGATTATCAAAATAAGTATGCATCATTGTTATAAGCTGATAGTGATAATATTATGTTGATCGTTGTTCATCTAGGAGAGGAGTAGAGAGAAGTAGCAGAGAAGAGACTAAGATGGATAGTTGGGTCATGAATTCATTGATCAATCATGTATCTTAATATATACAAAATTACTTTGTGGATAAAAGAACAAATGCAAACAGTAATTCAATTCATAACTTTAACAATAACGGATATGATTAAGAAGACAAGAAATATTTCCACGAGAAAGAAAATAGAGGAAAAGCAATTTAACAGATAGTGAATCTAATATTCTTCGTACAAATTCTGTTTTCATATTTTATATTTAATTAATATTAATAATTAATAAATATATTAATAATAATACTATTAATAATAATTATATCAATACTAATAATAGTAAATAATAGCAATGATAATAATAATTATAAAAATGATAATAATAATATTATTAATGTTAATAACAATAAAATGTATTATTTTCTCATAAATATTAATAAAAACACTGATAATAATTATTTTAATAATAATTATAATAATATTAAATAATAATAATGATATTACTATAAAAAAATGGTAACAATAATGTAACTCATAATATTATTATAATAATATTAATATTATTAATGATAATAATAATATTAATGATAATAATAATATAACACTTTACCTATATAAACTTCACATCTATAAATTATAATTAAAATAATATTAATAATACCAGTATTGATATTGATATTATTACTGAAAGTAATAATAATATTATCATAACAACTATATTTATACTTATATTATATATATATGTATTATATTTATGTAATATTTAATAATCATAGAGTATCTTATATAATAACTTTTATTTAATATTTATTATTTATACTTTTCATACATAATACAACATTAACATGATTATATATATTTATATATATAGCTTCCTTTTAAATTATCCTTAATTATTTATATCTTATTTTTACATATTTAATTCTAATTATTAAATCATATTTTATGATTTTAAATTTTATATATATATATCTTTACATTTATATATATATATATATATATATATATATATATATATATATATATATATATATATATATATATATATATATATATATATGCATATTTATTTACAAACAATTACTCGTGAATCATCAGGGATAATCAAAAGGGTAATTGGTTATATTAACACAGTTCAAAGTTTTTGAGATTTCAACATTACAGACTTTGCTTATCGTGTCAGAAACATATAAAGGTTATGTTTAAATTTGATCGGAAATTTCCGGGTCGTCACATCTATGAAGAGTATAAGAGAAAGAACTTCAATAGGTCAATTTCTCCTGTAAAGATTAAGGTTCCTAAACAGGATACTGAGGCAAGAGTTGCCAAATCAAGTGATCATAGTAGAGATTTTGAATCAAAGGCACGATCACCTTCGCAAAAAGCTAGTCGTCAAAAATACTTTTGTCGTACCAGACCACGAGTGAATCACTCTGAAAATGAGAAAAATGTGAAAAACCAGAAGAGCAATATTGAAACTTCTAAACTGTCTAAGTTTACGATTTCTAATGATGAGACTCCACCGGACTCAAACGGGAAATGGATGGAATTTCAAGCTATGGGTGTTAATGGACAACCTACTGGCGTCAGGGTGTGGGTTCCCATTATCAATTAATTATCTTAATGTGATGTGCAGGGAATCAGGGTACATGCAAACAACACCTGAATAGTGGATAGCGGCGCTTCAAGACATATGACTGGATACCTATCTCTTCTTTTTGATGTACACCCAATTAAGGGAGGTTATGTAGCATTTGTTGGAGATAAAGGAGGTTACATTTCAGCTCAAGGTTTATTAAAGAATGAGAAAGTTAGTTTCGACAAAGTGAACTATTGTCAAGAGCTTGCAAACAACTTGTTGTCGGTTTCATAAATTTGTGAAAAATCTTTCAAGGTAGCATTTGATGATGAATACAGCTACATTTTGAAGCCAGAGTTTGTGATTCCTCCAGAAATGATTTTAATGAAAGCTCATAGATTATACATGCTAGATATGAATGTTGCTACTTCAACTGTTAAACATCATCAAGCTTTTGTTTCTAAAGCGACTGAACAAGATTCTATTACATGGCACAAACGCATGGGTCATTTAATTTTTCGTAAAATGAATCACCTTGTCCACAACAATCTTGTAGAAGTTGTTGATCTTCGATCTTTTCAGATTCCAGGAACATGTGTTCCGTGTAAGAAGGGTAAGCAGAGCAAGAAAGCTCATAAGCTGGTGAAGTATAATCCAATCTCTGCTCCACTTGAATTGTTACATATGGATCTTTTCAGTCCAATTCGTTTTGAAAGCATTGATGGAAGTAAGTATTGTCTGGTTGTAACTGATGATTATTCAAGATTTTCTTGGGTAATGTTTTTGAAAGAGAAGTCCGATACTTTTGAGAATTTGAAAGTGCTAATCAATCGATTAGAGACATGTTTTAATTTAAAGGTAAGAAAGATTCGTTGCGACAACGGTACAGAATTCAAGAATCAGTATCTTGCAGGTTTCTGTATTGAAAAAGGTATCAATATGCAATTCAGTTCTGCATACGCTCTATAACAACCCGGAAATTTTTGATAAAATTTAAACAATTTTTTGAGATGTTTCAATTATCTTTGACCAATTCCAATGATTCACGAACAAATAATTTTAAATAAATATATATTTAAACTTAACTTAAATATTATGACTAAAAATGTAAAATTTTATACAAGATAATATTGTTGTATTAAAAGTATTATTATAAAAGTATCATTTATTATTAATGATATTATTATTATTATTAACATAAATATTAATAAATGTCATTTTTCTTGTTATTATTATTATTATCATTATTAGTATTATTATTTTTATTAATATGATTATTATTATTATTATTATTAGTATCTCATCAATATTATTGTAATTATTATTAATGTAATTATTATTAATATAATTATTATTAATTAGTATTATTATTAATATAATTACTAATTATTAAAAAAATAATAAAATAAAATAGTAATAAACACGACAGATACCTAATTTATTTAGGTCATAATTTTTTATTCATTTCCTTGAGAACTTTTTATCATCTTCATATTTTTTTATTTCTCCTAATCGTGATACAGTCGATTTCCATTACTACACTATACAGACAATTATCATTATCAGTTATATAATGGTGGTAATTTGCTACAGAATCAGAAATCAAAAACAGAAAGAAAAAAAAAGGAAAAGAAAATCGTATATTCTCTGTTCTTGTTCAATTTTTCAAAACTTCATAAACGAATTCCATTTGAAAATCTAATATTGCAGTCTTGTTAGGATTCATTTACTCAAACTATCTGCAAAAGTTGAAGCTCCAATTCATTCTAACAATTCTTAATTTTGAAGTCAAAGTTTGATTTTTAAAAAGTCAACTCTGTATTCTTCGTGAAATTCGTGATCGTTGTTATGTTTCATGTTAAATTGATACTTGATAAAGTTTCTAGGAGTAATTTTAAACACAATTCGTTTTATAATCTTGATCCAAAACGTTATCAAAAATCAAAATCATAATATTTTTTTCTTTTTATTCGACGGCTTATGCTGTCTGTTTTCTTTTTTTTATTTTATTTTTATTTTTATTTATTTCATGCCTATTAATTACAGATATAAGTCTTTTATATTTAATGATCAAAGCAAAAAAAAATCGAAGTTGAGTTGATTTTCCAGTCGATTTGAAATTTGGGAAGAAGGAGGAGACATTTAGATACGGGATATATATTAATTTGTACGGGGTATAATCAGAAAAACAGATACAGAGCAATTGGTCTTGGTTGTTGGCGGGTGAGCGAGAGGTCTCGGGTTCGAGTCCCGTCTTAGACATATTTTTTTTAGAAAACCTTTTAAAGGTAGCTTTCTTTATCAAAATTTTTATTATTATTATTATTGTTATCATTATTAAATTATAATTATGATCACTATTATAATTATGATTTTAATTATTATTATTATTAGTATCATAACTATTATAATTATTATTATTACTAGTAAAAGTTACCATGTATTATTATTATTATTAACATAATTAAAATTTTAATTTTAATTACTATTATTATTGTTACTACAAAAAAAAAATATTATTATTACTAGTATCAATAGTAGTATTATTATCATTTTTACAAAAATTATCATTTCTTTTCTATCATTAAAACTATATTATTATTATTATTATTATTACCACTAGTATCACTATTATTATTATTTCTATTATGACTATTATATCAGTGTTGTAATCATTAATATTATCATTAAAAATCAAATACAACTTTTATCTACTATTATTAACAGTATCTTACCAAATAAATATTATGTATATATTCATAGGTAATATTACATAAAAGTATTTAATAATCACATTAACAATTTTTATATAAACATCCAAATATAAAAAGTTAGGTATTTTTAATACGATACTAATCAAATATGTATGTATATATATTAACATAACCACATAAATATTAATCATTACTGTATACACAAATTAAATATATACGATATATAATTTAAGATACAATATATATAAACTTATTCGATTACGATTATATGTATTAATACATATATACTTGATATAGGTTCGTGAATCCAATGACAACTCCACACTTGTTAAGTACCATCATACACAAATTTACTACAAACTATCGTAACGTATCTTGAGTTTCATATGATCCCTTTTATGAAATGTCCCGTTCTTATTGATTAAAAACGTTCCATATTAATTGATTTCGTTGCGAGGTTTTGACCTCTATATGAGACGTTTTTCAAAGACTGCATTCATTTTTAAACAAACCATAACCTTTATTTCATCAATAAAGGTTTAAAAAGCTTTACGTAGATTATCAAATAATGATAATCTAAAATATCCTGTTTACACACGACCATTACATAATGGTTTACAATACAAATATGTTACAACAAAATAAGTTTCTTGAATGCAGTTTTTACACAATATCATACAAGCATGGACTCCAAATCTTGTCCTTATTTAAGTATGCGACAGCGGAAGCTCTTAATAATCACCTGAGAATAAACATGCTTAAAACGTCAACAAAAATGTTGGTGAGTTATAGGTTTAACCTATATATATCAAATCATAATAATAGACCACAAGATTTCATATTTCAATACACATCCCATACATAGAGATAAAAATCATTCATATGGTGAACACCTGGTAACCGACATTAACAAGATGCATATATATAAGAATATCCCCATCATTCCGGGACACCCTTCGGATATGATATAAATTTCGAAGTACTAAAGCATCCGGTACTTTGGATGGGGTTTGTTAGGCCCAATAGATCTATCTTTAGGATTCGCGTCAATTAGGGTGTCTGTTCCCTAATTCTTAGATTACCAGACTTAATAAAAAGGGGCATATTCGATTTCGATAATTCAACCATAGAATGTAGTTTCACGTACTTGTGTCTATTTTGTAAATCATTTATAAAACCTGCATGTATTCTCATCCCAAAAATATTAGATTTTAAAAGTGGGACTATAACTCACTTTCACAGATTTTTACTTCGTCGGGAAGTAAGACTTGGCCACTGGTTGATTCACGAACCTATAACAATATATACATATATATCAAAGTATGTTCAAAATATATTTACAACACTTTTAATATATTTTGATGTTTTAAGTTTATTAAGTCAGCTGTCCTCGTTAGTAACCTACAACTAGTTGTCCACAGTTAGATGTACAGAAATAAATCGATAAATATTATCTTGAATCAATCCACGACCCAGTGTATACATATCTCAGTATTGATCACAACTCAAACTATATATATTTTGGAATCAACCTCAACCCTGTATAGCTAACTCCAACATTCACATATAGAGTGTCTATGGTTGTTCCGAAATATATATAGATGTGTCGACATGATAGGTCGAAACATTGTATACGTGTCTATGGTATCTCAAGATTACATAATATATAATACAAGTTGATTAAGTTATGGTTGGAATAGATTTGTTACCAATTTTCACGTAGCTAAAATGAGAAAAATTATCCAATCTTGTTTTACCCATAACTTCTTCATTTTAAATCCGTTTTGAGTGAATCAAATTGCTATGGTTTCATATTGAACTCTATTTTATGAATCTAAACAAAAAAAGTATAGGTTTCTAGTCGGAAAAATAAGTTACAAGTCGTTTTTGTAAAGGTAGTCATTTCAGTCGAAAGAACGACGTCTAGATGACCATTTTAGAAAACATACTTCCACTTTGAGTTTAACCATAATTTTTGGATATAGTTTCATGTTCATAATAAAAATCATTTTCTCAGAATAACAACTTTTAAATCAAAGTTTATCATAGTTTTTAATTAACTAACCCAAAACAGCCCGCGGTGTTACTACGACGGCGTAAATCCGGTTTTACGGTGTTTTTCGTGTTTCCAGGTTTTAAATCATTAAGTTAGCATATCATATAGATATAGAACATGTTTTTAGTTGATTTTAAAAGTCAAGTTAGAAGGATTAACTTTTGTTTGCGAACAAGTTTAGAATTAACTAAACTATGTTCTAGTGATTACAAGTTTAAACCTTCGAATAAGATAGCTTTATATGTATGAATCGAATGATGTTATGAACATCATTACTACCTTAAGTTCCTTGGATGAACCTACTGGAAAAGAGAAAAATGGATCTAGCTTCAATGGATCCTTGGATGGCTCAAAGTTCTTGAAGCAAAATCATGACACGAAAACAAGTTCAAGTAAGATCATCACTTGAAATAAGATTGTTATAGTTATAGAAATTGAACCAAAGTTTGAATATGATTATTACCTTGTATTAGAATGATAACCTACTGTAAGAAACAAAGATTTCTTGAGGTTGGATGATCACCTTACAAGATTGGAAGTGAGCTAGCAAACTTGAAAGTATTCTTGATTTTATGAAACTAGAACTTTTGGAATTTATGAAGAACACTTAGAACTTGAAGATAGAACTTGAGAGAGTTCAATTAGATGAAGAAAATTGAAGAATGAAAGTGTTTGTAGGTGTTTTTGGTCGTTGGTGTATGGATTAGATATAAAGGATATGTAATTTTGTTTTCATGTAAATAAGTCATGAATGATTACTCATATTTTTGTAATCTTATGAGATATTTCATGCTAGTTGCCAAATGATGGTTCCCACATGTGTTAGGTGACTCACATGGGCTGCTAAGAGCTGATCATTGGAGTGTATATACCAATAGTACATACATCTAAAAGCTGTGTATTGTACGAGTACGAATACGGGTGCATACGAGTAGAATTGTTGATGAAACTGAACGAGAATGTAATTGTAAGCATTTTTGTTAAGTAGAAGTATGTTGATAAGTGTATTGAAGTCTTTCAAAAGTGTATAAATACATATTAAAACACTACATGTATATATATTTTAACTGAGTCGTTAAGTCATCGTTAGTCGTTACATGTAAGTGTTGTTTTGAAACCTTTAGGTTAACGATCTTGTTAAATGTTGTTAACCCAATGTTTATAATATCAAAAGAGATTTTAAATTATTATATTATCATGATATTATGATGTACGAATATCTCTTAATATGATATATATACATTAAATGTCGTTACAACGATAAACGTTACATATATGTCTCGTTTCAAAATCATTAAGTTAGTAGTCTTGTTTTTACATATGTAGTTCATTGTTAATATACTTAATGATATGTTTACTTATCATAGTATCATGTTAACTATATATATATCCATATATATGTCATCATATAGTTTTTACAAGTTTTAACGTTCGTGAATCACCGGTCAACTTGGGTGGTCAATTGTCTATATGAAACATATTTCAATTAATCAAGTCTTAACAAGTTTGATTGCTTAACATGTTGGAAACATTTAATCATGTAAATATCAATCTCAATTAATATATATAAACATGGAAAAGTTCGGGTCACTACAGTACATACCCGTTAAATAAATTTCGTCCCGAAATTTTAAGCTGTTGAAGGTGTTGACGAATCTTCTGGAAATAGATGCGGGTATTTCTTCTTCATCTGATCTTCACGCTCCCAGGTGAACTCGGGTCCTCTACGAGCATTCCATCGAACCTTAACAATTGGTATCTTGTTTTGCTTAAGTCTTTTAACCTCACGATCCATTATTTCGACTGGTTTTTCGATGAATTGAAGTTTTTCGTTGATTTGGATTTCATCTAACGGAATAGTGAGATCTTCTTTAGCAAAACATTTCTTTAAATTCGAGACGTGGAAAGTGTTATGTACAGCCGCGAGTTGTTGAGGTAACTCTAGTCGGTAAGCTACTGGTCCGACACGATCAATAATCTTGAATGGTCCAATATACCTTGGATTTAATTTCCCTCGTTTACCAAATCTAACAACGCCTTTCCAAGGTGCAACTTTAAGCATGACCATCTCTCCAATTTCAAATTCTATATCTTTTCTTTTAATGTCAGCGTAGCTCTTTTGTCGACTTTGGGCGGTTTTCAACCGTTGTTGAATTTGGATGATCTTCTCGGTAGTTTCTTGTATAATCTCCGGACCCGTAATCTGTCTATCCCCCACTTCACTCCAACAAATCGGAGACCTGCACTTTCTACCATAAAGTGCTTCAAACGGCGCCATCTCAATGCTTGAATGGTAGCTGTTGTTGTAGGAAAATTCTGCTAATGGTAGATGTCGATCCCAACTGTTTCCGAAATCAATAACACATGCTCGTAGCATGTCTTCAAGCGTTTGTATCGTCCTTTCGCTCTGCCCATCAGTTTGTGGATGATAGGCAGTACTCATGTCTAGACGAGTTCCTAATGCTTGCTGTAATGTCTGCCAGAATCTTGAAATAAATCTGCCATCCCTATCAGAGATAATAGAGATTGGTATTCCATGTCTGGAGATGACTTCCTTCAAATACAGTCGTGCTAACTTCTCCATCTTGTCATCTTCTCTTATTGGTAGGAAGTGTGCGGATTTGGTGAGACGATCAACTATTACCCAAATAGTATCAAAACCACTTGCAGTCCTTGGCAATTTAGTGATGAAATCCATGGTAATGTTTTCCCATTTCCATTCCGGGATTTCGGGTTGTTGAAGTAGACCTGATGGTTTTTGATGCTCAGCTTTGACCTTAGAACACGTCAAACATTCTCCTACGTATTTAGCAACATCGGCTTTCATACCCGGCCACCAAAAATGTTTCTTGAGATCCTTGTACATCTTCCCCGTTCCAGGATGTATTGAGTATCTGGTTTTATGAGCTTCTCTAAGTACCATTTCTCTCATATCTCCAAATTTTGGTACCCAAATCCTTTCAGCCCTATACCGGGTTCCGTCTTCCCGAATATTAAGATGCTTCTCCGATCCTTTGGGTATTTCAACCTTTAAATTTCCCTCTTTTAAAACTCCTTGTTGCGCCTCCTTTATTTGAGTAGTAATGTTATTATGAATCATTATATTCATAGATTTTACTCGAATGGGTTCTCTATCCTTCCTGCTCAAGGCATCGGCTACCACATTTGCCTTCCCCGGGTGGTAACGAATCTCAAAATCGTAATCATTCAATAATTCAATCCACCTACGCTGCCTCATATTCAGTTGTTTCTGATTAAATATGTGTTGAAGACTTTTGTGGTCGGTATATATAATACTTTTGACCCCATATAAGTAGTGCCTCCAAGTCTTTAATGCAAAAACAACCGCGCCTAATTCCAAATCATGCGTCGTATAATTTTGTTCGTGAATCTTCAATTGTCTAGACGCATAAGCAATCACCTTCGTTCGTTGCATTAATACACAACCGAGACCTTGCTTTGATGCGTCACAATAAATCACAAAATCATCATTCCCTTCAGGCAATGACAATATAGGTGCCGTAGTTAGCTTTTTCTTCAATAACTGAAACGCTTTCTCTTGTTCATCATTCCATTCAAATTTCTTCCCTTTATGCGTTAATGCAGTCAAGGGTTTTGCTATTCTGGAAAAGTCTTGGATGAACCTTCTGTAGTAACCAGCTAGTCCTAAAAACTGGCGTATGTGTTTCGGAGTTTTCGGGGTTTCCCACTTTTCAACAGTTTCTATCTTTGCCGGATCCACCTTAATACCTTCTTTGTTCACTATGTGACCGAGGAATTGAACTTCTTCCAACCAAAATGCACACTTTGAAAACTTAGCGTACAATTCTTCCTTCCTCAATACTTCTAACACCTTTCTCAAATGTTCACCGTGTTCTTGGTCATTCTTTGAGTAAATAAGTATGTCATCAATGAAAACAATGACAAACTTGTCAAGGTATGGTCCACACACTCGGTTCATAAGGTCCATGAACACAGCTGGTGCATTAGTTAAACCAAACGGCATGACCATAAACTCGTAATGACCGTAACGTGTTCTGAAAGCAGTCTTTGGAATATCATCTTCTTTCACCCGCATTTGATGATACCCGGAACGTAAGTCAATCTTTGAATAAACAGACGAGCCTTGTAGTTGATCAAATAAGTCGTCGATTCTCGGTAGTGGGTAGCGGTTCTTGATGGTAAGTTTGTTCAACTCTCGGTAGTCGATACACAACCTGAATGTACCATCATTCTTCTTGACAAACAAAACAGGAGCTCCCCACGGTGATGTGCTTGGTCGAATGAAACCACGCTCTAAAAGTTCTTGTAATTGGCTTTGCAGTTCTTTCATCTCACTGGGTGCGAGTCTGTAAGGAGCACGAGCTATTGGTGCAGCTCCTGGTACAAGATCTATTTGAAATTCAACGGATCGATGTGGGGGTAATCCCGGTAATTCTTTCGGAAATACATCGGGAAATTCTTTTGCAATGGGAACATTATTGATGCTCTTTTCTTCAGTTTGTACTTTCTCGACGTGTGCTAGAACAGCATAGCAACCTTTTCTTATTAGTTTTTGTGCCTTCAAATTACTAATAAGATGTAGCTTCGTGTTGCCCTTTTCTCCGTACACCATTAAGGGTTTTCCTTTTTCTCGTATAATGCGAATTGCATTTTTGTAACAAACGATCTCCGCTTTCACTTCTTTCAACCAGTCCATACCGATTATCACATCAAAACTCCCTAACTCTACTGGTATCAAATCAATCTTAAATGTTTCGCTAACCAGTTTAATTTCTCGATTCCGACATATATTATCTACTGAAATTAATTTACCATTTGCTAATTCGAGTAAAAATTTACTATCCAAAGGTGTCAATGGACAACTTAATTTAGCACAAAAATCTCTACTCATATAGCTTCTATCCGCACCCGAATCAAATAAAACGTAAGCAGATTTATTGTCAATAAGAAACGTACCCGTAACAAGCTCCGGGTCTTCCTGTGCCTCTGCCGCATTAATATTGAAAACTCTTCCACGGCCTTGTCCATTCGTGTTCTCCTGGTTCGGGCAATTTCTAATAATGTGGCCCGGTTTTCCACATTTATAACAAACTACATTGGCATAACTTGCTCCGACACTACTTGCTCCGCCATTACTCGTTCCGACACCATTTGTTCCTTTCGTTCTATTAACCCCTGGTCCGTAGACCTCACACTTCGCCGCGCTATGACCATTTCTTTTACACTTGTTGCAAAATTTGGTGCAGAACCCCGAGTGATTCTTTTCACACCTTTGGCATAGCTGCTTCTGATTGTTGTTGTTGTTGCGGTTATTATTGTTGTTGGGATGATTGTTGTAGTTGCTGTTGTTGTTGTTGTTGTTGTTGTTGTTGTTGGGCCGTTTGTTGTAGTTGCGATTGATGTTGCGATTGTTGGGATAATTGTTGCGATTATTGTTGTAATTGCTGTTGTTGTTGTATTGGTGATTCTTATCACCGTTTTCCTCCCACTTTCTTTTGACTTGCTTCCCATTGGCCTCTTCAGCAGTCTGTTCTTTAATTCTTTCTTCAATTTGGTTCACGAGTTTGTGAGCCATTCTACATGCCTGTTGTATGGAGGCGGGCTCGTGTGAACTTATATCTTCTTGGATTCTTTCCGGTAATCCTTTCACAAACGCGTCGATCTTCTCTTCCTCATCTTCGAATGCTCCCGGACACAATAGGCACAATTCTGTGAATCGTCTTTCGTACGTGGTAATATCAAATCCTTGGGTTCGTAACCCTCTAAGTTCTTTCTTGAGCTTATTGACCTCGGTTCTGGGACGGTACTTCTCGTTCATCAAGTGCTTGAATGCTGACCACGGTAGTGCGTACGCATCATCTTGTCCCACTTGCTCTAGATAGGTATTCCACCATGTTAACGCAGAACCTGTGAAGGTATGCGTAGCGTACTTTACTTTGTCCTCTTCAGTACACTTACTTATGGCAAACACCGATTCAACCTTCTCGGTCCACCGTTTCAATCCGATCGGTCCTTCGGTTCCATCAAATTCCAAAGGTTTGCAGGCAGTGAATTCTTTGTAGGTGCATCCTACACGATTTCCTGTACTGCTAGATCCAAGGTTATTGTTGGTATGTAGCGCAGCCTGTACTGCGGCTATGTTTGAAGCTAGAAAAGTACGGAATTCCTCTTCATTCATATTCACGGTGTGTCGAGTAGTCGGTGCCATTTCCTTCAAAATAGTTAAATGGAACAAGTTAATCATACAGAATATTAAGAGTAGTTAATAGTATTTCGTAGCATAATATGAACTCATTTATAAAAGCTTTTTCTTCATATTAGCGTTTTATAAGTTTAAATTCGGGTAGTACCTACCCGTTAAGTTCATACTTAGTAGCTAATATACAATTCAACTACTACAATTCTATATGAAAAACTGATTATAATAATATTTCGCGTTCAAACTTTTATACAATATTTTACAAACTTACAATACCGCTTATTTTACATAAAGCATGAAATATAGCACACAATAACTTTGATACAAGATAGTTGTGAAGATAATTCTAGCTAGTACACAAGTCGTTCAGCAAAGGCAATAAAGACACGTAATTCATACGTCCAGAAACAAGTCATGCATTCTGGTTTTACTAGGACTACTTCCCATCCTTGGTCTTGTGCAACATAACCGTTATGGCCGTTGATAAGACAGCGTGTTGTAACGTCGTCAAAGGGACGAGGGTTACGTAATGTCCAACAGTCCCGTAATAATCTAAAAACCTCATTTCTTACCCCAATTACCGACTCCGTCACTTGTGGAAACGTTTTGTTTAATAGTTGTAGCCCGATGTTCTTGTTCTCACTTTGGTGAGAAGCGAACATTACTAATCCGTAAGCATAACATGCTTCTTTATGTTGCATGTTAGCCGCTTTTTCTAAATCACGAAGTCCAATATTCGGATATATTGAGTCAAAATAATTTCTTAACCCGTTGCGTAAAATAGCATTTGGGTTCCCCGCAATATATGCGTCAAAGTAAACACATCGTAACTTATGGGTTTCCCAATGTGATATCCCCCATCTTTCAAACGAAAGTCTCTTATAAACCAAGACATTCTTGGAACATTCTTCGAATGTCTTACAAACTGATCTCGCCTTAAATAGTTGTGCCGAAGAATTCTGGCCGACTCTAGACAAGATTTCATCAATCATGTCTCCGGGTAGGTCTCTTAAAATATTGGGTTGTCTATCCATTTTGTGTTTTTAAACTGTAAAATATACAAGAGTTAGATTCATAAAAAAAATACTTATTAATACAAGCAATTTTTACATATATCATAAAGCATAAGAACACTATATTCCATATATTACACCACACGAATACAACTATCTTATTCCGACTCGCTCGTTTCTTCTTCTTCGGTTTTGGTTCGTTTTGCCAAGTTTCTAGGGATATATGATGTTCCCCTAATACGAGCCGTCGTTGTCCACATTGGTTTAGAAAAACCTGGTGGTTTAGAGGTTCCCGGGTCATTGTTACAACTTAAGGACTTCGGGGGTTGACGATACATATAAAGTTCATCGGGGTTGGAATTAGATTTCTCTATTTTTATGCCCTTTCCCTTATTATTTTCTTTTGCCTTTTTAAATTCAGTTGGGGTAATTTCTATAACATCATCGGAATTCTCGTCGGAATCCGATTCATCGGAGAATTGGTAATCCTCCCAATATTTTGCTTCCTTGGCGGAAACACCATTGACCATAATTAACTTTGGTCGGTTGGTTGAGGATTTTCTTTTACTTAACCGTTTTATTATTTCCCCCACCGGTTCTATTTCTTCATCCGGTTCCGATTCTTCTTCCGGTTCCGATTCTTCTTCCGGTTCCGACTCTTCTTCCGGTTCCTCTTCGGGAACTTGTGAATCAGTCCACAAATCATTCCAATTTACATTTGACTCTTCATTATTATTAGGTGAGTCAATGGGACTTGTTCTAGAGGTAGACATCTATCACATAATATCAAACACGTTAAGAGATTAATATATCACATAATATTCATATGTTAAAAATATATAGTTTCCAACAAAAATGTTAAGCAATCATTTTTAAAGAAAATACGGTCGAAGTCCAGACTCACTAATGCATCCTAACAAACTCGATAAGACACACTAATGCAAATTTTCTGGTTCTCTAAGACCAACGCTCGGATACCAACTGAAATGTCCCGTTCTTATTGATTAAAAACGTTCCATATTAATTGATTTCGTTGCGAGGTTTTGACCTCTATATGAGACGTTTTTCAAAGACTGCATTCATTTTTAAACAAACCATAACCTTTATTTCATCAATAAAGGTTTAAAAAGCTTTACGTAGATTATCAAATAATGATAATCTAAAATATCCTGTTTACACACGACCATTACATAATGGTTTACAATACAAATATGTTACAACAAAATAAGTTTCTTGAATGCAGTTTTTACACAATATCATACAAGCATGGACTCCAAATCTTGTCCTTATTTAAGTATGCGACAGCGGAAGCTCTTAATAATCACCTGAGAATAAACATGCTTAAAACGTCAACAAAAATGTTGGTGAGTTATAGGTTTAACCTATATATATCAAATCATAATAATAGACCACAAGATTTCATATTTCAATACACATCCCATACATAGAGATAAAAATCATTCATATGGTGAACACCTGGTAACCGACATTAACAAGATGCATATATATAAGAATATCCCCATCATTCCGGGACACCCTTCGGATATGATATAAATTTCGAAGTACTAAAGCATCCGGTACTTTGGATGGGGTTTGTTAGGCCCAATAGATCTATCTTTAGGATTCGCGTCAATTAGGGTGTCTGTTCCCTAATTCTTAGATTACCAGACTTAATAAAAAGGGGCATATTCGATTTCGATAATTCAACCATAGAATGTAGTTTCACGTACTTGTGTCTATTTTGTAAATCATTTATAAAACCTGCATGTATTCTCATCCCAAAAATATTAGATTTTAAAAGTGGGACTATAACTCACTTTCACAGATTTTTACTTCGTCGGGAAGTAAGACTTGGCCACTGGTTGATTCACGAACCTATAACAATATATACATATATATCAAAGTATGTTCAAAATATATTTACAACACTTTTAATATATTTTGATGTTTTAAGTTTATTAAGTCAGCTGTCCTCGTTAGTAACCTACAACTAGTTGTCCACAGTTAGATGTACAGAAATAAATCGATAAATATTATCTTGAATCAATCCACGACCCAGTGTATACGTATCTCAGTATTGATCACAACTCAAACTATATATATTTTGGAATCAACCTCAACCCTGTATAGCTAACTCCAACATTCACATATAGAGTGTCTATGGTTGTTCCGAAATATATATAGATGTGTCGACATGATAGGTCGAAACATTGTATACGTGTCTATGGTATCTCAAGATTACATAATATATAATACAAGTTGATTAAGTTATGGTTGGAATAGATTTGTTACCAATTTTCACGTAGCTAAAATGAGAAAAATTATCCAATCTTGTTTTACCCATAACTTCTTCATTTTAAATCCGTTTTGAGTGAATCAAATTGCTATGGTTTCATATTGAACTCTATTTTATGAATCTAAACAAAAAAAGTATAGGTTTCTAGTCGGAAAAATAAGTTACAAGTCGTTTTTGTAAAGGTAGTCATTTCAGTCGAAAGAACGACGTCTAGATGACCATTTTAGAAAACATACTTCCACTTTGAGTTTAACCATAATTTTTGGATATAGTTTCATGTTCATAATAAAAATCATTTTCTCAGAATAACAACTTTTAAATCAAAGTTTATCATAGTTTTTAATTAACTAACCCAAAACAGCCCGCGGTGTTACTACGACGGCGTAAATCCGGTTTTACGGTGTTTTTCGTGTTTCCAGGTTTTAAATCATTAAGTTAGCATATCATATAGATATAGAACATGTTTTTAGTTGATTTTAAAAGTCAAGTTAGAAGGATTAACTTTTGTTTGCGAACAAGTTTAGAATTAACTAAACTATGTTCTAGTGATTACAAGTTTAAACCTTCGAATAAGATAGCTTTATATGTATGAATCGAATGATGTTATGAACATCATTACTACCTTAAGTTCCTTGGATGAACCTACTGGAAAAGAGAAAAATGGATCTAGCTTCAATGGATCCTTGGATGGCTCAAAGTTCTTGAAGCAAAATCATGACACGAAAACAAGTTCAAGTAAGATCATCACTTGAAATAAGATTGTTATAGTTATAGAAATTGAACCAAAGTTTGAATATGATTATTACCTTGTATTAGAATGATAACCTACTGTAAGAAACAAAGATTTCTTGAGGTTGGATGATCACCTTACAAGATTGGAAGTGAGCTAGCAAACTTGAAAGTATTCTTGATTTTATGAAACTAGAACTTTTGGAATTTATGAAGAACACTTAGAACTTGAAGATAGAACTTGAGAGAGTTCAATTAGATGAAGAAAATTGAAGAATGAAAGTGTTTGTAGGTGTTTTTGGTCGTTGGTGTATGGATTAGATATAAAGGATATGTAATTTTGTTTTCATGTAAATAAGTCATGAATGATTACTCATATTTTTGTAATCTTATGAGATATTTCATGCTAGTTTCCAAATGATGGTTCCCACATGTGTTAGGTGACTCACATGGGCTGCTAAGAGCTGATCATTGGAGTGTATATACCAATAGTACATACATCTAAAAGCTGTGTATTGTACGAGTACGAATACGGGTGCATACGAGTAGAATTGTTGATGAAACTGAACGAGAATGTAATTGTAAGCATTTTTGTTAAGTAGAAGTATGTTGATAAGTGTATTGAAGTCTTTCAAAAGTGTATAAATACATATTAAAACACTACATGTATATATATTTTAACTGAGTCGTTAAGTCATCGTTAGTCGTTACATGTAAGTGTTGTTTTGAAACCTTTAGGTTAACGATCTTGTTAAATGTTGTTAACCCAATGTTTATAATATCAAAAGAGATTTTAAATTATTATATTATCATGATATTATGATGTACGAATATCTCTTAATATGATATATATACATTAAATGTCGTTACAACGATAAACGTTACATATATGTCTCGTTTCAAAATCATTAAGTTAGTAGTCTTGTTTTTACATATGTAGTTCATTGTTAATATACTTAATGATATGTTTACTTATCATAGTATCATGTTAACTATATATATATATCCATATATATGTCATCATATAGTTTTTACAAGTTTTAACGTTCGTGAATCACCGGTCAACTTGGGTGGTCAATTGTCTATATGAAACATATTTCAATTAATCAAGTCTTAACAAGTTTGATTGCTTAACATGTTGGAAACATTTAATCATGTAAATATCAATCTCAATTAATATATATAAACATGGAAAAGTTCGGGTCACTACATTTTACTCTTTACATTTTTGGGCTGAGAATACATGCGCTACTTTTATAACTGTTTTTATGAAATGAATACAAATACTAAAACTGATTTTTCGTGAGTTCATCTGCTCCCTTTTTATCTATATTTTTGGGCTGAGAATACATGCGCAACTTTTATAATTGTTTTACACGTATCAACTATTAAACTGTGATATGTTGGGCTATGACCAGCAAGTCCCCAACCGACAAGTATAAATGATAACTTGTTACGGGGCAAACTTGAAAGTCTAGTCTAAATACAAGTACCAACTATTAAACTGTGATATGTTGGGCTATGACCAGCAAGTTCCCAAACGACAAGTATAAACGATAACTTGTTACGGGGCAAACTTGAAAGTCTAGTCTAAATATCAGTACCAACTGGTAAAACTATGCTATACTCAGCTATGTCCGACTAAGTCCCTACAGTGATATTTTTAATTGCTGCGGCATTCTTAATTATTGGGGATAGGCCTATCGGGAGTAACGTCCCCGATACATTTGACTAAGTCTTTGTATTACTTGATAATGAAATTAAACGACAAGGACAGAACAACTTGTCACGGGGCAAACAACGTTTAGTCTAAATATCACGCACTGGCATAAATTTTGATCCTGCGGGAGATCAACTTTACAAACTAAATCTTGTGGTCTATATCTAATACTGAAATCATTATTTATGACAAACCTATGAACTCACTCAACCTAGGGGTGACTTTTTAAGCATGTTTATTCTCAGGTACTTAAATATTGCTTCCGCTGTATATCTACTACTTTGATGATGATTGCTTGCTATGCTTGGAGTCTTCATTACATATCATATCAATTAAAGACATATTTATCTTCCGCTGCAAAACTCAACAAAACGTCTCATGCAGAGTCGTTCTCGTTTATACAACTGTGATTTGATATAATTAGACACAAATACCCCAGGCCCTATTTGGGGGTGTCACAGATTGGTATCAGAGCAGGTTGTTGTAGAGAACCAGGATTGCATTTTATGTGTGCCTTATACAATTAGGTACCTTAGCAATGTAGGACTACAACTTTCCCTGACCATAGTGCCTTTAATTGTTGCCTTTAACTGTTAAATACTACACTATGCCTTAGAAACTATGCTTATTAAATTCTTTAATATTTCTTAGAATACCGAGCCAATCAGAGAACTCTGTCTACTCTCCAATTATGCCACCACATTTAAATGTGATACCTGTTGATTCTGCTAACTCTGGATCTAATCACTCACCGGTATATAAACCAACGAGTACTTCTGAATGGGAAGCTATTCAAAGCCTTCCTAACTACAATGGTGACTACTCAGGCTACGAGCCCGAAAAAGAGGAGGAATCGTCCAAACACTTATCTCTAAAGAGAAAGCAAACCGAAACCGCTACTGCTGATAAAGCCGGTCCATCAAAAAGGGCTAGCTCACCATCTCGTGAAAACATCGCTCAGATAGAGGCGCGTCTAAATAACTTAGAGAAAGAAAACAAAATCTTGAAAGAAATCATCATAAAATCCTTCGAAACTCGAACCGAAAGGCTAGAAGAACTTGTAAAGTATAACACAGAAAAAGTGATGGAGAAGGTGATGAAAGTGAAGGATGATGAAGAATGCAATACCCGCTGGGGAAAATAATCTCTTGCCTATTTGAGAGAAGATGTCAACCTTAGATTTAAAATGGAGGAAGACCACATGAATAGTCAACTTTCTATGAGGGACTACATGTACCATGTAATCAACAATGATGTTTCTAATCTTTATAATAACCTCGAGTATCTTTATGAAGAACAAAAGGAGAAGAACGACAAGTTTGAGAAGTTTATGAAGGAGGTTGAGGACGAGAAGAAGAAATATGAAGACTACTTCAATCTTAATATTTCCTAGTTATTTTTCCTATTTTCTATAAAATAAAGTGTTTCGTTTATATCATATTCATCTTTATTCCATTTAAATTTTTTTTCAAACTTATGACCTATCAGATTTATCAAACTTCTATATGAAGGTAACGGTTCGTCCACAAGCTCCTGCTACTACTCCAAACACTCACGTATCTTATGTCTTTATGCATCGGTTTGCGAATCGGAAAATGTCACAGGGTTATCACAGTATACGAATTGAAATTCTTTAATCAATATCTGGTTACAAATCTCAACACGTCATACCACCATTATTACATAAATGGATGACACATCATATCTTATCATATCTTATCATGTCTATCCCAGTAAACTTTGTCTACCACTTTTCCTAAATTTCCTCCGTAAATCACGGAAATATTTTTGCTATAAATACGTATTCAAGGAGACGAATATATCATTCAGTATTCAATACCCATTTCAAATCAAACCCTTATTCCAAACACATAATATGAATTTCTCGAACTCCTCGAGCTCCCACGGCAGCGTAACCGGAACAAACGAACCAATCAGCCATCATCTATTCTAGATGAATTGGGGATGGGTTCGTAGCCGACTCAATCAATGGAGGCAAGAAGAAGGTGATCCCTTCCACCAACCGAATTCACCTCTTGGCGAAGAACCTGAAGCGCTTACCGGCGAACCAGTCCGAAACACTATTTTCTCTCTTCTTTCCAGGGTATCCCGTCACGAATATATAATATCAAAGATTCTAGATCTTATTCACCCCCTTGTTCCAACCGCCAATCATCCCGGAATAGTAGAAGAAGTCAACGAGCTTCGCGCTCGAGTAGTGGCTCTGGAGAATATGGTGCGAAACCTACGAACACCAGCAGCAGCACCATCAGCATAACCAGTACCATCAGTACCATCAACATCACCACCAACAGCATCAGCTTCATCAACAACAATATTCGCATCCCATGCCTCAACATCACACTCAGTACCTCAAACATCAACATCATACGCCCATAGATACCAAGGAATATTTGTAATAATGAGTTAAGATGTATTGACTCATTCTTCAATTAACTAGTATGTACTACTTGGTTAATTCATATCACTAATATGCTATGATGTACACCTTTCGTTAATGACTTAACAATTATTAATCACTGCTTCAACACAATAAAATCCATCTCATAATAAATCAAGTGTAACGATGAATGTATTAATTCATAACTTCATTAGCGAAATATTTTGCGACAATTTTGAAATCTCTAAGATTTTGGAGATTATTTACTCTCGTTCCAAACCGCAAATCAGATGAGTTTAATATATATTAACTCATTAAATCCATGATTACATCTGAAGAACACATATACGAATGTATATCTTCATAAAGATTGTAAAATTCTGTTGTACAAACCGTTAATTGTGAAAATATTTTAACGGGTAGGTAATACCCGAGAAATATTTACATCTCACATTAATACACTGTACATTCTTCAATTTTGATTCATAAATCATTAATTATACGCACTACCTTCACAATGATACACAATCATCTTCATACAAAATCAATTACACATTCTGAAATTAACATATCGGAATTCAAGTAAAGCTTTAGCAGGTGTTATCTTCCTAAAGATTACTACATTCATGAATTATATTCATTCGTATTCTGCAATGAATTATCACATCAAACCATCGAAATTATCATTCATTACTTTTGAAATCAAGAACGCCTATTCGTTAACCATTAGATCCGTTGACGATTACAATCAGCGTTTAATCATCTAAAAAATAAAATTTCTTGAAACCATCTCGGATTGATAACCAATGATTCAGATATGGTAGCATTAAATGCAGAGGAAACAAAAGAATTTTTCCTCGTCATTGGATCTTAGAAATTCTAAGATATCACCGTATCTTTCGTTATAAATATCCTCTATATTTCTGAAGATGTAGTGACCCGAACTTTTCCATATTTATATATATATTAAATGAAATTGTTATTTACATGATTAAGTGTTTCCAACATGTTAAGCAATCAAACTTATTAAGACTTGATTAATTGAAATAGGTTTCATATAGACAATTGACCACCCAAGTTGACCGGTGATTCCCGAAAGTTAAAACTTGTAAAAACTATACGATGACATATATATGGTTATATATATAGTTAACATGATTTTATTATTAGTATGTATCTCATTAGGTATTTTAACAATGAGTTATATACATAAAAATGAGACTATTAATTTAAGAAACTCTAAAACGATATATATAACGATTATCGTTATAACAACGTCTTACTAGGTACATATGAATCATATTAAGATATTGATACACTTGGTTAATTATGTTAAATGATAAGTAAATATATTATTAAGTGTATTAACAATGAAATACATATGTAAAAATAAGACTACTAACTTAATGATTTCGAAACGAGACATATATGTAACGATTATCGTTGTAGCGACATTTAACTGTATATATATCATACTAAGATATATTATATATCATAATATCATGATAATATAACAATTTAACATCTCATTTGTTATAATAAATAATGGGTTAACAACATTCAACAAGATCGTTAACCTAAAGGTTTCAAAACAACATTTACATGTAACGACTAACGATGACTTAACGACTCAGTTAAAATGTATATACATGTAGTGTTTTAATATGTATTCATACACTTTTGAAAGACTTCAAGACACTTATCAAAATACTTCTACTTAACAAAAATGCTTACAATTACATCCTCGTTCAGTTTCATCAACAATTCTACTCGTATGCACCCGTATTCGTACTCGTACAATACACAGCTTTTAGATGTATGTACTATTGGTATATACACTCCAATGATCAGCTCTTAGCAGCCCATGTGAGTCACCTAACACATGTGGGAACCATCATTTGGCAACTAGCATAAAATATCTCATAAATTTACAAAAATATGAGTAATCATTCATGACTTATTTACATGAAAACAAAATTTCATATCCTTTATATCTAATCCATACACCAACGACCAAAAACACCTACAAACACTTTCAGTCTTCAATTTTCTTCATCTAATTGATCTCTCTCAAGTTCTATCTTCAAGTTCTAAGTGTTCTTCATAAATTCCAAAAGTTCTAGTTTCATAAAATCAAGAATACTTCCAAGATTGCAAGTTTACTTCCAAGTTTTCTAAATCCATTCCAAGTAATCATCCAAGATCAAGAAACCTTTGTTAATTACAGTAGGTTATCTTTCTAATACAAGGTAATAATCATATTCAAACTTGAATTCAATTTCTATAACTATAACAATCTTATTTCGAGTGGAAATCTTACTTGAAATTGTTTTCGTGTCATGATTCTGCTTCAAGAACTTTCAAGCCATCCAAGGATCCTTTGAAGCTAGATCTATTTTTCTCATTTCCAGTAGGTTTATCCAAGGAACTTGAGGTAGTAATGATGTTCATAACATCATTCTATTCATACATATAAAGCTATCTTATTCAAAGGTTTAAACTTGTAATCACTAGAACATTGTTTAGTTAATTCTAAACTTGTTCGCAAATAAAAGTTAATCCTTCTAACTTAACTTTTAAAATCAACTAAACACATGTTCTATATCTATATGATATGCTAACTTAATGATTTAAAACCTGGAAACACGAAAAACACCGTAAAACCGGATTTACGCCGTCGTAGTAACACCGCGGGCTGTTTTGGGTTAGTTAATTAAAAACTATGTTAAACTTTGATTTAAAAGTTGTTATTCTGGGAAAATGATTTTTATTATGAACATGAAACTATATCCAAAAATTATGGTTAAACTCAAAGTGGAAGTATGTTTTCTAAAATGGTCATCTAGACGTCGTTCTTTCGACTGAAATGACTACCTTTACAAAAATAACTTGTAACTTATTTTTCCGACTATAAACCTATACTTTTTCTATTTAGATTCATAAAATAGAGTTCAATATGAAACTATAGCAATTTGATTCACTCAAAACGGATTTAAAATGAAGAAGTTATGGGTAAAACAAGATTGGATAATTTTTCTCATTTTATTAGCTACGTGAAAATTGGTAACAAATCTATTCCAACCATAACTTAATCAACTTGTATTGTATATTATGTAATCTTGAGATACCATAGACACGTATACAATGTTTCGACCTATCATGTCGACACATCTATATATATTTCGGAACAACCATAGACACTCTATATGTGAATGTTGGAGTTAGCTATACAGGGTTGAGGTTGATTCCAAAATATATATAGTTTGAGTTGTGATCAATACTGAGATACGTATACACTGGGTCGTGGATTGATTCAAGATAATATTTATCGATTTATTTCTGTACATCTAACTGTGGACAACTAGTTGTAGGTTACTAACGAGGACAGCTGACTTAATAAACTTAAAACATCAAAATATATTAAAAGTGTTGTAAATATATTTTGAACATACTTTGATATATATGTATATATTTTTATAGGTTCGTGAATCAACCAGTGGCCAAGTCTTACTTCCCGACGAAGTAAAAATCTGTGAAAGTGAGTTATAGTCCCACTTTTAAAATCTAATATTTTTGGAATGAGAATACATGCAGGTTTTATAAATGATTTACAAAATAGACACAAGTACGTGAAACTACATTCTATGGTTGAATTATCGAAATCGAATATGCCCCTTTTTATTAAGTCTGGTAATCTAAGAATTAGGGAACAGACACCCTAATTGACGCAAATCCTAAAGATAGATCTATTGGGCCTAACAAACCCCATCCAAAGTACCGGATGCTTTAGTACTTCAAAATTTATATCATATACGAAGGGTGTCCCGGAATGATGGGGATATTCTTATATATGCATCTTGTTAATGTCGGTTACCAGGTGTTCACCATATGAATGATTTTTATCTCTATGTATGGGATGTGTATTGAAATATGAAATCTTGTGGTCTATTGTTACGATTTGATATATATAGGTTAAACCTATAACTCACCAACATTTTTGTTGACGTTTAAAGCATGTTTATTCTGAGGTGAATACTAAGAGCTTCCGCTGTTGCATACTAAAATAAGGACAAGATTTGGAGTCCATGTTTGTATGATATTGTGTAAAAACTGCATTCAAGAAACTGATTTCGATGTAACATATTTATATTGTAAACCATTATGTAATGGTCGTGTGTAAACATGATATTTTAGATTATCATAATTTGATAATCTACGTAAAGCTTTTTAAACCTTTATTTATGAAATAAAGGTTATGGTTTGTTTTAAAAATGAATGCAGTCTTTGAAAAACGTCTCATATAGAGGTCAAAACCTCGCAACGAAATCAATTAATATGGAACATTTTTAATCAATAAGAACGGGACATTTCAGTTGGTATCCGAGTGTTGGTCTTAGAGAACCAGAAAAATTGCATTAGTGTGTCTTATCGAGTTTGTTAGGATGCATTAGTGAGTCTGGACTTCGACCGTGTTTTCTTTAAAAATGATTGCTTAACATTTTTGTTGGAAAATATATATTATTAACATGTATATATTATGTGATATATTAATCTCTTAACATGTTTGATATTGTGTGATAGATGTCTACCTCTAGCACAAATCCCATTGACTCACCTAATAATAACGAAGAGTTGAATATATATTGAACTGATTCACAAGTTCCCGAAGAAGAACCGGAAGAAGAATCACAACCGGAAGAGGAGGAACCGGAGGAGGAAATAGAACCGGTGGGGGAAATAATAAAACGGTTAAGTAAAAGAAAATCCCCAACTAACCGACCAAGGTTAATTATGGTCAATGGTGTTTCCGCCAAGGAAGCAAAATTTTGGGAGGATTATCAATTCTCCGATGAATCGGATTCCGACGAGAATTCCGATGATGTTATAGAAATTACCCCAACTGAATTTAAAAAGGCAAAAGAAAATAATAAGGGAAAGGGCATAAAAATAGAGAAATCTAATTCCAACCCCGATGAACTTTATATGTATCGTCAACCCCCGAAGCCCGTAAGTTGTAACAATGTCCCGGGAACCTCTAAACCACCAGGTTTTTTTAAACCGTTGTGGAAAACGACAGCTCGTATTAGGGGAACATCATATATCCCTAGAAATTTGGCAAAACGAACCAAAACTGAAGAAGAAGAAACGAGCGAGTCGGAATAAGATAGTTGTATTCGTGTGGTGTAATATATGTAATATAGTGTGCTTATGCTTTATGATATATGTAAAAATTGCTTGTATTAATAAGTATTTTTTTTTATGAATCTAACTCTTGTCTATTTTACAGTATAAAAACACAAAATGGATAGACAACCCAATATTTTAAGAGACCTACCCGGAGACATGATTGATGATATCTTGTCTAGAGTCGGTCAGAATTCTTCGGCACAACTATTTACGGCGAAATCAGTTTGTAAGACATTCGAAGAACGTTCCAAGAATGTCTTGGTTTATAAGAGACTTTCGTTTGAAAGATGGGGGATATCACATTGGGAAACCCATAAGTTACGATGTGTTTACTTTGACGCATATATTCCGGGGAACCCAAATGCTATTTTACGCAATGGGTTAAGAAATTATTTTGACTCAATGTATCCGAATATAGGACTTCATGATTTGGAAAAGCGGCTAACATGCAACATAAAGAAGCATGCTATGCTTACGGGTTAGTAATGTTCGCTTCTCACCAAAGTGAGAAAAAGAACATCGGGCTACAACTATTAAACAAAACGTTCCCACAAGTGACGGATTCGGTAATTGGGGTAAGAAATGAGTTTTTAGGTTATTACGAGACTGTTGGTCATTACGTAACCCTCGTCCCTTTGACGACGTTACAACACGCTGTCTTATCAACGGCCATAACGGTTATGTTCCACAAGACCAAGGATGAGAAGTAGTCCTAGTAAAACCAGAATGCATGACTTGTTTCTGGACGTATGAATTACGTGTCTTTATTGCCTTTGCTAAATGACTTGTGTACTAGCTAGAATTATCTTCACAACTATCTTGTATCAAAGTTATTGTGTGCTATATTTCATGCTTTATGTAAAATAAGCGGTATTGTAAGTTTGTAAAATATTGTATAAAAGTTTGAACGCGAAATATTATTATAATCAGTTTTTCATATAGAATTGTAGTAGTTGAATTGCATATTAGCTACTAAGTATGAACTTAACGGGTAGGTACTACCCGAATTTAAACTTATAAAACGCTAATATGAAGAAAAAGCTTTTATAAATGAGTTCATATTATGCTACGAAATACTATTAACTACTCTTAATATTCTGTATGATTAACTTGTTCCATTTGAATATTTTGAAGGAAATGGCACCGACTACTCGACACACCATGAATATGAATGAAGAGGAATTCCGTACTTTTCTAGCTTCAAACATAGCTGCAGTACAGGCTGCGCTACATACCAACAATAACCTTGGATCTAGCAGTACAGGAAATCGTGTAGGATGCACCTACAAAGAATTCACTGCCTGCAAACCTTTGGAATTTGATGGAACCGAAGGACCGATCGGATTGAAACGGTGGACCGAGAAGGTCGAATCGGTGTTTGCCATAAGTAAGTGTACTGAAGAGGACAAAGTGAAGTACGCTACGCATACCTTCACAGGTTCTGCGCTAACATGGTGGAATACCTATCTAGAGCAAGTGGGACAAGATGATGCGTACGCACTACCGTGGTCAGCATTCAAGCACTTGATGAATGAGAAGTACCGTCCCAGAACCGAGGTCAATAAGCTCAAGACAAAACTTAGAGGGTTACGAACCCAAGGATTTGATATTACCACGTACGAAAGACGATTCACAGAATTGTGCCTATTGTGTCCGGGAGCATTCGAAGATGAGGAAGAGAAGATCGACACGTTTATGAAAGGATTACCGGAAAGAATCCAAGAAGATATAAGTTCACACGAGCCCTCCTCTATACAACAGGCATGTAGAATGGCTCACAAACTAGTGAACTAGATTGAGGAAAGAATTAAAGAATAGACAGCTGAAGAGGCCAATGTGAAGCAAGTCAAAAGAATGTGGGAGGAAAACGGTGATAAGAATCACAAATACAACAACAATAGCAATTACAATAATAATCGCAACAATTATCCCAACAATCGCAACATCAATCGCAACTACAACAAACGGTCCAACAACAACAACAATAACAACAACAACAACAACAACAACAACAGCAACTACAACAATCATCCCAACAACAATAACAACCACAACAACAACAACAATCAGAAGCAGCTATGCCAAAGGTGTGAAAAGTATCACTCGGGGTTCTGCACCAAATTTTGCAACAAGTGTAAAAGAAATGGTCATAGCGCAGCGAAGTGTGAGGTCTATGGACCAGGGGTTAACAGAACGAAAGGAACAAATGGTGTCGGAACGAGTAATGGCAGAGCAAGTAGTGTCGGAGCAAGTTATGCCAATGTAGTTTGTTATAAATGTGGAAAACCGGGCCACATTATTAGAAATTGCCCGAACCAGGAGAACACGAATGGACAAGGCCGCGGAAGAGTTTTCAATATTAATGCGGCAGAGGCACAAGAAGACCCGAAGCTTGTTACGGGTACATTTCTTATTGACAATAAATCTGCTTATGTTTTATTTGATTCGGTTGCGGATAGAAGCTATATGAGTAGAGATTTTTGTGCTAAATTAAGTTGTCCATTGACGCCGTTGGATAGTAAATTTTTACTCGAATTAGCAAACGGTAAATTAATTTCAGCAGATAATATATGCCGGAATCGAGAAATTAAACTGGGTAGCGAAATATTTAAGATTGATTTGATACCAGTAGAGTTAGGGAGTTTTGATGTAATAGTTGGCATGGACTGGCTGAAGAAGGTGAAAGCAGAGATTGTATGTTATAAAAATGAAATTCGCATTGTACGAGAAGAAGGAGAACCCTTAATGGTGTACGGAGAAAAGGGCAACATGAAGCTACATCTTATTAGTAATTTGAAGGCACAAAAACTAATAAGAAAAGGTTGCTATGCTGTTCTAGCACACGTCGAGAAAGTTCAAACTGAAGAAAAGAGCATCAATGATGTTTCCGTCGCAAAAGAATTTCCCGATGTATTTCCGAAAGAATTACCGGGAATACCTGACGTGGTAGCGGAGTGGTATAAAATAGTTATTAATTTTGGCAGGAAATACTATTAAATACGGTACAATTTTACACAAGATATTTATTTTTTTATAGAATGGATATACTTAAACCTTGCTACAACACTTATAGGCAGTGTACCTAATCGTACAGTAGTGTAGTTTTTAGTAAGTCCGGTTCGTTCCACAGGGAATCTTTTTAAACAAAGCTTAACGCTATATTAGTTTACTTTTATAAAAATACAAATATATATATATATAAGTAATATTATTATTATAAAGGGGGGTTTTTATCGTTTAATGACCGGTTTGTCAATTTTAAAACTTTAGTCACAGTTAAAACCAAATGTAAAATATTAAAAATAAATACAAAACTTAAATTAAAGCATAAAGTAAATAACGATAATGAAATTGCGAATAATAAAAGTGCGATAAAATAAACTTGCGATAATTAAAAAGTACGATAATTAAAAGTGCAATTAAATATAATAACAATAAAAATGCGATAATTAGAAGTGCAATTAAATATAAAATAAAGGAAATTAAATATGAAATAAAAGAATTATGCTTATTTAAACTTCCGTAATTATGATGTTTGACGTGTTGATTTTAGTTTTATGCCCATGGGTTAATTGTCCTTTGTCCTGGATTATTTAATATGTCCATACAGATTTGTCCATAATAGTCCATCAGTCATAAATATAAAGAGCGAAAGCCTTCGTCAAATTATTCTTATTCCCGAAGTCAAATATTCCAACTAATTGGGGATTCGAATTGTAACAAGGTTTTAATACTTTGTTTAATGAATACACCAGGTTATCGACTGCGTGTAAACCAAGGTTTTACTACTTTGTTAACAATTACACCAATTACCCTTGAATGTAATTCACCCCTGTTTCAACAAGTTTATTAACTATTAATCCAGTTCCGTATCCGGTAAAATGAATAATTATTGGTATTTATAGATATTCCGCCCACCGTACCCAGTCAAGCGTATGTGGTTATATATAAATACGTCAAATTATAAGTTTGTATATTAAATTAACAAGGTATTGTTTAGTTAATATAAAACCCATTAATAGCCCATAGTCTAATTTCCACAAGTGTCGTTCTTTTGTCCAAACCCCAATTATGGTACAAAGCCCAATTACCCAATTTTAGTAATTAGCCCAACATCATGATTACTTCGGATTAAATAAGCATAATAATAACTTAGCTACGAGACATTAATATAAAAAGGTTGAACATAACTTACAATGATTAAAAATAGCGTAGCGTTACACGGACAGAATTTCGACTTACACCCTTACAATATTCGCTAACATACCCTTATTATTAGAATTATAATTAAAATTAAAATTAAAATTAAAATATAAATATAAATATTTACGTAGTATTATGAGAGAAGAAGAAAAAGATTATGAAAAATGCTCAGAATTCGGTTGGCTTTATAGGCAGTTTCTCATTTTAGGGGTCCGCGACTCACGGCCAATTTTGCCTTCAAACTCCGCGAGTCACGGAGTTTACTTTTACAGCTCACCCATGTTTGGAGTCTTTCTTGCCGACGATTTATTTTATATATATAATATATATATAATTTATATAATTAATTATATATTATATTATATTTATATACATAGTTAACTTGTAATTTTTAGTCCGTTGCGTCGAGCGTTGAGAGTTGACTCTGGTCCCGGTTCCGGATTTTCGAACGTCCTTGCGTACAATTTTATATTTTGTACTTTGCGTTTTGAATCTTGTACTCTTGTAATTTCGAGACGTTTCTTATCAATAATTGGAACCTCTTTGATTGTCTTTTGTACTTTTGAGCTTTTTGGTCGTTTGCGTCTTCAATTCGTCGAATCTGTCTTTTGTCTTCACCTTTTAATATTTAAACGAATATCACTTGTAAATAGAACAATTGCAACTAAAAGCTTGTCTTTCTTGAGGAATAATGCTATGAAATATATGTTCGTTTTTAGCATTATCAAATATTCCCACACTTGAGCGTTGCTTGTCCTCAAGCAATATCGTCTTGAAATACTAGAATCACTTCTTTATTCTTCACACTTTGTACATCAGTGATTTCTATACGGCGGTATAAACAATGGTAGTAACGATATGGTTTACAGTCCCACATGACTATAAAAATTTAGATCCATTAAGAAAATTGGATCTTTATGAAAACATTTGATCTTTTGAAAATTAAATCTAGTTTTTACCCTAGATAAGTTTTCCGGGATAACCCTTTACCGGTGTTTGCAAAATATTTTTTTGTGGGTTTGGTGGGTTTCAGATTTGAAAATTTTAGCTCAAAACTTATGGTTTTGTGTCACCCACTTGCTAACCTTGCATTTGGAAAGCAACACGTCCAGTTTACTTGTTCCGTATATTACCTTTCGGTAAACTACTGTCCGGTTGTAAAGGAAAGCGTTGAACAAGCAACTGTTAAGGCAATGTCCCCTGACATGCTTTTAATTATGGTCTATAACGTGTCGGACGCAATTACTATCCTTGGTAGGAGCAATAGTAAAGCTCACCCTTATAATTTTTCGGTCTGGCACAAGGTCCTGTCTTTGACCATGCTATGCAACCACCGTTCTTACGGTTGACACCCGATTTAGTTCAGGTGACCTAATGAATTCCAGGTGAATTCCTAGGATTTTACGTTCAATGGTAATGAACGCATTGAAAATAGGGTTTTCAGAAAACACATTGGTTTGTAATTTTGATCAAAATATTTTCTCGTTCAAGCTCGAGTTTAGATATCATTGAATTCCATTAGTTTGAATTCTCAATCTTTAAGGTCAATCTCTAGGATTGAGTAATATCAGTCTTAAAAGCTGATTTTTAATCTTTAAGGAGATTATCCTTTCTGGGGATCTGATTCATTAGTCTTATCCAGCTAATTTGCATGGTGCCCCCCCATTGTACAAGATAAATCCTTCTCATGGTTAGGATAAATCTGACCACTTGGCGACCCTGTTTAATGCCGAGGTCCGTGGATTTCCTGCTGATTTTAGTGATGACTTTTCTAGATTTTTCGTCAACCTACAGCTGGTCTGGACGACAACTTCATGACCTAAATCAAGAAGCGCGTGTCTTTTTCGGAAGACTTTACTTCCTTTTAATGATGGAATTGATTCATCGTGTAGATCCATCTTTTCTTTTCTTTCATCGGGTAAAACAGTTTAGTTTAGTCCAAAGCAAAAGTATTTTCAATTATTTGTTACAGAAATATGTGATATATGTTTTGAATAACTTGGAGAATTTTCCCACACTTGGCTTTTATTTTCCTTTTTATCGTCCTCTATTCCATTTTAAATGAATTTTAACATTTTGGTTTGTTTCTCAATTTATGTCCTTTCCGAGGTTACAATAATTTCGGTGTTAAAACCTAGTTTTATCGTTCATAAATATGTATAAACATGATTTTGAGTTCATTTAATTGAAAATTTTGAAAAATTTTACTAGAATTGGGTAGTCAGTATATAAGACTAGGGCTGTTCTTTTGTAACGACCCGGATTTTTCCGATCATTTTATACTTATGAGATTAATATTTACATAAAATAAACCTTACCAACATGATAAGCAATCCATACTGTTGAGACTTATGTTTTTGAAAAGAGTTTCACACAACGTTTGACCGTCCAATTTGACCGATGATATCACGAACTATATAACACACGATAATTATACGATTATGTATATGTACATATCTATACATATTTAACATGATTTAAGGATGGTTTAATATTTCATTGTGAACTAACAACAATGAGTTATAAGTATACTTTGAGACCACTAACTTAAGTTTTCAAAACGATAACTATATGTAACGTTCTTTGACATATATACTTACGATTATGTGGAGTGCACACTTGTTTGAACTTATCTTGATTATGACGGGGGTTCGGGGGCAGTGCCCCCGATAAGCGGGGTCCAAGGGGTGGCAACCCCTGGCGGGGTCCAAGGGGCAGAGCCCCTGGCTGGGGTCGAGCTGACCTGGTTTGACCCAAAAATGTCTTAAAATTTTATTTTGGCCCGGTTTGACCCAAAAATAAAAGCCCAGTTTTGAGCCTCTTTTACAGTTATAAACCCGTCCATATTTGAATTCTCGTTCCGATTCCTCAAAATTTCTACAAGTATATCTAGGGTATATGTAATCGTATCATACCCAGCTTCTATACGTATTTACTATTGGTATATACCAACAATAAACTTCAATAATCAGCCACTAGACATGATGTTACATGTGGGAACCAGCCATTTAACCTCATGTGTGACTTTTGTGCAAGAAAACAAACTAAATCTCCTATATATCCATCCCATAATCATGCTATTTTGCACACACACACACACACATACAATTTCATTTCCAATTTTCTTTCAAGTTAATTCACTCCCTAATCTCTCTTCACTTACCTACTCAAGAACGTATCAATATAGTCATCCGATTTCAAGGAGATTACTTCCAATCTTTCAATCCCACTCCACCACTCTTTTGATTCCAAGATTTTTCTTACCTTTTCCAGTAGCTTTGTCCAAGTAACTTGAGGTAGTAACCTTATTCATAACCTTATTCGATTCATATTTATATAGCTATCTTATTTTGTGTTGTAAAATTTTAACAACAAGAACATAGTTTGAGTGATTTCAAACTTGTTCGCAAACTAAATAGATCCTTCTAAATTGATTTTTAAAAACACTTCAAGACCTGTAATATATCATATTATGACAAAATCGGATTAATCATATCTTGGCTAATTAACATAATATTTAATATATATTTACTTATGATTTGATTTTATATATTTCAGGACCACCCGTAAACAACACGAGAAGATTAATCATAAGACCTCATGATTGTACGCAACACGTCATTTGACAACACGGTACTTTATGTACGTAACACGTCATTTGACAACATGGTACCATGGGTCAAGATTAATTCTGATCAATACGAATACGATGGGGTCTTTATTTATTTTATTTAAGCAACTAATTATGGACCACTAACATCGGACTGCTAACTACGAACTAAGAAAATATTAATAGTATTAAAAGTATATATATATATATATATATATATATATATATATATATATATATATATATATATATATATATATATATATATATATATATATATATATATATATATATATATATATATAATGATTACTTGAAAAGAAAATATGTTGATATATTATATATATGGTTAGGTTTGTGATATCAATCGGAGACCAAGTCGTGATAAATACCTTCAAGGCAAAAGTGAGTATATAGTCCCACTTTTAAACTCTAAATATTTCGGGATGAGAATACATGCATTTTATGATTTATGTTATGGACACAAGTGATTAAAAATATATATTCTACGTTGAGTTGTACCACTGGCATACTTCCCTGTAACTTGGTAACTATTATTTACATGAGGTATTGTAAACGCGAATCCTGTTGATAGATCTATCGGGCCTGACAACCCCAACCGGACTGGACGACCAGTATTCAACGGTTGCACAGTACTTCGTTTCAGTGACTACACTTGGTACGGTGTAGTAAGATTTCATAATAAAGGGAATATGCGACGTTGATTAAATGTTAAGTATGGTTATCAAGTGCTCAACAACTTAGAATATTTTTATTAAAACGTTTATATATGAAATCTTGTGGTCTATATTTATAACGCTGCCGGCATTAAACCTATATCTCACCAACTTTATGTTGATGTTTTAAGCATGTTTATTCTTAGGTGATAACTAAAAGCTTCCGCTGTAACATGTTGAATTTAAGCAAGATCTTGAGTATGCATATTTGTGTCAAAACTAAAACTGCATATCGGAGGATTTGTAATGTAAAATATGTTGGAGGTCGTATTGTTATTATCACATGTAAAGTTTGTAAGTCTAAGATTTTCGCTAAACGATAATCATTATTAAGTTGTTTAAACCTTGTATTTGTAATAAAAGCTATGGTTTGTATTGTAAAAACGAATGCAGTTTTTGAAAAATGTCGCATATAGAGGTCAATACCTCGCGATGAAATCATATGTTTTTGTATTCGTCCTTATGGTTAAGGTCGGGTTATGACATGTGGTATCAGAGCGTTGGTCTTAGAGAACTAGAAAATTTGCATTAGTGTGTCTTATCGAGTTTGTTAGGATGCATTAGTGAGTCTGGACTTTGACCGTGTTTGATTTCGAAAACTATTGCTTATCCTTGTTGGTTAAAAATTAATATGTAAATATTATGTGGTATTAACGTGCTAGTTGTTATGTGATAGATGTCTGGCTTAGAACTTATTATCACATTCAGCGACTCCGAACCAGAATCTTCAGATGGTGTTCCAGTCATTAACCTATCCGATGATGAAAACGACACCTTTGGGGAAGACTCACAAGTTCCGGATGAATCAATTGAAGAGGAACCAGAAAGTGATCCTGAGGAGGAAGAAATACAGGAAATTACGAAAGACAAGTTCGAACGAGGAAAGAAACGAAAGGCTACTGAAATGGAAAATCCAAATCCCGAGTCTAGAGAGAATGTTGTCGCACCAACTCCACCAGATACTTCCACACCTATTCCCGCTATTCCTATTAGTTCTAGCCCGACATACAGTTCTTCGGTTCCTCAGCCAAAACGCAGGGAGACAACCAGGATAACCTTTAAGCGATTTCTTTGAACACAAACGCTTTGGGATAAATGATTCGCTGTTGTTTTAAACCATGGGATCATATAATGTTTTGTATAATATTACTAGTGTGGTTTGCTTAATATTTGATGTAAGATAAGCATATGTAAAATAGTGAAGTGTGAAATGCAATAATTTTCCATGGTTAAGTATTATTTGGGTGGTAGTAATTGATTTTCGTACTAAGCTATTAAGTATGAACTTTAACGGGTAGGTACTACCCTAGATATAATTATAAAACGCTAATAAGAAGAAAAGGCTTTTATAATAATAACTGGTTCATATTATTAATATGCTACGATGTACTGTAAATACATACTACATCTATAATATTCCATGTGAATAATTATTTTTTTCATTCTTGTTGAAGATTATGGCGCGATTGAACCGAATGACGGAACAAGAAATCCAGGAACTCATCAATCAGCGAGTGAACGACAGAATGTTATGGGTCGAGGCTGCAAGAGGTGCTGCAGTTAACCCAAATCCTCATGTGGGGTGCACTTACAAAACTTTTCAAGGTTGCAAGCCCTCATCATTCAGTGGAACAGAAGGACCGGTTGGTTTAACCTGGTGGATCGAAAAGATTGAGTCTGTGTTTAAAATCAGTGGTTGTATTGAGAAGGACATGACCAAGTATGCATCAGGCACCCTACAAGATAGTGCACTCACATGGTGGAAAAACTATGTGAAGGCCGTAGGAGGAGATGTAGCTTATGATACTCCTTGGGAAGAATTCAAAACAATGCTATTCAACGAATATTGTCCAAGGAACGAGGTTAGGAAGTTGGAAGCTGAATTACGAAGCCTGAAAGTTATTGGTACTGAACTCACCAACTACAATCAGCGATTCATGGAATTAGCTTTGCTATGTCCCGAATTGGCACCAACCGAAGAACGGAAGATTGAACTGTACAAAGACGGGTTGCCTAAAAAGGTCAAGGCAAATGTTACAGCATCCAAACCCAACACTATTCATGAAGCTATCACCATGGCGAACGAGTTGATGGACCAGATTATTCTGGATAAGAACACCGATGTCAAGACATCGGGAAACAAAAGAAAGTGGGAAGGTAATCATCAACAATCCAACAAGAAACAAGAAACCACGCAAGGGGCGGGTAGCGGTTCGAACTCAGGTTACAAGGGACGAAATCCTTTATGTAACAGATGCCACAAACATCACTCTGGTTATTGTAATGTGGTGTGCAACAATTGTAATCGAAAAGGTCATCTTGCTGAAGATTGTAGGGTTCCCGCTACAAATACAAACGGTACCAAGACTCCTGCCACCAATGCAAATAGAACTGCCTTGGCCACTGTTACTTGTTATGGGTGTGGGAAACAGGGTCACTATAAGAGTCAGTGCCCGAATCCAGAGAAGAATAACAGATCTGCACGTGGAAGAGCATTTGTTATTAATGCTAGAGAGGCGTATGAAGACCCGGAGCTTGTTACGGGTACGTTTACCATTAATAACTTATCCGCATCTATTATATTTGATACTGGTGCCGATAGAAGTTACGTGTGTAGAGACTTTCACGATAAATTGAATTGTTCATTATTACCTCTAGATGCTAAGTACATGATTGAGTTAGCTAATGGTAAACTAATTAAAGCCGATAAAATTTGTCGTGATTGTAAAATAAATTTAGCCGGAGAAACATTTAAGATTGATTTGATACCCGTAGAATTAGGAAGTTTTGATGTAATAGTCGGCATGGACTGGATGTCCAAAATAGGAGCTGAAGTTGTGTGCGCCAAGAAGGCAATTCGCATTCCTCGTAAGGATAGAACGCCATTAATGATTTATGGAGAGAAGGGTAACTCAAAGCTAAAACTCATTAGTTGTTTGAAAGCTCAAAAGTACTTGAAGAAAGGGTGATATGCTATTCCTAGCACATGTTAATAAAGTCGAAACGAAGGAAAAAGTGAAGAGCATCAACGACGTGCCTGTGGCAAGAGATTTTCCTGAAGTATTTCCGGAAGAGTTGCCGGGATTACCTCCATTTAGATCTGTAGAATTTCAAATAGATCTAGTACCAAGAGCTGCACCAGTGGCTCGTGCTCGATATAGACTTGCACCATCTGACATGAAAGAGTTACAAAGCCAGTTACAAGAATTACTGGACCGTGGTTTCATTCGACCGAGCACTTCACCGTGGGGAGCTCCGATTTTATTCGTCAAGAAGAAAGATGGATCTTTCCGAATGTGTATAGATTATCGTGAATTAAATAAGTTAACTATTAAGAATCGGTATCCACTACCGAGAATTGATGACTTATTTGATCAATTGCAAGGATCATGTGTGTACTCGAAAATCGACTTAAGATCGGGCTATCATCAATTACGTGTCAAAGAAGAAGATATTCCGAAAACTGCTTTTCGGACACGCTACGGTCATTATGAATTTTTGGTCATGCCGTTTGGGTTGACTAATGCGCCAGCTGTATTCATGGACCTCATGAATCGAGTTTGTAGTCCGTATTTAGATAAGTTTGTTATCGTTTTCATTGACGATATTCTTATCTATTCCAAGAGTGAGCAAGAGCATGAGCAGCATTTAAGGTTGGTATTAGAATTGTTAAGAAAAGAACAGTTATACGCCAAATTTTCTAAGTGTGCATTTTGGTTGAAAGAAGTGCAATTTCTTGGCCACGTTGTTAGTAGCAAAGGAATTCAGGTTGATCCAGCTAAAATTGAGGCCATTGAAAAATGGGAGACTCCTAAGACACCAACGCAGATACGCCAATTTTTGGGTTTAGCTGGTTATTATAGAAGGTTTATTCAAGATTTTTCCCGAATAGCTAAACCATTAAAAGCGTTAACGCAAAAAGGGAAGAAGTACGAATGGACTTCTGAGCAAGAGAGTGCATTTCAATTACTGAAGAAGAAGTTGACTACAGCACCTATTTTATCATTACCTGAAGGGAACGATGATTTCGAGATATATTGTGACGCTTCGCGACAAGGTTTTGGTTGCGTCCTTATGCAATGGAAGAAAGTTATAGCATACGCATCCCGACAATTGAAGATTCACGAGCAGAATTATACGACGCATGATTTAGAATTGGGAGCAGTAGTGTTTGCATTGAAGATATGGAGACACTATTTATATGGGGTTAAATGCACTGTGTTTACTGATCATAAAAGCCTTCAACATATTTTTGATCAGAAACTGCTGAACATGAGGCAACGTAGGTGGGTCGAGCTGATAAACGACTATGATTGTAAGATTCGCTATCATCCCGGGAAAGCGAATGTAGTGGCCGACGCTCTAAGCAGAAAGGAATGGGAATCAATTCGAGTACGAGCAATGAACATAAAAATTCGCATGAATCTCAACTCACAAATCAAAGAGGCTCAACGAGAAGCTCTTACTAAAGAAAACATAGGAAATGAAATAATAAAGAAGTATGAGAAGAAACTCGTTATGCGGGAAGACGGAATTCGATATTTTGCAAACCGTATTTGGGTACCAAAGTTGGGTGGATTAAGGAAGTTGATATTGAATGAGGCACATAAGACAAGATACTTGATACATCCTGGAGTTGGAAAGATGTATCAAGATCTTAAGACGCATTATTGGTGGCCTAATTTAAAGACAAATGTTGCAACATATGTTGGGGAATGTTTAACTTGTTCCAAAGTCAAAGCAGAACACCAGAAGCCGTCAGGGTTACTTCAACAACCAGAAATCCCAGAATGGAAATGGGATGGTATTACCATGGATTTCATCACAAAGTCACCTAAGACTGCCTGGGGTTATGACACCATTTGGGTAATAGTTGATCGTCTCACCAAATCTGCACATTTCTTGCCTATAAAGGAAACGGATAGAATGGAGAAACTATTACGATTATACATAAAGGAAATTGTTTCAATGCATGGAATACCTATTTCCATTATATCCGATCGTGATAGTAGATTTACATCAAAGTTTTGGCAATCACTACAGGAGGCCATGGGAACCCGTTTGGATATGAGCACCGCATACCACCCGCAAACTGACGGGCAGAGTGAAAGAACAATTCAGACTCTTGAAGACATGCTCAGGGCATGTGTGATCGATTTTGGAAATGGATGGGATAAATATCTACCATTAGCAGAATTCTCGTATAATAATAGTTATCATGCGAGCATTAAAGCTGCACCATTCGAAGCACTGTATGGAAGGAAGTGTAGATCCCCTATCTGTTGGAATGAAGTAGGAGATCGACAATTAACTGGTCCCGAGATCATCCATGAAACTACTGAGAAGATAGTGCAAATCAAGGAGAGATTGAAAACAGCCCGTAGTCGCCAAAAGAGCTACGCGGATGTCCGAAGGAAACCATTAGAGTTTCAGATCGGTGACATGGTTATGCTAAAGGTGTCACCTTGGAAAGGTGTAATACGTTTTGGAAAAAGGGGTAAACTGAACCCAAGGTATGTAGGCCCGTTCAAGATCATCGAACGCATCGGACCGGTAGCTTATCGACTCGAGTTACCACAACAACTCGCCGGAGTACATAATTTATTTCACGTCTCAAACCTCAAGAAATGTCTTGCAAAGGAAGATCTCACCATTCCTCTTGAAGAAATCCAAGTCGATGAGAAACTACAATTCATAGAAGAACCAGTCGAAATCATGGACCGTGAAGTTAAACGGCTCAAGCAGAGCAACATACCAATCGTTAAGGTTCGTTGGAATGCTCGAAGAGGTCCCGAGTTTACTTGGGAACGAGAGGATCAAATGAAACAAAAGTACCCACATTTGTTTCCCGACAACGCAAAATAGGTACAACTTTAAAATTTCGGGACGAAATTTATTTAACGGGTAGGTACTGTAACGACCCAGATTTTTCCGATCATTTTATACTTATGAGATTAATATTTACATAAAATAAACCTTACCAACATGATAAGCAATCCAAACTGTTGAGACTTATGTTTTTGAAAAGAGTTTCACACAACGTTTGACCGTCCAATTTGACCGATGATATCACGAACTATATAACACACGATAATTATACGATTATGTATATGTACATATCTATACATATTTAACATGATTTAAGGATGGTTTAACATTTCATTGTGAACTAACAACAATGAGTTATAAGTATACTTTGAGACCACTAACTTAAGTTTTCAAAACGATAACTATATGTAACGTTCTTTGACATATATACTTACGATTATGTGGAGTGCACACTTGTTTGAACTTATCTTGATTATGACAGGGGTTCGGGGGCAGCGCCCCCGATAAGCGGGGTCCAAGGGGTGGCAACCCCTGGCGGGGTCCAAGGGGCAGAGCCCCTGGCTGGGGTCGAGCTGACCTGGTTTGACCCAAAAATGTCTTAAAATTTTATTTTGGCCCGGTTTGACCCAAAAATAAAAGCCCAGTTTTGAGCCTCTTTTACAGTTATAAACCCGTCCATATTTGAATTCTCGTTCCGATTCCTCAAAATTTCTACAAGTATATCTAGGGTATATGTAACCGTATCATACCCAGCTTCTATACGTATTTACTATTGGTATATACCAACAATAAACTTCAATGATCAGCCACTAGACATGATGTTACATGTGGGAACCAGCCATTTAACCTCATGTGTGACTTTTATGCAAGAAAACAAACTAAATCTCCTATATATCCATCCCATAATCATGCTATTTTGCACACACACACATACAATTTCATTTCCAATTTTCTTTCAAGTTAATTCACTCCCTAATCTCTCTTCACTTACCTACTCAAGAACGTATCAATATAGTCATCCGATTTCAAGGAGATTACTTCCAATCTTTCAATCCCACTCCACCACTCTTTTGATTCCAAGATTTTTCTTACCTTTTCCAGTAGCTTTGTCCAAGTAACTTGAGGTAGTAACCTTATTCATAACCTTATTCGATTCATATTTATATAGCTATCTTATTTTGTGTTGTAAAATTTTAACAACAAGAACATAGTTTGAGTGATTTCAAACTTGTTCGCAAACTAAATAGATCCTTCTAAATTGATTTTTAAAAACACTTCAAGACCTGTAATATATCATATTATGACAAAATCGGATTAATCATATCTTGGCTAATTAACATAATATTTAATATATATTTACTTATGATTTGATTTTATATATTTCAGGACCACCCGTAAACAACACGAGAAGATTAATCATAAGACCTCATGATTGTACGCAACACGTCATTTAACAACACGGTACTTTATGTACGCAGCACGTCATTTGACAACATGGTACCATGGGTCAAGATTAATTCTGATCAATACGAATACGATGGGGTCTTTATTTATTTTATTTAAGCAACTAATTGTGGACCACTAACATCGGACTGCTAACTACGGACTAAGAAAATATTAAAAGTATTAAAAGTATATATATATATATATATATATATATATATATATATATATATATATAATGATTACTTGAAAAGAAAATATGTTGATATATTATATATATGGTTAGGTTTGTGATATTAATCGGAGACCAAGTCGTGATAAATACCTTCAAGGCAAAAGTGAGTATATAGTCCCACTTTTAAACTCTAAGTATTTCGGGATGAGAATACATGCATTTTATGATTTATGTTATGGACACAAGTGATTAAAAATATATATTCTACGTTGAGTTGTACCACTGGCATACTTCCCTGTAACTTGGTAACTATTATTTACATGAGGTATTGTAAACGCGAATCCTGTTGATAGATCTATCGGGCCTGACAACCCCAACCGGACTGGACGACCAGTATTCAACGGTTGCACAGTACTTCGTTTCGGTGACTACACTTGGTACGGTGTAGTAAGATTTCATAATAAAGGGAATATGCGACGTTGATTAAATGTTAAGTATGGTTATCAAGTGCTCAACAACTTAGAATATTTTTATTAAAACGTTTATATATGAAATCTTGTGGTCTATATTTATAACGCTGCCGGCATTAAACCTATATCTCACCAACTTTATGTTGATGTTTTAAGCATGTTTATTCTCAGGTGATAACTAAAAGCTTCCGCTGCAACATGTTGAATTTAAGCAAGATCTTGAGTATGCATATTTGTGTCAAAAATAAAACTGCATATCGGAGGATTTGTAATGTAAAATATGTTGGAGGTCGTATTGTTATTATCACATGTAAAGTTTGTAAGTCTAAGATTTTCGCTAAACGATAATCATTATTAAGTTGTTTAAACCTTGTATTTGTAATAAAAGCTATGGTTTGTATTGTAAAAACGAATGCAGTTTTTGAAAAATGTCGCATATAGATGTCAATACCTCGCGATGAAATCATATGTTTTTGTATTCGTCCTTATGGTTAAGGTCGGGTTATGACATCTTTATTATCAGAGAGCACTAGATTCTAATACAACTACTGCTTTACTAGTATTTTTAATGGTAACCAAGTGTTTAAGATAAAAATTTTAAAATCCGAAAGAATTTAACCCCTTCCCACACTTAAGATCTTGCAATGCCCTCATTTGCAAGAAATTAGTAACAATTTAAATTATTGAGGGTGATTTGTGTGAAAATGATTAAATTTTTACCAAAGTTTCCAAATATATTGGCGTTTGTTTGCTGAATGATAAATGGTGCACATCATTTGTTCATTCCGTCTTGTTGTTATTTCACATATATTTTGCATCTTCTCGTCAAAATTAGTTGCTTTTGCTGAACTTAATGCCAGTCTTTGAAAATGCGTTGTTTTACCCTGTTGTGTACATAAGATAAACTGCAAACATATATGCATATTTTTGAAGTTTGGTATATTACTCCACATTCAAAAATTATTAAAATCTAGGAATAAAAGTTAGAAAATTATAAAAACTATTACAATATTAACATAAGTATTAAACGTATCAATCATTACAAATTACAAAATAAAAAAAATAAAAATAAGTATACTAGGGATGATATTGATACCAATAGGGGTTCCAGGCATAACCATAGGTGCTATAAAATGCTTCGGCAGGGTTATACGTAGGATATGGTGGCTGCATCTCTATAGACCAGGGAGGGAAGATGGGTTTCAGTGTAGGAATATAGTTTCTACCTATATGTTGGCAATGAGCTTTGATTTGGTTCTGATGAACTTGCCAATCTTCAAATGCTCTCTGTCTAGCATTTTCGTACTCCTGAGAAGCTATAAACCTTTGCATTTCTTGCATCTCATTTCCCCCTCCTACATTACCTTGCTGTTGGTTTCTCTCAACCTGTGGATGTCTACCATGGTATGGTACTGCGGCGTTATTTCGCCTCTTCAAAACTTTCGCACCATGGTATACATTTAAACCTATAGTATCGCAGGGTTCTGGTTCTTCTATTAATAATCCCCCCCGACTTATATCCACACCGAGATATTCACCAATCAAAGTAATAAAAATACCACCTCCTATTATGCTATGCGGTCGCATCCCCCGAACCATAGCTGATAAATAATAACCCACACAATACGGTATACTTACAGCGCTTTGTGGGTCTCGAATACACATATGGTAAAACAAATCCTGTTCATTTACTTTTTCCTTGTTCTTACCCCTTTGTGTAATCGAATTAGCTAAAAACCTATGAATTACTCTTAATTCGGCTCTATCTATATCCAAATAAGAGTAATTTCCCCCTTTGAAACGGTGATGGCTTGTCATTTGACTCCACACACCGTGTGTATCAAAATTTTCATCTATCTTTCTACCGTTTAGTATCAACCCTCTACAATCGGCAGATGCTAACTCCTCAGGCGTATATATACGTAAAGCCTGAGCCATGTCTAGTAAAGACATGTGGCGCATCGAACTGCCTAACAAAAATCTAATAAAAGAACGATCGGTTAAACTAGCTACCCGATCATTCAACTCTATACTACATAACAATTCTTTACACCATACTTTATATACAGGTCTACGCATGGTGAATAGACGTACCCAGTCATTAAAAGTAGAATTACCATACCTCTGTACAAGTAATTCCCTAATTGGCCCGGCCAATTCTACAGCTTCTAAGGGTCCCCATTCTATGACCCTCGGTACCTCAACAACCTTAGAATGAAGAGTATGCAAACCCCTTTGATATTTTGGATAATCTATCCAAAGTCTGTCAAATCTCAGGTTCGGGTGCAACTCTTCCAAGTGCATATCAGAAAAGGTCATGACTGGATGAGGTATATCCTGCTTGTAGTAGTTATCCACCTCCTGTTGTTCCGCATTCTCAGCAGGAGCATTGCGGGCTTGGGATGAAGATTCACCCCTTTTAGTCTGCAAAACACATCAAACACAATTTTTGTGCATCCAAATATGCATTAGTGTCAGCAAAATCATCAATCAAAATAATTACAATGACATGATCAATTTATATCAATCTTAAGCTTATTTTCACATTTTTATCAAATCTACACTTTTTCAAATAAGCATATACGAAAATGTTCGCCAAGTTCATAAGCATTTAACTCAAATAACATGTCAAAATAATCATTACTAGTAATTAAACAAGTTTCAGTTGGCATTATCTCTCAAAAATCAAGTTCATGAATTTTTAGACTTTGAAAAAGTCCACTTTAATTCTCAAAATCATGCTTAGGCTCAAAGTTTGGATCATTTAACTACCTAAACATGTTACACTACTTAATTTAGCAACAATTCATGACAAAAATCGGCCATAACCTGTTTATATCAAAAAGCCCCAAATTTGCTCAAGAACACAAACCCTAGATTACTCAAAATTTGAAGTTTAAGGCTTCTAATCATGTTAAATAGCATCAATCTAGGTTATACAAGCATAATACATAAACAATTTAAGCCTAATTACACTAAAAAGCATCAAAATCAAATTGGGGAAAAAATTGCTCAAGAACACTAATTTCGGATTAAATGGTGTTTAGGTGTAGAAATTTACCGTTTTTCTTGAGTAATTCCTTGATAGCATCCTTCTCAACATGATTTTAGTAAAAGATTTGGTGATTAACGGTTAAAAATTGTGATTTTGGGGGTGTTTTTGGTGGTTTTTTCGACAGTTTTCGCAGTATTTTTTTTAGTTTTGTGTGTGTTCTGAGCTGTTCTGCTCGATTTTATTTTTTCTGATTCATCGTCCCTCCGCGACTCACGGTGAATTACCCTTAAAACTCCGCGAGTCGCGGAGTTTGCTTTTTTTTTTTATAATCATTAACTTATAAAACAATTAAGTACTTAATTTTAAAATTTTGTTTCCCTTGTTATTTAGGACGAGGTCGTTTCGGATCGATGTCCTAGTCCGTCCTTCGACAAAATTTTAAAATTTGTCTTTTTGTAGCGATTGTTTTAAAAGCTAAGATTTTTGGGTTTTTTAATGTTTTTGGCATACTTTAATTCAATAAGATTAAAAATAATGATAATAAAAGTTCTCGTCCCTCCCTCGGGTAAAGCAATTTCGATTCAAAGACCTAGTCTTCAACTTACGACGAATTTTAAAAATCATATTTTTAACTTAATGAGATAAAGTAAATTTTTGTTTTTAAATTCACACAATTTAAATATAAAATTCAAAATTAATATTAAAAATTCACACCAAACTTACAATTTAAAATGCATAAAATTAAAAATTCATATTTTAAAAATTCACACCAATCTTAATTTAAAAATTCATATTATAAATTCACACCAAACTTATCTTAATTTTTCAAATATTTACAATTTTAAATATATTGTTTTTACTAAGTTTACAATATTAATTTAAGATTTAAATATTAATTTTAAAAACATGGTAAAAATAAAATTAAAAATCTTTTTGTCTTTTTATCCCACTTTAATCAATAAAATATTATCAAAAATATGCGCCCCTCTTTTCGGTAAAGTAATTTCGGTTCCAAGACCTAATTTAACTCATGACGAATTTTTGAAATATTTTGGGTTGATTGTTTAAAGATATTTATACCTTAAGAATAAACGTTAAATTTCGCAGTGATGTAATAAATTTTTGTATGATATCAATAATTTCGGTCGCCAAACCTAATTTTATTCAATACCAATTTAATACTTTTTAGCGAACAAATTAGCATTTATTATCAAAATGTTAAAAAAAATAAAAATAAAAACTGTACAGACATACCTGTGAAATAGATTTCTTAGTTATATGATCTATCCCATTCATAAGATAGTCGGTTTAATTGGTTTTCCATGGCTACATAGGCGTAACCTCGAGCATTCAGTGTCTTTTCTTCTAAACATATGAACGGTCCGTCTCTGCATAAAGTAACAAATTCGGTATTTGAATAGGTTTGATTATTTGAACATTTACCTCCATGTGACCATTTTCCGCATTTGTGACATCTTTCTAGGTGTCGTGCTCTTCTTTTCGCTGCGGATTTTGATTTTCCTTTACCAAATTGTAACTTATTATCTTCGCATCTGGATTCTTTTCTAACTCCGTCCATTCTTTCTCTGATTACTGATACTATTTCACTCGGTAGTATGTCATTATTACGTTTAGTGATCAAAGCGTGTAGCATTAGACCATGGTTTAGTTCACAGGCAGTCTTCATTTTGTAAAAACCTAAAAAAAGTAAAAATTCAGAATGGGGGGAGAAGACTAGTTCTTTAGGGTCTGCTAGGGAAAGACCATTCGGGTTCCATTTTCGAGAACTACACGAAAACAGATAATCTAACTCTAACAGAAATACATATTATCCTTTAAAGACTTGATTCTCCCCACACTTAGTTAGCTGTGGTGTTGAAATTGTGATTAACTTCGTTGTCAACTTCCATCGGACCATGTATGTAATGTTTAACTCTGTGACCATTAACTTTAAATTCAATCCCTTTTGAATTTATTAATTCTATCGTTCCGTATGGGAAAACTCTTTTGACTATGAATGGTCCAGACCATCTTGATTTCAATTTTCCAGGAAATAGCTTGAATCGTGAATTGAAAAGAAGAACTCTGTCTCCTTCCTTAAATTCTTTTGAACTTCTGATTCTTTTATCATGCCATTTCTTCGTTCTTTCTTTATAGATTAACGAATTTTTGTATGCTTCATATCTTAATTCTTCTAATTCGTTTAGTTGACTTAATCGTAGACGTCCGGCTTCATGTATATCAAGATTACATGTCTTCAAAGCCCAAAATGCTTTGTGTTCAATTTCTACTGGAAGATGACATGCTTTTCCATAAACAAGTCTAAAAGGTGTGGTTCCAATTGGAGTTTTGTAGGCTGTTCTAAAAGCCCAGAGTGCATCCTCCAATTTAATGGACCATTCCTTTGGATTTGATCCTACGGTTTTCTCTAGAATACGTTTTAAAGCTCGGTTGGTATTTTCAACTTGTCCACTTGTTTGTGGATGATATGCGGTGGAGATTTTATGAGTTACTCCATATCTTTTAAGAACTTTCTCAAGTTGATTATTACAGAAATGAGTACCCCGATCACTTATTAAAGCTTTCGGTGTTCCAAACCTTGCAAAAAGACATTTTAAAAAGTTGACTACAACTCGTACATCGTTAGTTGGGAGAGCTTGTGCTTCCGCCCATTTAGATACATAATCAATGGCTACGAGTATATATAGATTATTATGAGATTTTGGAAATGGACCCATAAAGTCTATACCCCAAATGTCAAATACTTCACATACTTGGATGACATTTTGTGGCATTTCATCATGTTGACTTATTTTTCCGGCCCTTTGACAAGCATCACAGGATTTGCAAAGAAGGTGTGCGTCTTTGTAAATTGTAGGCCAATAGAATCCAGCATCATAAACTTTTCTTGCTGTTAGTTGAGGCCCATAATGCCCTCCTGTTGGTCCTGTGTGACAATGGTTTAATATTTTACTAGCTTCATCTCCAAATACACATCGGCGTATTATTCCATCGGGACAACTTTTAAACAGATGTGGATCTTCCCAAAAATAGTGTTTTATATCACTGAAGAATTTCTTTCGTTTTTGGTACGATAATCCTTTCTCAAGGAATCCACAAACTAAGTAGTTTGCATAGTCTGCAAACCATGGGATTTCATTATAATCTATCTTCAATAGATATTCATCAGGAAAGTTGTCTTGTATGGCCGATTCATTTAGAACTTCTAACTCAGGATTTTCAAGACGAGAAAGATGATCAGCGGCGAGATTTTCTGCTCCTCTTTTATCTCGGATTTCAATATCAAACTCTTGTAAGAGTAAGATCCAACAGATTAATCTTGTTTTAGCATCTTGTTTTGAAAATAAGTATCTAAGAGCAGAATGGTCGGTATAGACCACCGTTTTTGCTAGAACGAGATATGATCGAAATTTGTCAAAAGCAAAGACAATAGCAAGGAGTTCTTTTTCAGTAGTTGTATAGTTTGTTTGTGCTCCTTGTAACGTCTTACTAGCATAATATATAGGTTGAAATCGTTTTTCAATCCTTTGTCCTAAAATGGCTCCCATTGCAAAATCACTTGCATCGCACATTAGTTCAAATGGTAGATTCCAATTTGGTGTTATCATGATCGGCGCATTAGTTAGTTTTTCTTTAAGAATATTAAAAGATTTGATACACTCATCTGAAAAGATGAATGGAGCATCCTTTTCTAGGAGTTTATTCATAGGAGTGGCAATTTTAGAAAAATCTTTTATGAAACGTCGGTAAAAACCAGCATGCCCTAGAAAACTCCTAACTCCTCTAACATTGGTGGGATGTGGAAGTTTAGCAATTACATCTACTTTAGCTCTATCCACTTCAATTCCTTCTTTTGAAATTTTATGACCAAGAACGATGCCTTCTTTAACCATGAAATGGCATTTCTCCCAATTAAGTACTAGATTTGATTGTTCGCATCTAATAAGAATTCGTTCAAGATTAACTAGACATGATTCAAATGTATCACCGAAGACTGAAAAGTCATCCATGAATACTTCCATGCATTCTTCTATCATGTCATGAAAAATCGCCATCATACACCTTTGAAAGGTTGCAGGGGCGTTGCAAAGTCCAAATGGCATGCGTTTGTAAGCAAAAGTACCATAAGGGCACGTGAATGTAGTTTTCTCTTGGTCTTCGGGTGCTATTGGAATTTGAAAATATCCGGAAAATCCATCTAGAAAACAATAGTAACTATTTCCGGCTAACCTTTCCAACATTTGATCTATGAAAGGTAAGGGAAAGTGATCTTTTCTGGTGGCGTCATTTAATTTTCTATAATCAATACACACACGCCATCCTGTTACAGTCCTAGTAGGAATAAGCTCATTTTTCTCATTTGTAATGACAGTCATGCCACCCTTCTTAGGCACGCATTGAACTGGGCTTACCCATGGACTATCAGAGATTGGATAAATTAGACCTGCATCTAGCAGTTTAATAATCGCTTTCTTAACTACATCTTGCATATTAGGATTTAGTCATCGTTGGCGTTGCACATACGTTTTATGACCTTCTTCCATAAGGATTTTATGTGTGCAATACGAAGGACTTATTCCTTTAATATCATGAATCTTCTATGCAATGGCTGGTTTATGAGCTTTCAACACAGAAATGAGTTGTGATTTCTCATTTTCAGTAAGAGAAGACGATATTATTACAGGTAATTCAGATTCACCATGTAAATAAGCGTATTCCAAATGGTTTGGAAGTGGCTTTAACTCTAATTTCGGAGGTTCTTCTATCGATGATTTGTATCGATATCTGTCTTCTTCTTTTAGTATTTGAATTTCTTCTGTTGTTGGTTCATATCCATTAGCTATTAGTGTAGCTAACATTTCAGCTTCATCAATTGGTTCATTACCTTCTCCTAAAGAACATTCTCCTGTTCCTTGTAATTCTGGAAATTCTTCTAATAATTCTGCATGTGCATCTATAGTTTGAATATAATAACATGTATCATCTGCAGATTGCGGTTGTTGCATTGCTCTATCAACTGAAAAGGTGACACTCTCATCTTCTATACTTAGGGTCAATTTCTTACCGAACACGTCTATCATTGCTTTAGCCGTGTTTAAGAATGGTCTTCCTAATATGAGAGGAACTTGAGAATCTTCTTCCATGTCCAAAACAACAAAATCTACTGGAAATACTAAAGTACCAACTTTAACTAGCATGTTCTCCATTATCCCTCTAGGATATTTTATTGATCTATCGGCTAGTTGTATGCTTATTCTGGTTGGTTTCAATTCTCCAAGGTCTAGTTTAGCGTATAGTGAATACGGCATTAGATTTATACTAGCACCTAAGTCTGCCAATGCTTCTATTGAACTAAGACTACCCAGAAAACATGGAATTGTGAAACTTCCTGGATCAGATAATTTTTCTGGTATCTTATTCAACAACACTGCTGAACAATTAGCATTCATAGTAACACCCGAGAGTTCTTCCATTTTCTTTCTATTTGAGATAAGATCTTTCAAGAATTTAACATATCTAGGCATTCCAGAAATCACATCAATGAAAGGAAGATTTACATTTATCTGTTTAAACATATCCAAGAATTTGGATTGCTCGGCTTCAAGTTTCTCTTTCTTCATTTTACTCGGGTAAGGAAGTGGTGGTTGGTATGGTTTAACATAAGGTTTAGCCTTAACTGTGTTATCTTCATTAACCTTTTCAACTACCGGTTCTTTTTCCTTATCTTGATCAGGTTGTGGTTCTTGTGGAGTAGGAATAGCTTCATCAGAAGTTACAGGTATTTCCGGTGGTTTAAGCGTTGTACCACTTCTTGTGGTAATAGCTTTAGCTGTTTCATTCCGGGGGTTAGCATTTGTATCACTAGGTAAACTTCCCGGTTTTCTTTCACCTATTAACCTTGCTAGGTTACTTACTTCTTGTTCCAGATTTTGAATAGAAGCTTGTTGATTTCTAAATGCTTGAGCATTTTATTCATTGGTTTGTTTCTGAGATGTGAAAAACTGCGTTTGAGTTTCAACTAGCTTCATCATCATATCCTCTAAATTCGGCTTTTTATCATCGGTTTGTTGTGGTGGCTTGTTTTGAAAATTAGGTCTTTGCTGATTGTAAGTATTATTGGATACTTGTTGATTGCTAGGACCTTGTTGGTTGTTGTATGGAATATTTCGGTTATAATTCTGGTTTTGATTGTAAATCGGTCTTGGCGGTTGATAATTATTCTGATAATTATTTCCAGGCCTTTGGTTTATGTATGAAATATTCTCTCTTTGTTCCATTGTTAATTCAATACTGAGACAATCTTTTGTCAAATGTGGTCCTCCACACTGCTCACAACTAATTCGTATTGAGTGAATATCTTTAGTCATCTTTTCCATTCGTCTTTCCACAGCATCTAACTTTGCGGAAATGGAATCTAAGTCATGGCTAGAATCGGCTCTAGCTGCTTTAGATGATCTAATGATATCTTTTTCTTGGTGCCACTCATGTGAGTGAGAAGCAGTGTTATCAATAATTTTGTAAGCATCAGTTTCGGTTTTCTTCATAATAGAACCACCAGCTGCTATATCTATGTCTTTTCTTGTAGTGATGTCGCATCCTTGGTAGAATATTTGTACTATTTGACAGGTGTCTAAACCATGTTGCGGACATCCTCTTAACAACTTTCCATATCTAGTCCATGCCTCATATAGAGTTTCATTCGGTTTCTGTGTGAACGTAACAATTTCTCCTTGAAGTCTTACGGCTTTAGATGCAGGAAAGAATTGTTTAAGAAATTTTTCAACTAAAACGTCCCATGTATCGATCGCCCCTTCAGGTAACGATTCCAACCAATCTTTGGCTTCTCCCTTTAAAGTCCAGGGAAATAACATGAGATATATCTGTTCATCCTCCACTTCTCTTATTTTAAATAGTGTGCAGATCCTATTAAAGGTACGTAGATGTTCATTTGGATCTTCCTTCGGCGCACCACTAAATTGGCATTGATTATTCACCATGTGTAGAATTTGTCCTTTGATTTCATAATCTGGCGCATTAATGTCTGGATGAGTAATTGCGTGACCTTGGCCAGTGCGTTTAGCTCTCATTCGGTCTTCCATACTTAAAGGTTCCAGATTCTCCATAATTGAATTTGTTGAATCGAAATCACTAGAGGATTCTGATTTAATGGTTCGTTCCTCAACAATCTCTGTTTGAATGATTGGTGGTTCCGGAGGAAAGTTTAGTGGTTCAGGATCTACGAATCGTTCCTGAATATTCTCCGGATTCTCAATTGTGAGGTCGGGTTCAAAAAATGGATTATCGGAAATTTGAACTGAAGTACTTGGTCGACTGGATGACGATTCTAAAGAAAAATCAACGGCAGTAATATTTGCTAAATGTCTTGATCTAGTTACAGGTGGTGAACGTACAAAAGGTGGTGAACGTCTTGCTCGATGCATTCACTAAATATCCTATTAGTTTTTAAAAGGAAAGAAAAATTATAATAAGTTATCCAATCAATAGACTTTTCTGATTTTGCCCACGTTTTGAATAGCCAAAAGATGCAACAGAGGGGCAGGATTCGTTTGGTCTCAATATAATTGAGGACTGTTTGGCTCCAATAACCCGGTCCACGTACAAATCCAACTATTACTACGAACCAGAAAATTTTGATGTCTATTAATTTAACCACTTAAAATAAATTTTCGTAATTTTAAGAAAATTAGATAAGAAGTAGAATAAAAATCTATGTCCTAAAAACTAGAATAGCGAGAAATAAGAAAGAAAAAGAGTTCGTCGGAAAAGGTCGAAAAAGAAAAATGGTTGAAAAATAAAAGGTGACGGAAAAATAAAAGAACCTTATAAAACTTAAAAATACTTGACTAACCTAACCTTATTACTACAACTAACTTAAAATTATAATCGCAAATTGAGATTACTAATTGGAATGATAATTGGTACATAGTAAAAGGTGTCTAAAAATATTAAAGCTTACAGGAAAAACTAAATCCCAAATGGAAATAACTTAAAAAGAAACTAAAACTTAAAAAGGCGTCGCAAAATTCTAAAGCACTTAAATCTTAGTCTAAAGAAAAAGCACTTAAGGAATTTTACGGCAAAGCCTAAAAATCTAGAAGTAAAAATAACTATGGCAAAATCTAAGTTTAAAACTAAATATGAGCTAAAAATACAAATATTACGCTAAAACGATTAAAAAGGGACAACATATAAAAATATACAAAAAGTTGTAAAAATTACAATTTTTATAAAAATATTATTTTTATATTATTTATTTAATAAAACTACTAATTTTACAATTTAATTAAACTAATTTAACTAAATAAAACAAATTAAATAAAAAGAAACTTTAAAATAAAACTTAATTATAATAATAATAGATAATTAGGGTTTATAATAATAATAATTAATAAATACTCCATAATTAATGCCGAGTTAGGGTTCTGTCGGTGGCGTCAGAGAAACTCCGCGAGTCGCGGTATTCAAGGCATCAAACCCCGCGAGTCGCGGGGTTCCAGTTTTCAACTGACAGGTTATTTAAATTCGACGCGTTTTTCTTTATTTTTTTTTATTTTCTGTTTTTAATTTTTTTCTGTTTATATAAAAAAATATGTGTATAATAAAAACTTATATTTAAAACTTAAATAAAAATAGAATTACTTTATAATTTTATAAATAAAAATCTTAAAACTAGATTTATATATATTTTTTTTATATGTTTTTAAATAAAAACAAAATACTTAAATAAAACTTATATAAAAATAAAGAAACTTTATAAAACTTAAATATTTAACAAAATCTTAAAAATACATAAATTTTTTTTTTATATTAGCGTTGCGCTTCCGGCTTTTAAGAGACTCCCCGGCAGCGGCGCCAAAAATACTTGACGTGGTAGCGGAGTGGTATAAAATAGTTATTAATTTTGGCAGGAAATACTATTAAATACGGTACAATTTTACACAAGATATTTATTTTTTTATAGAATGGATATACTTAAACCTTGCTACAACACTTATAGGCAGTGTACATAATCGTACAGTAGTGTAGTTTTTAGTAAGTCCGGTTCGTTCCACAGGGAATCTTTTTAAACAAAGCTTAACGCTATATTAGTTTACTTTTATAAAAATACAAATATATAAATATATATAAGTAATATTATTATTATAAAGGGGGATTTTTACCGTTTAATGACCAGTTTGTCGATTTTAAAACTTTAGTCGTAGTTAAAACCAAATGTAAAATATTAAAAATAAATACAAAACTTAAATTAAAGCATAAAGTAAATAACGATAATGAAATTGCGAATAATAAAAGTGCGATAAAATAAACTTGCGATAATTAAAAAGTACGATAATTAAAAGTGCAATTAAATATAATAACAATAAAAATGCGATAATTAGAAGTGCAATTAAATATAAAATAAAGGAAATTAAATATGAAATAAAAGAATTATGCTTATTTAAACTTCCGTAATCATGATGTTTGACGTGTTGATTTTAGTTTTATGCCCATGGGTTAATTGTCCTTTGTCCTGGATTATTTAATATGTCCATACGGATTTGTCCATAATAGTCCATCAGTCATAAATATAAAGAGCGAAAGCCTTCGTCAAATTATTCTTATTCCCGAAGTCAAATATTCCAACTAATTGGAGATTCGAATTGTAACAAGGTTTTAATACTTTGTTTAATGAATACACCAGGTTATCGACTGCGTGTAAACCAAGGTTTTACTACTTTGTTAACAATTACACCAATTACCCTTGAATGTAATTCACCCCTGTTTCAACAAGTTTATTAACTATTAATCCAGTTCCGTATCCGGTAAAATGAATAATTATTGGTATTTATAGATATCCCGCCCACCGTACCCAGTCAAGCGTATGTGGTTATATATAAATACGTCAAATTATAAGTTTGTATATTAAATTTACAAGGTATTGTTTAGTTAATATAAAACCCATTAATAGCCCATAGTCTAATTTCCACAAGTGTCGTTCTTTTGTCCAAACCCCAATTATGGTACAAAGCCCAATTACCCAATTTTAGTAATTAGCCCAACATCATGATTACTTCGGATTAAATAAGCATAATAATAACTTAGCTACGAGACATTAATATAAAAAGGTTGAACATAACTTACAATGATTAAAAATAGCGTAGCGTTACACGGACAGAATTTCGACTTACACCCTTACAATATTCGCTAACATACCCTTATTATTAGAATTATAATTAAAATTAAAATTAAAATTAAAATATAAATATAAATATTTACGTAGTATTATGAGAGAAGAAGAAAAAGATTATGAAAAATGCTCAGAATTCTGTTGGCTTTATAGGCAGTTTCTCATTTTGGGGGTCCGCGACTCGCGTGTGACAACCCGAAAATTTCCAACCAAATTTAAACTTTAATCTTTATATGTTTCCGACACGATAAGCAATATTTGTTAAGTTAAATTGCAAGAATTTTAAACTATGTTCATACATTCATTCAACCTCGACCAAGTTCCAACGATTCACGAACCATTAAACGAATATGATTATATATGTATATGTGTATATATATTATAACTTGAAACGTAAACAAAATATTAGATTAAATACTTTATATGATTGTATCTGTTTCAAAATGTTTATCAATGGAATTAGAAGATAAGATCAAATGATTGAATTATCATATATATTGAATTATGATTACAAGTCTCTGTTGAAAGGCCCACGTTGATTTGAGAAATCTTTCCATTTTAACAATATTCGAAAAATGGTAAAGTGATTTATAAATAAGAATAAATTGTCAATCATTGAGAACTAGACAAAGGATAGTGGAAGATTGAATCTCATAAAGACTCGATTGATCTATTTAGTTTCAAACGTACAAAAACGTTTTCAATTTAAAAAGAACTTTATTATTAAAACGTATATAACTTTTATAAATATCTAGAATCACTTTTTACAACTCATTACTTAACTAGTATGATAAAGATAAAGATAAAGATAACGATATTTATATTTTATTTTATTAAATATATATAACAATTTAAATTAATATTATATATATTTATACGCGTATTATACGTACATAATTTTATACTTTTACTATACTTAAACTTTACCTTTACTTTATTTTTACTTTACTTTAACTTTAATAATTCACTTTAATAATTCATACTTTAATAATTCACTTTAATAATTCATACTTTAATAATTCACTTTAATAATTCATACTTTAATAATTCATACTTTAATAATTCACTTTAATAATTCAAAAATCTATTATAAATAGAATTCAATAGGTTTCATTATTTCATAGAAATTTGAAAATATTTTTCTCTAAACTCTCTCAATCGATGTACATATATATTTACTCCGTATTATTTCAAAATATTATTAGTATACATAAAATATTACGACGGAGTGCTGTCCGAGTGATTTCGAAATTGTTTTTCGAGTAGGATAGGATTAAGGAAATTATGGGTTATAGCTATGGAGGTGATTGAGTATGGTTCATGGGTATGCTCGTGAGGTCAATATAGTGTTTATCATTTCCGTTGCGTCTACGTACCTTTCCTGCAATATTGAATCTCAATATTGATACGTGAGTACTCATAATTTAACTTTTACATACTAATAGTGTATCCCTGACTAGTGCTCGAGTATTTAGGATTATGCATGCTTGTATTTTTGATATTGCCCTTAGACAGGTTAGGTTGAATATTGAATTAGTTACACTTGCGGTTGAGATAAGGTATAAGATATGCATGTCCTTGGAAAGCTAGCGAAAAATTAAGAACTTTTCCTTTAGATATCGAATGGTTTCGATGAACGGATTAGAAGTTATAATCAATTGAATTTTCGATATTTTTATTAAAAATGATTATTATTATCGTCGTTTTTTTATCGTCGTTCTAGTTTTATCTTATTATTATCATTATTATTATCTTTATCAATAAAAGGGATTTATCATTAAAAAATTTTATTTTTTTATATTATTACTATCGTTAAAGTTATAATTAGTATTATTATTATTATCCAATTATTATTATTATTATTATTAGTATTATTATTATTATTATCATTATTAATATATATATATATATATATATCATTATTTAAAAATGGTTATTGTTATTGTTATTATTATCATTATTACTATATTATCATTAAGATAATTATTAGTATTATCGTTAATAATGTTATAGTAACTATCATTATTAATATAAGTGTAATTAAAACAAATATTGGTAACACCTAATTATTTTGATTACTATTATTATCATTATTATAAACACGATGTAAAAGACGATTAAAAGCTATTAAACGAAACGATTAGGAAATAATGAGTAAGAGTATCATGATGAAATTAAAATATTATAAGATATTGATTTAGGTAAAATTATCGTTCTTATTATTTTTATCATTACTATTATTATTAAAAGTATCGTTAGTATTAAAACTATCATTTTAACAAAAATTATCATTTTAATAGAAATGTCATTGTTACTATAAAATATCATTATTATTATTATTTTAAATAGAATTATTATTTTAAAGATAATATTAAAAATTATCGTAAATATTAAAGTTATCATAATTAGAATTATCGTTTTATCATAATGTCATCTTAGTAATTATAAATATTGATATTTTTATAATAATATATTTTTTATAATAATAATTATTATTACAAAATAATACAACTTTTACTTACTATCATTATAGATATTATTTTATCAAATAAATATGTGATACAAACATATTTTACTACGTGTAATAACTTACTTTAATAATACCTATCATATTATCTTTATGATACTAAATGAACCCTATAAATTTTATTACTTAATATATATAAAAGTATATTTTATTACATAAATTTAATATAAAATTTTATTTATTAATAAATAAATTATATTATTACTCTAATAAATCTTTTAAAAATATTTAAAAATATAAAACGACGATATTTAAACTATATATTAATCATGTATGGATTTTTGGAAATTATTTTGAGTCAAATTTACTTTTGTTGACTTTTGCATATTAGTCTCGAGCATTAGGATTGTGGTACACTATGACTTGACCTAATTTGTTAGACAAATATTGACCAACACATAATTATATATAATTAATTTAGGTTCGTGAATCCGAGGCAAACCTTGCACTTGTTCAATGACGTTATATGTATTTTTACTACGAAATACAGTATGGTGAGTTTCATTTGCCTTTTTACCCTTTATATTTTTGGGACTGAGAATACATGCGCTTTTATAAATGTTTGACGAAATAGACACAAGTAATTGAAACTACATTCTATGGTTGAATTATCAAAATCGAATATGCCCCTTTTTATTAAAGTCTGGTAATCTAAGAATTAGGGAACATACACTCTAATTGACGCGAATCCTAAAGATAGATCTATTGGGCCTAACAAACCCCATCCAAAGTACCGGATGCTTTAGTACTTCGAAATTTATATCATGTCCGAAGAAGGATCCCGGAATGATAGGGGATATTCTTATATGTATTTAGTTAATGTCGGTTACCAGGTGTTCACCATATGAATGATTATTTTTGTCTCTATGCATGAGACGTATATTTATGAGAACTGGGAATGAAATTCTTGTGGTCTATTAAAATGATGAAAATAAATGATTATGATAAACTAATGAACTCACCAACCTTTTGGTTGATACTTTAAAGCATGTTTATTCTCAGGTGTTAAAGAAATCTTCCGCTGTGCATTTGCTCATTTTAAAGATATTACTTGGAGTCTTTCATAGCATATTTTGAAGAACGTTGCATTCGAGTCATTGAGTTCATCAAAGATTATTATTAAATCAATTTATAGTTGGATAGTGGATATTATGAAATGGTATGCATGCCTGTCAATTTTCAATGTAAAGAAAGTTTCTCTTTTAAAAACGAATGCAATGTTTGTAAAATGTATCATATAGAGGTCAAATACCTCGCAATGTAATCAACTATTGTGAATCGTTTATAATGTATATGAACGGGTCCTTTCAGTTGGTATCAGAGCGGTGGTCTTAGCGAACCATGTCTGCATTAGTGTGTCTAACTGATAAGTCGTTAGGATGCATTAGTGAGTCTGGACTTCGACCGTGTCTGCATGTCAAAAGTTTTGCTTATCATTTTTAGTCGGAAATCATCTGCTTATCATTCTTAGGAAATTACCTGCTTATCATTACTAGTTTAGACACGTCTTGCTACATTAATTGCATGAGTAGTGTATAGACATAATTCATATCTTAGCGTATCTGCTAAATCATATCTTATCGTATCTGTTACTTTAAACTTTACCTGACATATCCCGTAAATTCCTCCGTAATCTACGAAATCTTTTGTTCTATATCTATGGATATTCTATGTAATTAGAATACCATCCGATAACCGAAAATCATTTCATATCGAAAAAAATCCTTATTCAATCGTACGAAATGGAATTCATCATTAATTCAAGTTCCTCGGATTCCGAAATGGAATCTCACTCCAGCTCTGAAAGCAGTGTGACCATAATGGATCAACCAATCAGCCATCATCTATTTTGGATGAATTGTGGATGGGTTCGTAGCCTCCTCAATCATTGGAGACAAGAAGAAGGTGATCCCTTCCATCTACCCCATTGCCCTCTTAACGAAGAACCTGAAGCACTTACCGGCGAACCAATCCGAAACACAATTTTCTCTCTCATTTCCAGAGTATCTCGTCACGATTATATACTACATCAAATTCTAGATTATATTTATCCGCTCGTCCGAACCGACAATCACCCCGGTATAATAGAAGAAGTCAACGAGCTTCGCGCTCGGGTAGTGGCTTTGGAGAATATGGTGCAAAGATTACAAACACCAGCAGCAGCACCAGCAGCATAACCAGTACCACCATCATCAACGCCAACAGTACCATTACCACCTCCAACCACAACTGCGTCGTAAACCTCAACTTCACAATCTGTCCCATGAGCATCAACGTCATACGCACCATAGATACCAAGGAGTACCAACAACAATAACTGACGAAGTATTAATTCATAACTTCATTGGAGAAACATTCCGCGGCGATTTTGTAATCTCTAAAGTCTTAGAGATTATCTAATCTAGCCCTAACCATAAATCAGTTAAACGAATCAAAATGATAGAAGGAAGAGTAGAAACCCTGACAAAAATGGTGTGTGATTAACAAGCTAAACTTGCTTTACCAACAGCATCAACAGTACCGTTAGCGTTACCAGCATCGTCAGTACAGTCAACATCTGAATCAACAACACCGATAACATCACAAACTCCGTCAATTCAAGAATCACTGTGGACATTATTACGAATCAATAACGTGTATATTGTATCAACGAGTTATGAAGAATTAACTCATTCCCTCTGAAGAAATTATATGTATATTATATATATATATATATATATATATATATATATATATATATATATATATATATATATATATATATATATATATATATATTTTGAAATAAATCTTTCCGTGCTAAGCTATTGTGTGTGAATCTTAACTACTCGGTTAATTCATATTACAAATATGCAATAATGTACGTCTTTCGGCCGCAACTTAACCAGCGTTAACTACAATCTCTGTCGCAATTCAACAAATTTCAATTCATAATAAATCAAGTATATATTTGATTGTACACTTTCATCATCGATGTACTCGAAACTTTTCAGATAACATCATTCGTACTTTGCGAAATTCACAAGAATTCCACGAACCGAACATCATACATCAACAAATAGCGAAGTATTGATTCATAATTTCAATGTCATTAAAGAAATACTGCGTAAAAGTTATGTACTTTTTAAAGCCTTTAGGGATTATTCAATTCTAGTTTCAACCGTAAATCAAATGAGTTTAATTTAACATTAACTCATTAAATCTATATTACATCTGAAGAAAATATACATATATATATTTTCATAAAGACTGTAATAAAATTCTTTTGTACAAAATATTAATTGTGAAAAAAATTTTTTAACGGGTAGGTAATACCCGAGAGATATATAAATTCACAATTAATATGTTACATTCTTCGAATCTGATTCAGCAAATCATCCATTATACTCCCTACTTTCACAACAATATACATTCTTTTATAGAAATCAAAACAACCATACTCATTCAAAATTTAATTACATATTCTGATTTTGAAATCTCAAAATTCAACTTGAGATAAGACCAAAATCATCACTCTTAGATCCTTACATCTTTCACAAGCTATATTTTGACTTCAAAACTGTGTTAGAACATCAAATGTATGTTAACGATTACAATCTGTGTTCAAACCCTTCGAAAATTTCTGAAGACACTTCGAATGATGAGCAATCGAGATGATGATCCAACCACATGTTACCCACAGTTATGTACCCGAAAAACTCTTGAAACCAAAGTAAAAGTTTAAATAACGTATCCGCGTCAGATTCTTTGGCATTTATTAGCAAAAATAACTTTGCGACTCCTATTCAAAGTAGTCAGTTTTGTCACAGCTCCAGCAAGTCAACTTCGACTTTTCAGTCAGACTAACCTTATTATAACCTTGAGATATACACCATCGTTACCAGGGAACCTTTTACATTCCACCACATTATTAGCAGATGTACCAACAACTTCATTACCCTTTGACTTTAGCCTCTCCAAAAAGTCATTATAATTATTCATTGAAACCCCATCATTTACTCATTCGCATCTTGTAATTGAAATTGCCATACGAATCATTGGGAATTAGCAATCAGTATTTTGAAATCTCGCAGGATGTTTATGCCAACAGTTATATGTGTATATATAACGTCTATCTTCTGGACTTAATTTGAATGTGAAGTTTCTGAAAAACACTTCGAACTACGAATTGGTTCTCCGAAAATGGAGAAAAAAAAATGCTGATGAAGCAGCGAAAACTATAAACGACTTTAAAGGATAAAAGCTGGATTATAATGATGAAGTGTGTTGGAAAAGCGCAGAAAAAGAGAAGTTTTGGAACTGGAAAACGGATTAAGCAAAGTAGGAAGGAGGCTGTGGACAAATTACAAAGACTGGACCTAACTTGAAAGGATCCAAATGATTCAGTACCTGCTGAAGTCATTAACGAATACCTTGCTCCTGACTCTAAACCCCTGCGGACAATATTCTTCATCATCCTCTGATATTAGAAATTCTAAAATATCATCATATGTTTCATTATAAATATCCTCCATATTTCTGAAGATATTTTCTTAATTTTTCTTATTTGAAATCATTTACCTCTTCACGCTATCTGTATTACATCATAAAAGAAACTATTTTAGTTTCTAAATTCTGAAACATTCAAGTTTAAAATAGGAATATTTTGAAGTAATGTTGGGAACTGAAGCATGAATTTGTATAATATAATGACACTTGATCAATGTGATTATATTACAGTAAGTCATGCTGAGTTTCTAAATGGAACGTGATGATTCACAGATTATAACATCATCATGTGCCATGTTATACGACTCTTGTATTCTATTTAATCTCTAAAATATCAAGAAAATATTTCTTGATGATTCGGCCTTTTCCAAGGTATTCTAGTAATTTGACAAGTCAAGATCGTGCCATCACAATTTCCTTCCTAGAACATTAACAATGTTCATTCCGAAATTCATATCTGTGAATTCTGGACCATTACAAGCGGTGCTTAATCGCAAGAAGAAGAAACGAAAGGACAAAACTTCGAAATAGAAATTGGGGTATAAATTGCAGCAAATAAAAGAGAGCATTAACTGTGAATGATAATGATTATAGAAGACAGAAGCAGAGACTTTGAAATATAAGGGAACATATAAATCCCAACGACAAACCAGAAATTATAAATCATATATATCGATGCATATAGCAATATAAAGACACGGGAGAACTAGAAACACTATAAACCCAAGAGTATAGTAGAAGTAAATAGATTCTTCCGGCGGTAGATGAAAAAGAAGAATGACCGATATGAAAGTTAGAAGTATATCGAGAATCAGAACTGGATGGAGCATATTGATGAATACTTTAAAATATGAGTTGAGGGGGAAAGAATAAAAGGTGATGAAACATGACTAGGAACTTAGAAATCAACAGATTTAACTCACACAATGGCGGAATAAGTGAATCAAACCCTCTAGTGAATAGGTTAAGTTTTTTTTTTTTTGATTAATTTAGTCAAACCACAACTAAATCAAGTGTGATTAGATCAACACCTAGAGCTATTATTCACCACCTGGGTGATTTGGACTGAGAGAGAATCGGAGGAGCTCACTAGATCTGAGTGTGTGTAACAAATGAGAGGCTTAACCTAAAATGAAGAACATAAGACTTTATATACCCCTGCTGTTGACTCACCCATACGATTCATTCATCACACGTACGAGTTGGCTTCATCAGCCGTACGGGTGATCACTCACTCGTGTCTTCTCATTTAGGTTGTAATTGTGACTTAGCTCAGCATCAATCGTGCGTATGAGCCTGTCAGCCGTACTAGTGAGGCTTCACTCGTACGTCTGACCAAGTCTAACATAGTCAAACATCTAAATCTCGTTCCTGCAGTTCCTGTAACCACATACAAACACGGATAAGATAATAACGAGCAATCATGGTGGCCTGTAAACTGTTGTACCTGCAATGGACGTGGGTAGATGTCTAGGGAGTTGCATAAAATGTATCAACAGAAGGTGTGAGTTGTAAGGAAACGAAGGAGGTGAATTTATAAGAAAATCTCCGACAGAACAATTAAAATGGACGATCGCATTTAAAGCAGATCCTAATTTCCTTGATTACCGGAGAGTCAAAACTTATTAAGAAGATTTTCTTCAAATCCCTTGAAATCTGGGAATCAATCATATCTACGTCAAATGATAAGATGAATCTACACTTACTCATTTCACTCTTCTATTTTAGCTTCATTCGTACTCTTCATATAAATGGATTGTTTATCCAAATTATTCACTGATGAGAAAACTCTAATTTTCAGCCCGTATGCATCATGAAAACATACTTATTATCATTCACGACCTTTCCACTGAAATTTCGGGACGAAATTTCTTTAACGGGTAGGTACTGTGACAACCCGAAAATTTCCAACCAAATTTAAACTTTAATCTTTATATGTTTCCGACACGATAAGCAATATTTGTTAAGTTAAATTGCAAGAATTTTAAACTATGTTCATACATTCATTCAACCTCGACCAAGTTCCAACGATTCACGAACCATTAAACGAATATGATTATATATGTATATGTGTATATATATTATAACTTGAAACGTAAACAAAATATTAGATTAAATACTTTATATGATTGTATCTGTTTCAAAATGTTTATCAATGGAATTAGAAGATAAGATCAAATGATTGAATTATCAGATATATTGAATTATGATTACAAGTCTCTGTTGAAAGGCCCACGTTGATTTGAGAAATCTTTCCATTTTAACAATATTCGAAAAATGGTAAAGTGATTTATAAATAAGAATAAATTGTCAATCATTGAGAACTAGACAAAGGATAGTGGAAGATTGAATCTCATAAAGACTCGATTGATCTATTTAGTTTCAAACGTACAAAAACGTTTTCAATTTAAAAAGAACTTTATTATTAAAACGTATATAACTTTTATAAATATCTAGAATCACTTTTTACAACTCATTACTTAACTAGTATGATAAAGATAACGATATTTATATTTTATTTTATTAAATATATATAACAATTTAAATTAATATTATATATATTTATACGCGTATTATACGTACATAATTTTATACTTTTACTATACTTAAACTTTACCTTTACTTTATTTTTACTTTACTTTAACTTTAATAATTCACTTTAATAATTCATACTTTAATAATTCACTTTAATAATTCATACTTTAATAATTCACTTTAATAATTCATACTTTAATAATTCATACTTTAATAATTCACTTTAATAATTAAAAAATCTATTATAAATAGAATTCAATAGGTTTCATTATTTCATAGAAACTTGAAAATATTTTTCTCTAAACTCTCTCAATCGATGTACATATATATTTACTCCGTATTATTTCAAGATATTATTAGTATACATAAAATATTACGACGGATTGCTGTCCGAGTGATTTCGAAATTGTTTTTCGAGTAGGATAGGATTAAGGAAATTATGGGTTATAGCTATGGAGGTGATTGAGTATGGTTCATGGGTATGCTCGTGAGGTCAATATAGTGTTTATCATTTCCGTTGCGTCTACGTACCTTTCCTGCAATATTGAATCTCAATATTGATACGTGAGTACTCATAATTTAACTTTTACATACTAATAGTGTATCCCTGACTAGTGCTCGAGTATTTAGGATTATGCATGCTTGTATTTTTGATATTGCCCTTAGACAGGTTAGGTTGAATATTGAATTAGTTACACTTGCGGTTGAGATAAGGTATAAGATATGCATGTCCTTGGAAAGCTAGCGAAAAATTAAGAACTTTTCCTTTAGATATCGAATGGTTTCGATGAACGGATTAGAAGTTATAATCAATTGAATTTTCGATATTTTTATTAAAAATGATTATTATTATCGTCGTTTTTTTATCGTCGTTCTAGTTTTATCTTATTATTATCATTATTATTATCTTTATCAATAAAAGGGATTTATCATTAAAAATTATTATTTTTTTATATTATTACTATCGTTAAAGTTATAATTAGTATTATTATTATTATCCAATTATTATTATTATTATTATTAGTATTATTATTATTATTATCATTATTAATATATATATATATATATCATTATTTAAAAATGGTTATTGTTATTGTTATTATTATTATTATTACTATATTATCATTAAGATAATTATTAGTATTATCGTTAATAATGTTATAGTAACTATCATTATTAATATAAGTGTAATTAAAATAAATATTGGTAACACCTAATTATTTTGATTACTATTATTATCATTATTATAAACACGATATAAAAGACGATTAAAAGCTATTAAACGAAACGATTAGGAAATAATGAGTAAGAGTATCATGATGAAATTAAAATATTATAAGATATTGATTTAGGTAAAATTATCGTTCTTATTATTTTTATCATTACTATTATTATTAAAAGTATCGTTAGTATTAAAACTATCATTTTAACAAAAATTATCATTTTAATAGAAATGTCATTGTTACTATAAAATATCATTATTATTATTATTTTAAATAGAATTATTATTTTAAAGATAATATTAAAAATTATCGTAAATATTAAAGTTATCATAATTAGAATTATAGTTTTATCATAATGTCATCTTAGTAATTATAAATATTGATATTTTTATAATAATATATTTTTTATAATAATAATTATTATTACAAAATAATACAACTTTTACTTACTATCATTATAGATATTATTTTATCAAATAAATATGTGATACAAACATATTTTACTACGTGTAATAACTTACTTTAATAATATCTATCATATTATCTTTATGATACTAAATGAACCCTATAAATTTTATTACTTAATATATATAAAAGTATATTTTATTACATAAATTTAATATAAAATTTTATTTATTAATAAATAAATTATATTATTACTCTAATAAATCTTTTAAAAATATTTAAAAATATAAAACGACGATATTTAAACTATATATTAATCATGTATGGATTTTTGGAAATTATTTTGAGTCAAATTTACTTTTGTTGACTTTTGCATATTAGTCTCGAGCATTAGGATTGTGGTACACTATGACTTGACCTAATTTGTTAGACAAATATTGACCAACACATAATTATATATAATTAATTTAGGTTCGTGAATCCGAGGCAAACCTTGCACTTGTTCAATGACGTTATATGTATTTTTACTACGAAATACAGTATGGTGAGTTTCATTTGCCTTTTTACCCTTTATATTTTTGGGACTGAGAATACATGCGCTTTTATAAATGTTTGACGAAATAGACACAAGTAATTGAAACTACATTCTATGGTTGAATTATCAAAATCGAATATGCCCCTTTTTATTAAAGTCTGGTAATCTAAGAATTAGGGAACAGACACTCTAATTGACGCGAATCCTAAAGATAGATCTATTGAGCCTAACAAACCCCATCCAAAGTACCGGATGCTTTAGTACTTCGAAATTTATATCATGTCCGAAGGAGGATCCCGGAATGATAGGGGTTATTCTTATATGTATCTAGTTAATGTCGGTTACCAGGTGTTCACCATATGAATGATTATTTTTGTCTCTATGCATGAGACGTATATTTATGAGAACTGGGAATGAAATTCTTGTGGTCTATTAAAATGATGAAAATAAATGATTATGATAAACTAATGAACTCACCAACCTTTTGGTTGATACTTTAAAGCATGTTTATTCTCAGGTGTTAAAGAAATCTTCCGCTGTGCATTTGCTCATTTTAAAGATATTACTTGGAGTCTTTCATAGCATATTTCGAAGAACGTTGCATTCGAGTCATTGAGTTCATCAAAGATTATTATTAAATCAATTTATAGTTGGATAGTGGATATTATGAAATGGTATGCATGCCTGTCAATTTTCAATGTAAAGAAAGTTTGTCTTTTAAAAACGAATGCAATGTTTATAAAATGTATCATATAGAGGTCAAATACCTCGCAATGTAATCAACTATTGTGAATCGTTTATAATGTATATGAACGGGTCCTTTCATCGCGGCCAATTTTGCCTTCAAACTCCGCGAGTCGCGGAGTTTACTTTTACAGCTCACCCATGTTTGGAGTCTTTCTTGCCGACGATTTATTTTATATATATAATATATATATAATTAATATAATTAATTATATATTATATTATATTTATATACATAGTTAACTTGTAATTTTTAGTCCGTTGCGTCGAGCGTTCAGAGTTGACTCTGGTCCCGGTTCCGGATTTTCGAACGTCCTTGCGTACAATTTTATATTTTGTACTTTGCGTTTTGAATCTTGTACTCTTGTAATTTCGAGACGTTTCTTATCAATAATTGGAACCTCTTTGATTGTCTCTTGTACTTTTGAGCTTTTTGGTCGTTTGCGTCTTCAATTCATCGAATCTGTCTTTTGTCTTCACCTTTTAATATTTAAACGAATATCACTTGTAAATAGAACAATTGCAACTAAAAGCTTGTCTTTCTTGAGGAATAATGCTATGAAATATATGTTCATTTTTAGCATTATCAATACCTCCACATCGATCTGTTGAATTTCAAATAGATCTTGTACCAGGAGCTGCACCAATAGCTCGTGCTCCTTATAGACTCGTACCCAGCGAGATGAAAGAACTGCAAAGCCAACTGCAAGAACTATTAGAACGTGATTTCATTCGACCAAGCACATCACCATGGGGAGCTCCTGTTTTGTTTGTCAAGAAGAAGGATGGTACATTTAGGTTGTGTATTGACTACAGAGAGTTGAACAAACTTACCATCAAAAACCGTTATCCACTGCCGAGAATTGACGACTTATTTGATCAACTACAAGGCTCGTCGATTTATTCGAAGATCGATTTACGTTCTGGATATCATCAAATGCGAGTAAAGGAGGATGATATTCCAAAAACTACTTTTAGGACGCGTTATGGTCATTACGAGTTTATGGTTATGCCGTTTGGATTGACTAACGCACCAGCTGTGTTCATGGACCTTATGAACCGAGTGTGTGGGCCATATCTTGACAAGTTTGTCATTGTTTTCATCGATGACATACTTATTTACTCAAAGAATGATCAAGAGCACGAAGAACATTTGAGAAAAGTGCTAGAAGTATTGAGGAAAGAAAAACTGTACGCTAAGTTTTCAAAGTGTGCATTTTGGTTGGAAGAAGTTCAATTCCTTGGTCACATAGTGAACAAAGAAGGTATCCAGGTAGACCCGGCAAAGACCGAAACCGTTGAAAAGTGGGAAACCCCAAAAAACTCCGAAGCATATACGTCAATTTTTAGGATTGGCTGGTTACTACAGAAGATTCATCCAAGATTTCTCCAAAATAGCAAAACCCTTGACTGCATTAACGCATAAAGGGAAGAAATTTGAATGGAAGGATGAACAAGAGAAGGTGTTTCAATTATTGAAGAAAAAGCTAACTACGGCACCTATATTGTCATTGCCTGAAGGGAATGATGATTTTGTGATTTATTGTGACGCATCAAAGCAAGGTATCGGTTGTGTATTAATGCAACGGACGAAGGTGATTGCTTATGCGTCTAGACAATTGAAGATTCACGAGCAAAATTATACGACACATGATTTGGAATTAGGCGCGGTTGTTTTTGCATTAAAGACTTGGAGGCACTACTTATATGGGGTCAAAAGTATTATATATACCGACCACAAAAGTCTTCAACACATATTTAATCAGAAACAATTGAATATGAGGCAGCGTAGGTGGATTGAATTGTTGAATGATTATGACTTTGAGATTCGTTACCACCCGGGGAAGGCAAATGTGGTAGCCGACGCCTTGAGCAGAAAGGACATAGAACCCATTCGAGTAAAATCTATGAATATAATGATTCACACTAACCTTACTACTCAAATAAAGGAGGCGCAACAAGGAGTTTTAAAAGAGGGAAATTTAAAGGATGAAATACCCAAAGGATCGGAGAAGCATCTTAATATTTGGGAAGACGGAACCCGGTATAGGGCTGAAAGAATTTGGGTACCAAAATTTGGAGATATGAGAGAAATGGTACTTAGAGAAGCTCATAAAACCAGATACTCAATACATCTTGGAACAGGGAAGATGTACAAGAATCTTAAGAAACATTTTTGGTGGCCAGGTATGAAAGCCGATATTGCTAAATATGTAGGAGAATGTTTGACGTGTTCTAAGGTCAAAGCTGAACATCAGAAACCATCAGGTCTACTACAACAACCTGAAATCCCGAAATGGAAATGGGAAAACATTACCATGGATTTCATTACTAAATTGCCAAGGACTGCAAGTGGTTATGATACTATTTGGGTAATAGTTGATCGTCTCACCAAGTCAGCACACTTCCTACCAATAAGAGAAGATGACAAGATGGAGAAGTTAGCACGACTGTATTTGAAGGAAGTCGTCTCCAGACATGGAATACCAATCTCTATTATCTCTGATAGGGATGGCAGATTTATTTCAAGATTCTGGCAGACATTACAGCAAGCATTAGGAACTCGTCTAGACATGAGTACTGCCTATCATCCACAAACTGATGGGCAGAGCGAAATGACGATACAAACACTTGAAGACATGCTACGAGCATGTGTTATTGATTTCGGAAACAGTTGGGATCGACATCTACCGTTAGCAGAATTTTCCTACAACAACAGCTACCATTCAAGCATTGAGATGGCGCCGTTTAAAGCACTTTATGGTAGAAAGTGCAGGTCTCCGATTTGTTGGAGTGAAGTGGGGGATAGACAGATTACAGGTCCGGAGATAATACAAGAAACTACCGAGAAAATCATCCAAATTCAACAAAGATTGAAAACCGCCCAGAGTCGACAAAAGAGCTACGCGGACAGCAAAAGAAAAGATATAGAGTTTGAAATTGGAGAAATGGTCATGCTTAAGGTTTCACCTTGGAAAGGCGTTGTTCGATTTGGTAAACGGGGGAAACTAAATCCAAGGTACATTGGACCATTCAAGATTATAGATCGTGTCGGACCAGTAGCTTACCAACTGGAGCTACCTCAACAACTCGCGGCTGTACATAACACTTTTCACGTCTCAAATTTGAAGAAATGTTTTGCTAAAGAAGATCTCACTATTCCGTTGGACGAAATCCAAATCAATGAAAAACTTCAATTCATTGAAGAACCCGTCGAAATAATGGATCGTGAGGTTAAGAGACTTAAACAAAACAAGATACCGATTGTTAAGGTTCAATGGAATGCTCGTAGAGGACCCAAGTTCACCTGGGAGCGTGAAGATCAGATGAAGAAGAAATACCCGCATTTATTTCCAGAAGATACGTCAACACCTCCAACTTCTTAAAATTTCGGGACGAAATGTATTTAACGGGTAGGTACTGTAGTGACCCGAACTTTTCCATGTTTATATATATATTAAATGAAATTGTTATTTACATGATTAAGTGTTTCCAACATGTTAAGCAATCAAACTTGTTAAGACTTGATTAATTGAAATAGGTTTCATATAGACAATTGACCACCCAAGTTGACCGATGATTCACGAACGTTAAAACTTGTAAAAACTATACGATGACATATATATGGTTATATATATAGTTAACATGATTTTATTATAAGTATGTATCTCATTAGGTATTTTAACAATGAGTTATATACATAAAAATGAGACTATTAATTTAAGAAACTCGAAAACGATATATATATATAACGATTATCGTTATAACAACGTCTTACTAGGTACATATGTATCATATTAAGATATTGATACACTTGGTTAATTATGTTAAATGATAAGTAAATATATTATTAAGTGTATTAATAATGAAATACATATGTAAAAATAAGACTACTAACTTAATGATTTCGAAACGAGACATATATGTAACGATTATCGTTGTAACGACATTTAACTGTATATATATCATACTAAGATATATTATATATCATAATATCATGATAATATAACAATTTAACATCTCATTTGTTATAATAAATAATGGGTTAACAACATTCAACAAGATCATTAACCTAAATGTTTCAAAACAACATTTACATGTAACGACTAACGATGACTTAACGACTCAGTTAAAATGTATATACATGTAGTGTTTTAATATGTATTCATAAACTTTTGAAAGACTTCAAGACACTTATCAAAATACTTCTACTTAACAAAAATGCTTACAATTACATCCTCGTTCAGTTTCATCAACAATTCTACTCGTATGCACCCGTATTCGTACTCGTACAATACACAGCTTTTAGATGTATGTACTATTGGTATATACACTCCAATGATCAGCTCTTAGCAGCCCATGTGAGTCACCTAACACATGTGAGAACCATAATTTGGCAACTAGCATAAAATATATCATAAAATTACAAAAATATGAGTAATCATTCATGACTTATTTACATGAAAACAAAAATACATATCCTTTATATCTAATCCATACACCAACGACCAAAAACACCTACAAACACTTTCATTCTTCAATTTTCTTCATCTAATTGATCTCTCTCAAGTTCTATCTTCAAGTTCTAAGTGTTCTTCATAAATTCCAAAAGTTCTAGTTTCATAAAATCAAGAATACTTCCAAGATTGCAAGTTTACTTCCAAGTTTTCTAAATCCATTCCAAGTAATCATCCAAGATCATGAAACCTTTGTTACTTACAGTAGATTATCTTTCTAATACAAGGTAATAATCATATTCAAACTTGAATTCAATTTCTATAACTATAACAATCTTATTTAGAGTGGAAATCTTACTTGAAATTGTTTTCGTGTCATGATTCTGCTTCAAGAACTTTCAAGCCATCCAAGGATCCTTTAAAGCTAGATCTATTTTTCTCATTTCCAGTAGGTTTATCCAAGGAACTTTAGGTAGTAATGATGTTCATAACATCATTCTATTCATACATATAAAGCTATCTTATTCGAAGGTTTAAACTTGTAATCACTAGAACATAGTTTAGTTAATTCTAAAATTGTTCGCAAATAAAAGTTAATCCTTCTAACTTGACTTTTAAAATCAACTAAACACATGTTCTATATCTATATGATATGCTAACTTAATGATTTAAAACCTGGAAACACGAAAAACACCGTAAAACCGGATTTACGCCGTCGTAGTAACACCGCGGGCTGTTTTGGGTTAGTTAATTAAAAACTATGATAAAATTTGATTTAAAAGTTGTTATTCTGGGAAAATTATTTTTATTATGAACATGAAACTATATCCAAAAATTATGGTTAAACTCAAAGTGGAAGTATGTTTTCTAAAATGGTCATCTAGACGTCGTTCTTTCGACTGAAATGACTACCTTTACAAAAATGACTTGTAACTTATTTTTCCGACTATAAACCTATATTTTTTCTATTTAGATTCATAAAATAGAGTTCAATATAAAACTATAGCAATTTGATTCACTCAAAACGGATTTAAAATGAAGAAGTTATGGGTAAAACAAGATTGGATAATTTTTCTCATTTTATTAGCTACGTGAAAATTGGTAACAAATCTATTCCAACCATAACTTAATCAACTTGTATTGTATATTATGTAATCTTGAGATACCATAGACACGTATACAATGTTTCGACCTATCATGTCGACACATCTATATATATTTCGGAACAACCATAGACACTCTATATGTGAATGTTGGAGTTAGCTATACAGGGTTGAGGTTGATTCCAAAATATATATAGTTTGAGTTGTGATCAATACTGAGATACGTATACACTGGGTCGTGGATTGATTCAAGATAATATTTATCGATTTATTTCTGTACATCTAATTGTGGACAACTAGTTGTAGGTTACTAACGAGGACAGCTGACTTAATAAACTTAAAACATCAAAATATATTAAAAGTGTTGTAAATATATTTTGAACATACTTTGATATATATATATATATATATATATATATATATATATATATATATATATATATATATATATATATATATATATATATATATATATATATATATATATATATTTTTATAGGTTCGTGAATCAACCAGTGACCAAGTCTTACTTCCCGACGAAGTAAAAATCTGTGAAAGTGAGTTATAGTCCCACTTTTAAAATCTAATATTTTTGGAATGAGAATACATTCAGGTTTTATAAATGATTTACAAAATAGACACAAGTACGTGAAACTACATTCTATGGTTGAATTATCGAAATCGAATATGCCCCTTTTTATTAAGTCTAGTAATCTAAGAATTAGGGAACAGACACCCTAATTGACGCGAATCCTAAAGATAGATCTATTGGGCCTAACAAACCCCATCCAAAGTACCGGATGCTTTAGTACTTCAAAATTTATATCATATCCGAAGGGTGTCCCGGAATGATGGGGATATTCTTATATATGCATCTTGTTAATGTCGGTTACCAGTTGTTCACCATATGAATGATTTTTATCTCTATGTATGTGATGTGTATTGAAATATGAAATCTTGTGGTCTATTGTTACGATTTGATATATATAGGTTAAACCTATAACTCACCAACATTTTTGTTGACGTTTAAAGCATGTTTATTCTCATGTGAATACTAAGAGCTTCCGCTGTTGCATACTAAAATAAGGACAAGATTTGGAGTCCATGTTTGTATGATATTGTGTAAAAACTGCATTCAAGAAACTGATTTCGATGTAACATATTTGTATTGTAAACCATTATGTAATGGTCATGTGTAAACAGGATATTTTAGATTATCATAATTTGATAATCTACGTGAAGCTTTTTAAACCTTTATTTATTAAATAAAGGTTATGGTTTGTTTTAAAAATGAATGCAGTCTTTGAAAAACGTCTCATATAGAGGTCAAAACCTAGCAACGAAATCAATTAATATGGAACGTTTTTAATCAATAAGAACGGGACATTTCAGAAGATATCTTTATAACCATTCTTGTCAGCAATTAATTATCTCTTTGCGATATCTTTATCATAAAGGAAACTGTTTTAGTTTCTAAATTCAAGTTTAAATTATGAATGATTTGAAGTAGTGTTGGGAATTGAAGCATGAGTTAGTATAATATAATGACGTCAGGCCAACGTGATTATATTACAGTAAGTCATGCTAAATTTTTAATGGAATATGATGATTCATATACTTTATAATCATCATTTGCCATGTTACACGACTTTTACATTCTATTTAAACTCTAAACATATCAAGAAAATATTTTTCTTGATGATTCGGTCTTTTCCGGATATTCTGGTAATATGACAAATCAAATCGTGCTATTACCTTTCCTTCTACTTTGAATATCATGATCATTCGAAACTTCATACCTATGAATGCTGGACCGTCACATGCTTTACAAAAGCATGAAGCTTCGACATATAAGGGAAAATATAAAGCCCGATAACGACACTGAAATTATAAACCGTGTATATCAATGCGTATAGCAATATAAAGACACGGGAAAACTAAAAACACAATAAATCCTAAAGCATAGTAGAAGTAAACAGACTCCTCTGGTGGGAGTTGGAAAAGAAGGAAGATTGTGGTGATAACCAATATAAGGTCAAGAATAAGAACTGGATTGAGCATATTAACAAAACTTTTGGAAGTATGAATTGAGAAAGAAAGTATAGGAGTGGTGAAGATAATGAAACGGAAGAAGCAAATTTATAGCAAAATTCCAGACACAGCAATCAAGGCAATTCACCGCATTTAATTAAAGAAAATCCTAATTTTCGTAATTACCGGAGAATTAAATCTTATAAAGATTTCGAAGATTTCTTTAATTCCTTGAAATCCGGAAATCAATCGTAACTACGTCAAAAGTTAAGGTGAACATTTAATTTTCTCATTCACTCTTTTATGATAGCTTCGTTTATACTCTTTCTATAATCGAATTACTTTATCCATATTATTTAATTTCGATAAAACTCTAATTTTCAACTCATATTAATCATTCTTGTTATAAAGAATAGTGATCTCTATTAAATTTCATGACTATGATTTTCATGAACTCCTCTATGTTTTGTCTGCCCTAATATTGTGGCATAAACGCTCAAGATTTAAATAAGCTCACTATTATTCATAACACATTTCAAGTGTATTGAAATGCTTGTATAACGTCATTATCTCCTTCTGAGGAAACCTAATCAATGACACTCTTGTTAGATAACCTCCGCATTAATAATAAAATGCACTTCGTAAAATTTATGGATCGTATGATTTAAAAGCTTGAAACAAAACAATATTCTATCCGTTGGAATTCACGCAAGGCCCCGAATATACCTGGGAACGTGAAGACAAGATAAAACGTAAATATCCACGTCTATGTACAAACAACGCCGACTGATGGCAACATCTAAAATTTCGGGACGAAATTTCTTTTAACGGGTAGGTAATATATCTACCCGGAAATTTTCGATAAAATTTAAACAAATTTTTGAGATGTTTCAATTATGTTTGACCAATTCCAACGATTCACGAACAAATAATTTTAAATAAATATATATATAAACTTGACTTAAATATTATGTCTAAAAATGTAAAATTTTATACAAGATAATATTGTTGTATTAAAAGTATTATTATAAAAGTATCATTTATTATTAATGATATTATTATTAACAGAAATATTAATAAATGTCATTTTTCTTGTTATTATTATTATTATTATTATCATTATTAGTATTATTATTTTTATTAATATGATTATTATTATTATTAGTATCTCATCAATATTATTGTAATTATTATTAATGTAATTATTATTAATATAATTATTATTAATTAGTATTATTATTAATATAATTACTAATTATTAAAAAAAATAATAAAATAAAATAGTAATAAACACGACAGATACCTAATTTATTTAGGTCATAATTGTTTATTCATTTCCATGAGAACTTTTTATCTGCTTCATATTTTTTTATTTCTCCTAATCGTGATACAGTCGATTTCCATTACTACACTATACAGACAATTATCATTATTTGTTATATAATGGTGGTAATTTGCTACAGAATCAGAAATCAAAAACAGAAAGAAAAAAAAAGGAAAAGAAAATCGTATATTCTCTGTTCTTGTTCAATTTTTCAAAACTTCATAAACGAATTCCATTTGAAAATCTAATATTCCAGTCTTGTTAGGATTCCTTTACTCAAACTATCTGCAAAAGTTGAAGCTCCAATTCATTCTAACAATTCTTAATTTTGAAGTCAAAGTTTGATTTTTAAAAAGTCAACTCTGTGTTCTTCGTGAAATTCGTGATCGTTGTTATGTTTCATGTTAAATTGATACTTGATAAAGTTTCTGGGAGTAATTTTAAACACAATTCGTTTTATAATCTTGATCCAAAATGTTCTCAAAAATCAAAATCATAATATTTTTTTTCTTTTTATTTGACGGCTTATGCTGTCTGTTTTCTTTTTATTTTATTTTATTTTTATTTTTATTTATTTCGTGCCTATTAATTACAGATATAAGTCTTTTATATTTAATGATCAAAGTAAAAAAAAAATCGAAGTTGAGTTGATTTTCCAGTCGATTTGAAATTTGGGAAGAAGGAGGAGACATTTAGAGACGGGATATATATTAATTTATACGGGGTATAATCAGAAAAACAGATACAGAGCAGTTGGTCTTGGTTGTTGGCGGTTGAGCGAGAGGTCTCGGGTTCGAGTCCCGTCTTAGACATATTTTTTTTAGAAAACCTTTTAAAGGTAGCTTTCTTTATCAAAATTTTTATTATTATTATTATTGTTATCATTATTAAATTATAATTATGATCACTATTATAATTATGATTTTAATTATTATTATTATTAGTATCATAACTATTATAATTATTATTATTACTAGTAAAAGTTACCATGTATTATTATTATTAACATAATTAAAATTTTAATTTTAATTACTATTATTATTGTTACTACCAAAAAAAATATTATTATTACTAGTATCATTAGTAGTATTATTATCATTTTTACAAAAATTATCATTTCTTTTCTATCATTAAAACTATATTATTATTATTATTATTATTATTATTATTACCATTAGTATCACTATTATTATTATTTCTATTATGACTATTATATCAGTGTTGTAATCATTAATATTATCATTAAAAATCAAATACAACTTTTATCTACTATTATTAACAGTATCTTACCAAATAAATATTATGTATATATTCATAGGTAATATTACATAAAAGTATTTAATAATCACATTAACAATTTTTATATAAACATCCAAATATAAAAAGTTAGGTATTTTTAATACGATACTAATCAAATATGTATGTATATATATTAACATAACCACATAAATATTAATCATTACTGTATACACAAATTAATTATATACGATATATAATTTAAGATACAATATATATAAACTTATTCGATTACGATTATATGTATTAATACATATATACTTGATATAGGTTCGTGAATCCAAGGACAACTCCACACTTGTTCAGTACCATCATACACAAATTTACTACAAACTATCGTAACGTATCGTGAGTTTCATATGATCCCTTTTACTCTTTACATTTTTGGGCTGAGAATACATGCCCTATTTTTATAACTGTTTTTATGAAATGAATACAAATACTAAAACTGATTTTTCGTGAGTTCATGTGCTCCCTTTTTATCTATATTTTTGGGCTGAGAATACATGCGCAACTTTTATAATTGTTTTACACGTATCAACTATTAAACTGTGATATGTTGGGCTATGACCAGCAAGTCCCCAACCGACAAGTATAAATGATAACTTGTTACGGGGCAAACTTGAAAGTCTAGTCTAAATACAAGTACCAACTATTAAACTGTGATATGTTGGGCTATGACCAGCAAGTTTCCAAACGACAAGTATAAACGATAACTTGTTACGGGGAAAACTTGAAAGTCTAGTCTAAATATCAGTACCAACTATTAAAACTATGCTATACTCGGCTATGTCCGACTAAGTCCCTACAGTGATATTTTTAATTGCTGCGGCATTCTTAATTATTGGGGATAGGCCTATCGGGAGTAACGTCCCCGATACATTTGACTGAGTCTTTGTATTACTTGATAATGAAATTAAACGACAAGGACAGAATAACTTGTCACAGGGCAAACAACGTTTAGTCTAAATATCACGCACTGGCATAAATTTTGATCCTGCGAGAGATCAACTTTACAAACTAAATCTTGTGGTCTATATCTAATACTGAAATCATTATTTATGACAAACCTATGAACTTACTCAACCTAGTGTTGACTTTTTAAGCGTGTTTATTCTCAGGTACTTAAATATTGCTTCCGCTGTATATCTACTGCTTTGATGATGATTGCTTGCTATGCTTGGAGTCTTCATTACATATCATATCAATTAAAGACATATTTATCTTCCGCTGCAAAACTCAACAAAACATCTCATGCAGAGTCGTTCTCGTTTATACAACTGTGATTTGATATAATTAGACACAAATACCCCAGGCCCTATTTGGGGGTGTCACACGCTCCTCAGATGAATGGTGTTTCTGACAGAAAGAATAGAGTATTGATCGAGACAGCTAGAACAATACTAGCAGATTCATCGTTACCTGTTCATTTTTGGAGTGAAGCTGTTGCAAATGCGTGTTACACTATGAATCTAGTTCTGACTGTTAAACGACTGGGTAAAACTTGCTATGAGCTATTGCATGGGAGAAAACCATCTTTGAAGCATCTAGAACCATTTGGTGCGCCTTGTACCATCTTGAAAAGAAAACCAGGAAGTAAGTTTGATTCAAAAGTGGTTACTGGAGTATTTCTTGGGTATAGTTCTCCTAACAAGCGAGTTTTCAACAATGAAACAAGATGTGTTGAAGAATGGTCTGAAGTTGATGTCCAGAGGAATCATACGAAGAGTGCTTCTAAGAGTCATCCTTGGATTTATAACTATGATGAACTGATTGACTCATTCAATCTTGCTCCAGATTAGACAGAGAACGAAGTTGAGTTACAAATGCTGTTTGATTTACAAAATGAACCAAAAGTATCTACACCTACTCCAACTCCAACTCCAACTCCATTACCCACTGTCGATGAACCAGTTCAAGATTTAGATCAAGACGTTGATCCAGTGTATGATACTTGCGGATCTGATATTTCAAGTAAGAGTTCTGATAATCATGAAGATATTGGTGATACTACGAATCTACAACCTGAGATACCTGTTCCCGCACAATCAGTTCCCAGAACTACAGTAGATCATCCTAGAGAGAATATTATTGGAGATCTAAATGCATGTGTTAGAACAAGAAGGCAAGTTCAGTTTGATGGTCAAGTTGATACTCATATGACAGCTGTTGCTGCATACTACGAGTACTCATGTCATATTTCTAGAATAGAGCCAAAGACAACAAAAGAAGCCTTGAAACATGTTGATTGGGTTATGGATATGTAGGAACAGATTCAACAATTCCATCGTTTAGATATTTGGAAGCTAGTTACTAAGCCGCATGGTGCGAAAGTAATTGATCTCAAATGGGTTTGGAAGTTCAAATTTGACGAAGATGGCAATGTTATCCATTACAAAGCAAGATTAGTTGCTAAAGGTTATCAGCAAGATCCTGAATTCGATTATGATGAAGTTTTTGCTTCTGTTACCAGATTGGAAGCTATTCGCATTTTCTTGACTTTTACTTCATTTATGAAGTTCAAAGTGTTTCAAATGGATGTCAAGAGTGCATTTCTTTATGGCAAGCTAAATGAAAGAGTATATGTCAATCAACCACCGGGTTTTGAAGATCATCTTCATCCTGACAAAGTTTACCGTTTACGAAGAGCCCTATATGGTTTACATCAAGCCCCGAGAGCTTGGTATGGACGTTTGTCAAGTTATATGATCGAAAAAGGTTATCAAATGGGCACGGTAGATTGTACTCTGTTCACGAAGGTTAAAGATGATGATATTATTTTGGTCCAGATCTATGTATATGACATTATTTTCAGTTCTACTAAGCAGGAACTCATCGATGAGTTCGAGCAGGTTATGAAGGATGAATTCGAAATGAGCAAATTGGGTCTCTTACACTACTTTCTTGGTTTGTAAGTCGAACAGACTGATAATGGAATTTTTCTTCATCAAGCAAAGTATGTAAATGATATACTCAAATGTTTCGGTATGACTCAAGAACGTCCTGTGTCAACCCCGCTAGCTGTGAATCATGGTATTTCATTAGACTGTGAAGGGGAGCCTGTTGATCCTACATACTATCGAGCAATCATCGTGAAAGGACCGCTCTTAATCCATCTGGATGAAGTCCATATTGATTATAAATGAATCACAATAGTTGGTTACATTGCGAGGTACTTGACCTCTATATGATACGTTTTATAAACATGCATTCTTTTGAAAAGATATACCATAAATGAATATTTAAAATTCAATGTTTTCGACATCTGATGATTTCTACATATAGACAATCACCATAAATAACAGTTTACAAGAATACTTCCGTTGACAATGCAGTCAAAATAAATACACGGTGATGATTTTGTGAATGCAATACTTCCTCGAATAAAACATGTATGACTCCATGCACATGGTTTCTCTAACATATATTCAAACAGCAGAAGACTTCTAGGAACCTGAGAATAAACATGCTTTAAACGTCAACATAAAGTTGGTGAGATATAGGTTTAATGCTAGCAGCGTTATAAATATAGACCACAAGATTTCATATACATAAACGTTTTAATAAAAATATTTTAAGTGGTTGAGCACTTGATAACCATACTTAACATTTAATCAACGTCGCATATTCCCTTTATTATGAAATCTCACTACACTGTACCAAGTGTAGTCACCGAAACGAAGTACTGTGCAACCGTTGAATACTGGTCGTCCAGTCCGGTTGGGGTTGTCAGGCCCGATAGATCTATCAACAGGATTCGCGTTTACAATACCACATGTAAATAGTAGTTACCAAGCTACAGGGAAGTATGCCAGTGGTACAACTCAACGTAGAATATATTTTTGTATCACTTGTGTCCATAACGTAAATCTTAAAATGCATGTATTCTCATCCCGAAATATTTAGAGTTTAAAAGTGGGACTATATACTCACTTTTGCCTTGAAGGTATTTAACTCGACTTAGTCTCCGATAGATATCACGAACCTAACCATATATATATAATATATCCACATATTTTCTTTTCAAGTAATCGTTACACACACACACACACACACACACACACACACACACACACATATATATATATATACTTATAATACTTTTAATATTTTCTTAGTCCGTAGTTAGCAGTCCGATGTTAGTGGTCCACAATTAGTTGCTCAATAAAATAAATAAAGACCCCATCGTATTCGTATTGATCGAAATTAATCTTGACCCATGGTACCATGTTGTCAAATGACGTGTTGCGTACATAAAGTACCGTGTTGTCAAATGACGTGTTGCGTACAATCATGAGGTCTTATGATTAATCTTCTCGTGTTGTTTACGGGTGGTCCTGAAATATATAAAATCAAATCATAAGTAATTATATATAAAATATCATATTAATTAGAAAAGATATGATTAATTTACTTTATCTCCAAATATTTTCGTAGCTAAACTAGCTTCGGATACCCAATCTTGTTTTAGTCGTAGTTTCTTCATTACAACTCCGTTTTTGTTGGTTCAACTTGCCACTTCCTTGGATCGAGTCAAATTTTAAGAATATGAACTGAAAATACCTTAGTTTGTATTCGAAATCACAGGTTATAGGTCAAACTTTGGTAAAACTTATGAAAGTGATCATTTTCCATCATAAAAACAACATTTAATGATCATTTTTCTAAAAATACTTACACTTTGAGTTAAACCATGAAATTTTTATGTGTTAACATATTCATAAGAAATATCATTTTTTCAGAACATGAACTTCCAATTCAAAGTTCAAGATGGTTTTTAATTATCCAACCCAAAACAGCCCCCGGTTGCACTCCGATGACGTAGATTCAGTTTTTAAGGTGTTCTTTGTAAAACCAAGTTATATCTTGTTAAGTTAGCATATCATTATGATATATTACAGGTCTTGAAGTGTTTTAAAAGTTAAGTTAGAAGGATCTATTTAGTTTGCAAACAAGTTTGAAATCATTCAAACTATGTTCTTGTTGTTAAAATTTTACAACATAAAATAAGATAGCTATATAATTATGAATCGAACAAGATTATGAACAAGGTTACTACCTCAAGTTACTTGGACAAAGTTACTCTAAGAGTTAAGAAAAAATCTTGGAATCAAAGAGTGGTGGAGTTAGATCAAAAGGTTGGAAGTATACTTCTTCAAATGGGTGGTTATTTTGATATATTCTTGAAAGAGTTTTCTTATGGTGTTTAAGGCTTGTAATTGAAGCTAAATGATGGGGAAAATGCTAGGAGATGATCAAGTATGAAGTTAGGAGTATTTTGAGAGAGAAATGAGGGTGTAGGTATGAGAAAATGGAGTGAAGAAATGGTGTTCATTCATAAAAACATTTTTAGTTTATAAAGAAAGAAAAGGATTCCTAATTTTGTTTTCTTACTAATAATTCATGCTACTTGACAAATCCTAGTTACCTCATATCTAGGGAAGTAATAATGTTGATTATGATGTTGATTTTATGTGTATATACCAATAGTAAATACATATAGAAGCTGGGTATGATACGGGTACATATACCCTAGATATACGTATAGAAATCTTGAGGAAACGGAATGAGAATTCAAATATAGCTATATTTTGTGAATATACTTATATTGTTTTATGTATTTAAGTCCTTAAAAAGTGATTAAATACATTATATACACGATACATGTATAAGCATTATAGGTTATAAGTATATATATCAAAGAATGTTACGTATAGTTATCGTTTTGAAAACTTAAGTTAGTAGTTTCAAAATATACTTATAACTCATTGTCATTAGTACACAATGAGATGTTAAACCATCCTTAGATCATATTAAATATATATAAATACATATATATACACAAACGTATAATTATCGTATGTTATATAGTTCGTGATATCATCGGTCAAATTGGACGGTCAAACGTTGTGTAAAACTCTTTTCAAAAACACAAGTCTCAACAATTTGGATTGCTTTTCATGTTGGTAAGGTTTAATTTATGTAAATATTAATCTCATAAGTATAAAATGATTGGAAAAATCCGGGTCGTTACAGTACCTACCCGTTAAATAAATTTCGTCCCGAAATTTGAATGGGATGATCATGGCTGACAATAAGTATGTTTTCATGACGTATACGATTTGGAAATTAGAGTTTTATTATCATCAAGTAATATTGATAAAGCAATTTAATTTTTGTGAAGAGTACGAGTGAGGCTATCACCAAAGGGTGAAATGAGTAGGTATAGATTCGTCATATCTTTTGACGTAGATAGGATTGATTTCCAAGTTCAAGAGATTTGGAGTAAAATCTTCATAATGAGATTTGATTCTTCGATAATCAAGGAAATTAGAATCCGCTTTAAATGCGATCATCTAATTTGATTGCTCTGTCGGATCTTTTACTATAAATCCACCTCCCTTCATTTCCTTATAACTCATACCTTCTATTCTTCCTCCCTCAATTCATACTTTAAAACATTTATCAGTATGCTTCATCCAGTACTGATCCTGGATATACTCTTAACTTTCATCTCTGTCATTCTTCTTTCTCATCTACCTCCGGAGGATTTTATTTATTTCTACTATTACCTTGGGGTTATAGTATTGTTAATTCTCTCGTGCCTTTACGTTGCAATACATATTGATATACACGGTTTGTAATTTATTTGTTGTGGTTGAGCTTTATATTTTCTTTTATATTCAACAGTTCCATACTTCTGTTTCCTCTTCCCGACTTCGAGTCAAGCGAATAATGGTCCGGAATTCGTAGGTATGAGTTTCAGAATGAACATTGTTAATGTTCTAAGAAAGAAACGGTAATAGCACAATTTGACTTGTCATATTACCAGAATATCCGGGAAAAGACTGAATCATCAAGAAAAATATTTTCTTGAAATGTTTAGAGGTTAAATAGAATACAAGAGTTGTGTAACATGGCACATGATGACGGTACTGTGAATCATCACGTTCCATTAGAACTCAGCATGACTTACTGTAATATAATCATGTTGATCAAGTGTCATTATATTATACTAATTCATGCATCAGTTCCCAACACTACTTCAAAAGCATTCAAATTTTAAACTCGAAGGTTCGCAGAATATAGAAACTAACAGTTTCTCTTATGATGTAACACTGATAGCTCAAAGAGATAAATGATTTCAGATAAGATTAGTTAGAAAAATATATTCAGAAATATCGAGGATATTTATAATGAAAGATACGATAATATCTTTGAATATCTAAGATCAAAGGATGATGGAGAATATTGTCCGCAAGAGTTTAGAGTAAGGAGTAAGATATTCGCTAAAGACTTCAGCAGGCATTGAATTATTTGAATTCTTTGAAGTCAAACTTATTCTTTGTGATTTGTCCACGGCTTCCTTCATAGTTTCGCATAATCCACTTTTCAGTACTAAATTTTTCTATTGAGCATTTCCAACACTCCATTCTTTATCAACAACTTTTGGCCATTAAAACCATCTACAACATGCTGCTTCGTCAGCGTTTTCAATGTTAACGGATCTGGGTCATTGGTTATCAAACCGAGGTGGTTTCAGGAGAATTGTGTTTTTGAGATGATCAAACACTGATGGTAGTATAGTGGAATATAAAAGGTTCTCTGGTAACAATAAATAAGCACGTATATATTCTGAGGTTATAATAAGGTTGTTTTGAACGAAAAGTCGAAATCAATTTGCTGGAGCTGTGACAAATTGGCTAATTTGGAAAGGAATTGCAAAGTTATTTTGGGTAATAATAACGCCAAAGGAGCTAGCACAGATATGTGTTAAACGTTTACTCAGTTTCTGAGAGTTTTTCAGGTGCATACTTATATGAATCAATCTTTTCTTCCGTAGATGAAGTAGGGCTGGTTCATCCTCTCGATTAAGGTGTTTTCAAGAATCATGAAAGGTTTGAACGCAGATTGGAATCGTCAAGATACAAATGAGGTTTAAGATGAAATCAAGTGGCAAACTTGAAGAATTATTTAGTTTCATATGTTATAATCAATATTTTAATTCATTTTAATTGTCCAATAATGGCAGTCCTTAGTTGATAGTCCAATAATCGATTTATATATATATAATCTTAGAATTTCCCAACGACGTATTGTATACGTATTGTCTTTGCATCAACCCAGAGACGTATTGTAAACGTATTGTCTTAGATTTAACTAAGACGTATTGTGTACGTGTTGTCTTAGGATTTATCAAAACGTATTGTATACTTATTGTGTTAGGAGGTACCAAATATTCGAATTAATAAATACGTATCATGACCCGTGTACAACTTATTGTCTCAGAATTAATCCGACGTATTGTGTACATGTGTCCCGATTTAAAGTGCGTAAAATAAATAACAGAAATTAAATGACGATAAATAAAATTGCGAGAATGTAAATTGCGATAATTAAATTGCGATAAATAAAATGTAACCAGTTAGCTAGGAATAGTTAGCGTGGATTCTTAACAATATTTCAATTAGTTAATTCGTTTGTTTGTAACAAATTTTATTGTTGTCCAATGTTTTCTTCATTATGCCACTTATTGGATTCTGATAGGTCAAAATCCAAATATGAAATTGAATTTGAATGAAAATAGTTGTTCTTTGGTGAACAGATACGTACATGTGTGGATTTGAGCAGTATAGTTAATGATTGTTGAATCTAAGTTGAAGAATGTACAGTGTAACTTATTAATGTGAAATCTGAATATTCCTCGGGTATTACCTACCCGTTAAAATATTTTCACCATTAACAGTTTGTACGAAAGAATTTTTAATTACAATCTTTATGAAAATATACTTACATATATATTTTCTTCGGATGTAATCATGGATTTAATGAGTTAATATGATATTAACCTCATTTGCTTTTCGGTTTGAGCCAGAATAAGTAATCTCTAAAACTATTAGGAACCACATATTCTTCGCAGAATATTAATGAAGTTATGGTCCAATACTTCATCGTTCATTGTTGTTGGTACTCCTTGGTATATATGGAGCGTATGATGTTGATGTTCGTGGTAAAGATTTTTAATGATGAGGTGTGGGATACGGATGTTGATGTTGTTGATGGTACTGTTGCTGCCGGTGATGCTGCTGGTGCTTATGGTATTGAGGCTTGCAATGTGGACCTTACTGGTGGTACTGGTGTTGCTGATGGTGCTTGTAATCTTTGCACCATACGTTCCAAAGCCACTACTCGAGCGCGAAGCCCGTTGACTTCTACTATTATACCGGGGTGATTGTCGGTTCGTACGAGCGGATAAGTAAAATCTAGAATTTGATGTAGTATATAATCGTGGCGAGATACTCTAGAAATGAGAGAGAAAATGGTGTTTCGGACAGGTTCGCCGGTAAGTGCTTCAGGTTTTTCACCCAGAGGTGAATTCTGTTGGTGGAAGGGATCACCTTCTTCTTGCCTCCAATGATTAAGTAGGCTACGAACCCATCAGATGAATTGGTGATGACTAATTGGTTGATCCATTTCGGTTACACTGCTTTCGGAGCTTGAGTGGGACTCCATATTGGAATCCGAGGGGCTTGAACTAGTGGTGAGTTCCATTTTGCTCGGTTAGATAAAGAGTTTTTGGTATGAAATGATTTTTGGATATCGGATGATATTCTAATTACATAGAATACCTATACATAGTACAGGAGATCCCGTAGATTACGGAGGAAATTAAGGAAACGTGTCAGACAAGACTTAATGTGATGGGATGTAAATTTGTCTGTACACCGTCTATGCAATAATTGCAATAAGACGCGTCGAGACTGAAAATGACAAGTAGATATTTTTCGACAAATGGTGGTAAGCAAACACTTTTAACATGCAGACCAGGTTCAAGTCTAGACTCATTAACATAACCTAACAACTACTAGGTCAAAGTCCAGACTCATTAATGCATCCTAACAACTACTAGTTAGACACACTAATGTAAGACCTGGTTCGCTACGACCACCGCTCTATAACCAACTGAAAGGACAGCTCCTAATCCATCCGGACAAAGTCTATATTGATTATAAACGAATCACAATAGTTGGTTACATTGCGAGGTACTTGACCTCTATATGATACGTTTTATAAACATTGCATTCTTTTGAAAAGATATACCATAAATGAATATTTAAAATTCAATGTTTTTGACATCTGATGATTTCTACATATAGACAATCACCGTAAATAACAGTTTACAAGAATACTTCCGTTGACAATGCAGTCAAAATAAATACACGGTGATGATTTTGTGAATGCAATGCTTCCTCGAATAAAACATGTATGACTCCATGCACATGGTTTCTCTAACATATATTCAAACATCGGAAGACTTCTAGGAACCTGAGAATAAACATGCTTTAAATGTCAACATAAAGTTGGTGAAATATAGGTTTAATGCTAGCAGCGTTATAAATATAGACCACAAGATTTCATATACATAAACGTTTTAATAAAAATATTCTAAGTGGTTGAGCACTTGATAACCATACTTAACATTTAATCAACGTCGCATATTCCCTTTATTATGAAATGTCACTACACTGTACCAAGTGTAGTCACCGAAACGAAGTACTGTGCAACCGTTGAATACTGGTCGTCCAGTCCGGTTGGGGTTATCAGGCCCGATAGATCTATCAACAGGATTCGCGTTTACAATACAACATGTAAATAGTAGTTACCAAGCTACAGGGAAGTATGCCAGTGGTACAACTCAACGTAGAATATATTTTTTTATCACTTGTGTCCATAACGTAAATCATAAAATGCATGTATTCTCATCCCGAAATATTTAGAGTTTAAAAGTGGGACTATATACTTACTTTTGCCTTGAAGGTATTTAACTCGACTTGGTCTCCGATAGATATCACGAACCTAACCATATATATATATATAATATATCAACATATTTTCTTTTCAAGTAATCATTACATATATATATATATATATATATATATATATATATATATATATATATATATATATATATATATATATATATATATATATACTTATAATACTTTTAATATTTTCTTAGTCTGTATTTAGCAGTCCGATGTTAGTGGTCCACAATTAGTTGCTCAATAAAATAAATAAAGACCCCATCGTATCCGTATTGATCAGAATTAATCTTGACCCTTGGTACCATGTTGTCAAATGGCGTGTTGCGTACATAAAGTACCGTGTTGTCAAATGACGTGTTGCGCACAATCATGAGGTCTTATGATTAATCTTCTCGTGTTATTTACGGGTGGTCCTGAAATATATAAAATCAAATCATAAGTAATTATATATAAAATATCATATTAATTAGAAAATATATGAATAATTTACTTTATCTCCAAATATTTTTGTAGCTAAACTAGCTTCGGATACCCAATCTTGTTTTAGTCGTAGTTTCTTCATTACAACTCCGTTTTTGTTGGTTCAACTTGCCACTTCCTTGGATAGAGTCAAATTCTAAGAATATGAACTGAAAATACCTTAGTTTGTATTCGAAATCACAGGTTATAGGTCAAACTTTGGTAAAACTTATGAAAGTGATCATTTTCCATCATAAAAACAACATTTAATGATCATTTTTCTAAAAATACTTACACTTTGAGTTAAACCATGAAATTTTTATGTGTTAACATATACATAAGAAATATCATTTTTTCAGAACATGAACTTCCAATTCAAAGTTCAAGATGGTTTTTAATTATCCAACCCAAAACAGCCCCCTGTTGCACTCCGACGACGTAGATTCAGTTTTTAAGGTGTTCTTTGTAAAACCAAGTTATATCTTGTTAAGTTAGCATATCATTATGATATATTACAGGTCTTGAAGTGTTTTAAAATTTAAGTTAGAAGGATCTATTTAGTTTGCAAACAAGTTTGAAATCATTCAAACTATGTTCTTGTTGTTAAAATTTTACAACATAAAATAAGATAGCTATATAATTATCAATCGAACAAGATTATGAACAAGGTTACTACCTCAAGTTACTTGAACAAATTTACTGTAAGAGATAAGAAAAAATCTTGGAATCAAAGAGTGGTGGAGTTAGATCAAAAGGTTAGAAGTATACTTCTTCAAATGGGTGGTTATTTTGATATGTTCTTGAAAGAGTTTTCTTATGGTGTTTAAGGCTTGTAATTGAAGCTAAATGATGGGGAAAATGCTTGGAGATGATCAAGTATGAAGTTAGGAGTATTTTGAGAGAGAAATGAGGGTGTAGGTATGAGAAAATGGAGTGAAGAAATGGTGTTCATTCATAAAAACGTTTTTAGTTTATAAAGAAAGAAAAGGATTCCTAATTTTGTTTTCTTACTAATAATTCATGCTACTTGACAAATCCTAGATACCTCATATCCAGGGCAGTAATAATGTTGATTAGGATGTTGATTTGATGTGTATATACCAATAGTAAATACATATAGAAGCTGGGTATGATACGGGTACATATACCCTAGATATACGTATAGAAATCTTGAGGAAACGGAATGAGAATTCAAATATAGCTATATTTTGTGAATATACTTATATTGTTTTATGTATTTAAGTCCTTAAAAAGTGATTAAATACATTATATATACGATACATGTATAAGCATTATAGGTTATAAGTATATATATTAAAGAATGTTACGTATAGTTATCGTTTTGAAAACTTAAGTTAGTAGTTTCAAAATATACTTATAACTCATTGTCATTAGTACACAATGAGATGTTAAACCATCCTTAGATCATGTTAAATATATATAAATACATATATATACACAAACGTATAATTATCGTATGTTATATAGTTCGTGATATCATCGGTCAAATTGGACGGTCAAACATTGTGTAAAACTCTTTTCAAAAACACAAGTCTCAACAATTTGGATTGCTTTTCATGTTGGTAAGGTTTAATTTATGTAAATATTAATCTCATAAGTATAAAAAAATTGGAAAAATCCGGGTCGTTACACATCGGATCGCTCATGTATCTCACTGCATCTCGGCCGGATATTATGTTCGCAACATGTCTTTGTGCTCGTTATCAAGTTAATCCGAATACATTTCATCTTACAGCTGCCAAAATAACTCTTCGTTATCTATTACATTCTCCAAATCTCGGCATCTGGTATTCGAATGAAGACAAGTTTGATCTTGTAGCATACAGTGATTCAGACTATGTAGGTTGCAAAATCAACAACAAATCTACATCTGGAGGATGTCAATTTTTAGGTGAAAGGCTGGTGACCTGGCAGTGCAAGAAACAAACTGCAGTTGGGCTTTCCACGTGTGAAGCTAAATATATTGCTGCTGCTAGTTGCTGTTCGCAAGTTGTTTGGATTCAACAACAACTTCGCGATTACGGACTAAGAATCTCTTTCTCTCCTCTTTATATTGATAATACTGCTGCTATTGCAATTACTAAGAATTCTGTTCAACATTCTAAGACTAAACACATAGGTGTTAAGTATCATTTTCTTAGGGATTGCCATGAAAAAAAGATAATTGAGGTTAAGAGAATAGGTACTAAGGACCAGAGGGCTGACCTTTTTACTAAGGCTTTCGATAAACCTAGGTTCTTGCTACTTTTAGAGATGAATGGCATTGTTGATCGAGACAAAGTAATTTCGGATGTTGTTTATGAGGGTTAATCAAACTTTTAGACTTTGCATGTAGGATGCATGACATATAGATTTTAGTTTCTTATTATCTGTACTGCATAAGTTTGCTTTCTGTCTGCATTTTCTTGCATGATTTCTTTCATGTTTGCATGCTAGTCTGTAGTTATTTTCTATTTCTGTTGTTAAAATGCTAAAAGACAAAAAGATTTTATGTTTTAGTATTTTAGGGGGAGTACATGTTTCATCAAAAAATACCTAAAAAGTGTAAAATGCCTCATCAGAAAACCTAAATTTTTTTAGAAAAATCCGAAAATGAGCTTGTTTTGATTAATATGTTGGAGATAAAGAAATTACTGTACTGAGAATTGATATATTTGATTAGTAAGGACTGATTTGAACGTTTATGTTTATCTGTTGTGTGATGTACTGATAGATGTGACTTATGAATTCTTGGCATTAGACAATCATAATAAGAATAACGATCATCTAAGATTCAGAAGTCATGAACGATCTGTAGCGTTTGAAGGTAGTCACCTAATTATCTCTGAAACTGTATCTAATGATAATTGTTGAGGAACTCAATAGTCGGTTGAGGGTATCCCCTATCATAATTGATAATCACTAGAAAAGGTTGGGGGTGGATTTAAGGTTGAGGATTATCTGTTTGGCTGGTGCATACCACGTTGTCACGGGCCTAAGACTTTATAATCAAAACTAAACCCCGAAAATATCAAAGAGAATTAGTTTATGTCGAAGTAAGTGTCCCTTCTCGCTTAAGGTTGAAAAGTATAATTCCTTATCATGGACCGTTCAAGCATTTAAGGGAGAACACCTTCGAGTGATCTGAGCACACAACAAAGAAACATGAGTAAATGCATAATAATGGAAAATTCATTCATGATGGCGTTCAAAATCAATATATTAAAAGACAGTGATATGCTGAAAAAGAAATATCAAAAGAAAATCAAAGTAAAAAATAATTGGCGTATCAAGATGGCAAAGTCCTGAAAGTATGAAGAATGTTGATTCATGATGTGCTCATAAAGAACTCAGATCATTCTTAGTATGACACCCCAACGCAGCTTGAATTGCTTAATCACGACGTTCACACTGAACTATCAAGATTCTTGTCATCTGCAATATAGAGTTATACCTATTTAGACCTTAAGTTGGAAAGATACTTACCTAGATATAATCTAAATAACATATATATGAAAGTTTAACTTTCGATTCCATTTTCCATGTTAACTTGAACATAAAGAAGTTAAGGGCCTTGAGATTTATTTCGTGTGATGACTGGTCATCAGGCAAGTCTGCTTTAACTGTAGACCAATCCCCGCGGTAAATAATGCGCCTATTCAGATAATCCAATATATCCTAAGATCTGCCGAACCAACTAGATTGAAGATTGTCAACACATTGGTAGAAGCCAAAGGCTGACAGGGTTATTCAAAATGCCGTGAGAACCAACCTGTTCAATTTGAATGAAATACATTGAAAGAGATAATGGAAAGTTACGCGTAATGAATTGACAATCTAATAAAAATGCACAATCATAAGTGATGAAAGAATCAAGGATCAATGAACTTAACGTGATCTCAAAAATCACTGCTTTATAGTGTTCAAGTAATTAATGCCAACATTATTGTCGAAGTGTCCGGAATGAATATGTTCACGTTTAATGAGGAATGATATCAGTAATTGCATGACAATAGACATGGACTGGATAATTAGGAATGAATAACAGAAGTTGATTCAATATGTCAGTTCTGATCCATTTTTAAATTGTTAATCATCTTGCTCACAAAAAGAATGTGGATTTGTATACCTTGCTTATCTGTTTTTTTTAAATAGCTTGCATTGAAAACTGTAAAACAACAAAAAGATTTTGGTTTTGCATGTTATTGCATTTCATGGTAGAATGTCTTTTATTTGCATATTTTTAGTTGCATGACATTATATCTTAGAAAATTTATAAAGATTTCTTTCGTTCTTTTGTTTTCTGATTATCCTCTGAATGTACAATGACATCTGAAAGAACCTTGTCAAGATCAAGATATTTTTCGCCACCAAATTCACAAGATAGCAGTTTGTAGAGCTTATGATAATTTGAAGGTTTTTAATGATTTAAGGTGTTAGTGAACTTAAGATGACATTACACTGTAGGACTTACTCATGTGAAACAGAATGTTAAGAGTAATAACCTTGTTGTGGTTAAGATTTTTGATATACCTAAGTGTTAATGATCATTTCTTGATGAATTAGTGATTTATGACTCAAATTGAAAGTGCTAGTTAGCTCTAAGATTTCCAAACGAGTCGAAATCCTAAGTTTGTGAAAATTTGAAAATTTGAAATTGCCTAAGTGCCTCACTCGCACGACTGATGTGTGAACCGTACGAGTAACCACACGTGTGAGGTTAACCGTACAGATGACCCTGTTCTAGAATTGTCCTAAGACATCTGGGTTGAAAGGACCTGTCCTACTCCATCCGAACAAAGTCCATATCGATTATAAACGATTCACAACAGTTGATTACATCGCGAGGTACTTGACCTCTATATGATACATTTTACAAACATTTCATTTGTTTTTAAAAGACAAACTTTCTTTACAATGAAAGTTGACGGCATGCATACCATTTCATAATACATTCAACTATAATTATCCTAATAATAATCTTGATGAACTCAACGACTCGAATGCAACGTCTTTCGAAATATGCCATGAATGACTCCCAATAATATCCTTAAAATGAGCTAATGCACAGCGGAAGATTTCTTTAATACCTGAGAATAAACATGCTTTAAAGTGTCAACCAAAAGGTTGGTGAGTTCATTAGTTTAACATAAATAATCATTTCCATCATTTTAATAGACCACAAGATTCTCATTTCTCATAAATAAACGTCCCATGCATAGAGACAAAAATATCATTCATATGGATTGAACACCTGATAATCGACATTAACTTAATGCATAGAATATCCCCAAACAGAACCTCTAGTCTATATAATAATAATCTCGAAGTACTAAAGCATTGGTACCCCGAATGGGACTTGTCAAGGTCCATAGATCTATCTTTAGGATTCGCGTCAATCAGGGGCCATTTCCCTAAATTCTTAGGTTACCAGACTTGAAGGGCGATATTCGGTTAATAATCCAACCATAGAATGTAATTTTAAGTACTTGTGTCTATTTCGTAAAACATTTATAAAAGCAGCGCATGTATTCTCAGTCCCAAAAATATATATAGCAAAAGCATTTAAAAAGGGAGCAAATGAAACTCACCTAATGTATTTTGTAGTAACAATACATATGTCTATATTGAACAATGCAGGGTTAGCTTCGGATTCACGAACCTATATCATTTGTACATATATATTAAAACGTATAATTGTAACTGAACGAATTTATTTATTATATCTTTAATTTGTGTATTTAATTTATGTATATATATATAAAATGATTAATCTTCATATAGTTATATTAATATATCTATATTTATATACGTACTTGTTTAAATGTTATATTTAAATTCAATAATTTGTTATATGTAAATATGCATATAAAAAATCTTTATATATATATAATTATATGTAATATTATGATAGTTGGAATATATATGTACTTATATAGAAAATATTTATTTGTTATAGTAATATTGTTAATGTAAAAGTAGTAATCATAATAATAATAATAATAATAATAATAATAATAATAATAATAATAATAATAATAATAATAATAATAATATTAATGATAATGGCAATAATACTACTAATAATAATTATAAAAATAATGATTTTACAATTAATAATATTACTAACATTTATTCTGATAACTATGATGATATTTACGATAAGAATAATAATGATAATGGTAAAAATAGTAAGATGTTAAGATTTATACCCTCATGTATCGTTTATTATGATCATTTCGCCATCACCATTATCATCGTTTCTTTAGCCTGACCGTCATCGTTATTAATATCATAGTTAAACCATCATCATAATCAACCTAACATTATGAAATCAAGTAAAACAGTAACAAATCAAGTAAAACAAAATCGACAGTTATGAAAAATTTCTCCTGCTATGAACAACACAAAGTCACAATTCGATATTGCGTTTTTAATCACTTTCATGACTTGATTTCTTTTCCAAAATTGTTGTAATCCATCATCGAAAACTCATCAATTATCAATTTCACTTGGAACGAACAGATGCAATCGAAATCAAAAGGTTGACTTTTCGATTTCATACTTTGACTCAAAAATTCTTTCACGATTTAGCAATTTGGGATCTGAGATTCTTCACGCACTTTCGCAAGATGAATTGCAAGAGATCTGAAATCCTACTTTTCTTCAATTCGATCCGATTCAGTTTGATGGTTAAATGGGTTAGTGTTCTTAAAAAAAATGAAGAATCTGTTTTGTTTTCTTTTAATTTCTCATTGATTTCTCAATAGAAGTAGAGGATTTAATTGTGGGATTTGGAATGATTGATACCGAAATAATACTAGATCAAAATTATTTGTAGGGTTGTTGAAGGTTGAGAGAATCACGGTTGAGAGAAAAAAAACAGGAAAGAAGAAAACAAAAAAAAATATATCTGATATTTTATGCGTATTATCAAATCTGTTTATATATATATATATATATATATATATATATATATATATATATATATATATATATATATATATGTATATTTAATATTAATAATTAATAACTATAATAGATATAATAATATGTTAATAATAATAATATAACAAATACATTTTAACTTGTAATTATTTATATATAAATAAATATTATAAATTCCTACCTATATTATTTATAAATTATTTGTACTACAATATATAAATAATTATATACAGAATTCATATGTATATTCATTTCTTTATTTACAACTGTTAATATTTAATTATTCATTATCAACTTCGTTAACAATAAAATGAGTATTTCAATTATTTAATATATATATATATATATATATATATATATATATATATATATATATATATATATATATATATATATATATATATATATATATATATATACATATATATACTTTATTTATATATACATATATGTTTTAAATAATAATTATTATAATATCCTATTTGTATTTATTTTACGTAATTAGTTTTAATAAAAACACTATAAAATATTTCAAATTATATTTCGAATTATTATTTATATATATACACACAAATCTATTTAAAATTTAATTGTTCGTGAATCGTCAGAAATAGTCGAAGGGTAATTGATTACATGAACACAGTTCAAAGTTTTTGAAACATCAACATTACAGACTTTGCTTATTGTATCGAAATTAAATAAGATTCAAGTTTAAATTTGGTTGAAAATTCCCGGGTCATCACAGTACCTACCCGTTAAAGAAATTTCGTCCCGAAATTTGCGTGAGGTCGTCATAGCTAACAATAAAAATGTTTCCATGACAAATATGAGTTGATAAATAAAGTTTTATTATCGCTAAGTATTTGAATAGAATAATTAATATACTCGGAGCGTATGAGAGAAGCTATCGCAAAAGATTTGAATAGAGAGTCACCTTAGCTTTTGACGTGGTAAGGGTTGAATTTAGAAAATAAGGTGCGTCTTGACTTTTGACTTTGTCAAGTTTGAATTCCAGAATTCTAGGGATTTAAAGAAAATCTTTGAAATCTATAAGATTTGATTCTTCGGAGAATTAAGATCTCTGTAATTAAATACTTTGATCTACCTCGATTACTCTGTATTATAAATTAAACTCTTCCGGTACATTATTCTCACCATTCCTATACTTTCTTTCTTAGTTCACACATCCAAAAGATTGTGAAAATGCTTAATCCAGTTCTAATCCTTGATATTTTCTTAATTATCATTTCTGTCATCCTTCTTTTTAATCTTCCACCAGAAAAATCTGTTTACTTCTATTATTACCTTGGGGTGATACTATTCTTAATTCTACCGTGTCTTTATATTTCTATTCGTATTAATATCCACGGTTTGTAATTTATGTGTTGTTATCGGACTTTATATCTTCCCTTATACTTCGAAGTCCTTGCTTCTGTTTTTCTATAATCATTGTCATCCCTAGTTAATACTCCCCCCTATTTGCTGCGATTTATACTTCAATTTCTATTTCAGAGCTTTGTACCTTCGTTTCTTCTTCTTGTGATTGGCATCTCTTGTAATGGTCCAGAATTCGTAGATATAAGTTTCAGAATGAACATTGTTAATGTTCTAAGAAATAAACGGTAATAGCACAATTTGACTTGTCAAATTACCAGAATTCAAGGAAAGATAGGACTATCAAGAAAAATATTTTCTTGATATGTTTAAAGATTAAACAGAACGTAAGAGTCGTGTAACATGGCACATGATGACGTTATGATCTGTGAATCATCACGTTCCATTTAGAAACTCAACATGACATAATGTAATATAATCACGTTGATCAAGTGTCATTATATTATACTAACTCATGCATCAGTTCCCAACATTACTTCAAAAACATTCACATTTTAAGTTCGAAAGTTTATGGAATATAGAAACTAACAGTTTCTATATGATGTAACACTGATATCACGAAGAGATTAATGATTTCAGATAAGAATAGTTATGAAAATATCTTCAGACATATCGAAGGTATTTATGACGATATTTTAGAATTTCTAAGATCGAAGGTTGATGAAGAAAATTTGGTCCGTAAGAGTTTAGAGTCAGGAGCAAGGTATTCGCTAAAGATTTCATCGGAAACAGAATCATCAGGATTCTCAATGTACAAGTTTAGTCCTTGTGATTTGTTCAGAGACTCCTTCGTGGTTAGCTCAATCCGTTTTCCAGTTCTAACTTTTTTGAGCTTTTCCAACATACTATTCTTTATCATTAAACTTCCGACGATTAAGGTCGTTTACGGTTGTCTACGGTTTCTGCTGCTTCATTCAGCTTTGTTTTTTTTCAACATTCAGAGTATTGATTTGTGACAGATTGCTTTTCAGAATTTTAGAATGAATGATCATAATTCTAAGAGATAAATATCATACTTATAACTGTTGATGTAGATATGCTGTGAGTTTTCAAAGTACTGATTGCTGATTCCCGGTAATTGGTATGTCAGTTCTCGTTACAAGATGCAGACGAGTATATGATAGGGTTTCAATGAATAAATATAATGATTTATCAGAGAGAATTAAGCCAAGAAGCAACGAGGTTGTTGGTACGTCTGCTGGTAATATGGTGGAATATAAAAGAATTCTCCGGTATCAAAAGGGTAATCGTATATATCAGGATTATAGTAAGACTACTTCGAATGTAAAGTCGAAGTTGACTTGCTGGAGCTGTGACAAAATTGGCTACTTTGAAAAGGGATCCAAAAGTTATTTTTTTTTGCTAATAAATGCCAAAGGATCTGACGCGGCTACGTCTTAAACTTTTACTCAGTTGCCGAGAGTTTCTCAGGTGCATAACTATATGCATAAATCTTTCCTTTCGTAGATGAAGTGCGGTTGGTTCATTCTCTCATTTGAGGTGTTTTCAAGAATCATGAAGAGTTTGAACGCAGATTGTAATCGTCAAGACACAAATGAGGTTTAAGATGAAATCAAGTGGCAAACTTGAAGAATTGTTTAGTTTCATATGTTATAGTCAATATTTTAATTCATTTTAATTATCCAATGTTGGTAGTCCACAGTTGATAGTCCACAGTTAGCAATTCAATAGTTCATATATAGTTTAATATATAATATTTGAATTAATTAATACGTATCGTGACCCGTATTCATCTCAGACTCGATCACAACTCAAACTATATATATTATTGTAGAATCAACCTCAACCCTGTATAGCTAACTCCCGCATTACTGCATATAGAGTGTCTATGGTTATTCCAAATAATATATATAGATGGGTCGATATGATATGTCAAAACCTTGTATACGTGTCCCGGTATTTAAAGTGCGTAAAATAAATAACAGAAATTAAATGACGATAAATAAAATTGCGAGAATATAAATTGATATAATTAAAATGTAATACAAAATTAACAGTTAGCTAGGAACAGTTAGCGTGGATTCTTAACAAAATTTTTCAAAATTAATTTGTTTGTTTCTAACAAATTTTATTCTGTCCAATGTTTTCTTCATTATGCCACTTGTTGGATTCTGACAGGTCAAAATCCAAATATGAAATTGAATGAAAATGGTTATTCTGTGGTGAACGGATTCGTATATCTGGAGATGTAAGTAGGATAGTAAACGACTGTTGAATCAGATTCGAAGAATGTACAATGTAATTTAATAATGTGAAAATTAAATTTCCCTCGAGTATTACCTACCCGTTAAAATATTTTCACCATTATTAGTTTGTACGGAAGAATTTTTAATTACAATCTTTATGAAAATATATATACATATATATTTTCTTCATATGTAATCATGGATTTAATGAGTCAATATGATATTAAACTCATTTGATTTATTGTTAGAACAAGAATATATAATCTCTAAAACATTAGAGATTATATAATCGTCATGTCAAACGAAGATAAATTATGTAGAACGATTCACAGTTTGATGATTATGCTCGAGGTACAGCATGAGATGTTGAGACATGGATTGTTGATGGTACTGGTGCGGTTACTGATGGTACTGTTGGTGCCGGTGATGTTGTCGAAGCTGGTATGTTTTGCACAATATTTTCCAAGGCTACAACTCGGGCGCGAAGCTCGTGGACTTCTTCCATTATTCCGGGTGGATTGTCGGTCGGAACGAGCGAATGAATAAGGTTTAGAATTTTAGATAGAATACAATCGTGGTGAGATATTCGGGAAATGAGGGTGAAAATGGTGTTTCGGACTGGTTCGTCGGTAAGTGCTTCAGGTTCATTGCCAAGAGGTAAATTCGGTTGGTGGGTGGAAAGGATCGCCTTCCTCTCATCTCTATCGGTTAAGTCGACTACGAATCCATCAGAAGAATTGGGGATGGTTGATTGGTTGATTCATTCTGGTGACGCTGCCTCCGGAGCTTAGGTGAACATCCATGTCGGAATATCTATCGAAATAACTATCGGAATAGCTATCGGAATCTGAGGGACTCGAACTGATTGAGGGATTCATCTCGTACGATCAGATGAAGGATTTTCGATAAGAAATAGATTATAGGATGTAGATTAGTATCCTGCAATACATAATTTACATATGCATATAAAATACTAAAATCTCATAAATTACGGAGGAATCTACGGAATCTGTCAGGCAAAGGTAACAATAACAGATACGCTAAGATATGAATTAGCAGATACGCTAAGATATGAATTTATCTATACACTGTCTATGCAATAGAGGCAGTAAGACGTGTCTTAGACTTTAAGGATGATAAACAAATAATTTTCGACACGAAATGATAAGCAAAACTTTTGACATGCAGACACAGTCGAAGTCCAGACTCACTAATGCATCCTAATGACTTATTAGTTAGACACACTAATGCAGACCTGGTTCGCTAAGACCACCGCTCTGATACCAACTGAAAGGACCCGTCCTAATCCATCCGGACAAAGTCCATATCGATTATAAACGATTCACAACAGTTGATTACATCGCGAGGTACTTGACCTCTATATGATACATTTTACAAACATTGCATTCGTTTTTAAAAGACAAACATTCTTTACAATGAAAGTTGACGGCATGCATACCATTTCATAATACATTTAACTATAATTAACCTAATAATAATCTTGATGAACTCAACGACTCGAATGCAACGTCTTTCGAAATATGCCATGAATGACTCCCAATAATATCCTTAAAATGAGCTAATGCATAGCGGAAGATTTCTTTAATACCTGAGAATAAACATGCTTTAAAGTGTTAACCAAAAGGTTGGTGAGTTCATTAGTTTAACATAAATAATCATTTCCATCATTTTAATAGACCACAAGATTTTCATTTCTCATAAATAAACGTCCCATGCATAGAGATAAAAATATCATTCATATGGATTGAACACCTGGTAACCGACGTTAACTTAATGCATAGAATATCCCCAAACAGAACCTCTCGTCTATATAATAATAATCTCAAAGTACTAAAGCATTCTTACCCCGAATGGGACTTGTCAAGGTCCATAGATCTATCTTTAGGATTCGCGTCAATCAGGGGCCATTTCCCTAAATTCTTAGGTTCCCAGACTTGAAGGGCGATATTCGGTTAATAATCCAACCATAGAATGTAATTTTAAGTACTTGTGTCTATTTCGTAAAACATTTATAAAAGCAGCGCATGTATTCTCAGGCCTAAATATATATATAGCAAAAGCATTTAAAAGGGGAGCAAATGAAACTCACCTAATGTATTTTGTAGTAAAAATACATATGTCTATATTGAACAATGCAGGGTTAGCTTTGAATTCACGAACCTATATCATTTGTACATATATATTAAAACGTATAATCGTAACTGAACGAATTTATTTATTATATCTTTAATTTGTATATTTAATTTATGTATATATATAAAATGATTAATCTTCATATAGTTATATTAATATATCTATATTTATATACGTACTTGTTTAAATGTTATATTTAAATTCAATAATTTGTTATATGTGAATATGTATATAAAAAATCTTTATATATATATAATTATATGTAATATTATGATAGTTGGAATATATATGTACTTATATAGAAAATATTTATTTGTTATAGTAATATTGTTAATGTAAAAGTAGTAATAATAATAATAATAATAATAATAATAATAATAATAATAATAATAATAATAATAATAATAATAATAATAATAATAATAATAATAATAATAATAATATTAATATTAATAATAATAATAATAATAATAATAATAATAATAATAATAATAATAATAATAATAATAATAATAATAATAATAATAATAATAATAATAATAATAATATTAATATTAATGATAATGGTAATAATACTACTAATAATAATTATAAAAATAATGATTTTACAAGTAATAATATTACTAACATTTATTCTTATAACTATGATGATATTTACGATAAGAATAATAATGATAATGATAAAAATAGTAAGATGTTAAGATTTATACCCTCATGTATCGTTTATTATGATCATTTCGCCATCACCATTATCATCGTTTCTTAAGCCTAACCGTCATCGTTATTAATATCATAGTTAAACCATCATCATAATCAACCTAACATTATCATCATGATACTTATTTCATCATAATGCTTCACCATCATCACGATTATAATCTTAATCTCTAAATCTCCATAAAACTTAAACTATCATCATCTTTTATTCTTTATTACCGTCACATCCTAACCTATTCAACATTACACGATCGTGCATCTGTCTTCATTACTTCGTTATCTTCCTTAACCATCATTATAATCATCAATTTAGATGATGGACTTTAACTTCGTGGCCCAATTAATATCACAAGCCCAAGTATTAAATAATGGCCCAAATTAATAATTTTATTATTTGATTGTATGGATTTATAGGCCCGTTCAATGGTTTTTTGGATTTTTGTCTGGAAACATAAACAACAAATGACTCACCTCATACATAATTCCATCCTAAGATATCCTCAAATCAATTTAGGTACACATTTCATCATCTTCATTATCATTTCATGTCATCATGTAACACACACACCATCATCATGCAATTATTTACCATTAATCATTGTCCTATATTATCATCTATATCACCAACCATCAATCATCATACTCTTAATCATAATCATAATCATAATTCATAAATCATAATCATAAATCAAAATCCATAATCATAAATCATAATTCATAATCATAAATCATAATTCATAATCATAAATCATAATCCATAATCATAATTCATAATTAAGAATCATAAATGATAAATCATAATTATCTATGTCAAATGAACATCATCATCGTTTCCTTATCACCATCATCATCATTGTTCTGTATCTTCGTCGATGTTTGCAGAAATAAAAGTAGGACTGCAGCAGCAATCACAGAGATAAACCGTAGTAAAATTTAAGTGTTTTTAGGTTTCATTTGGGCTGTCGAAAAGTAGCAGGAGCAATAGCATAACAGCAGCCCAAACACAAAAAGAACAAGGCACTTTTGAGTTACGCAAGAAGCAACAGCAGTAGAAGCAGCAAAATCAACATTTGTAAATGAGCTTTAAATCAAACAGTAACAAATCAAGTAAAACAAAATCGATGGTTATGAAAAATTTCACCTGCTATGAACAACACAAAGTCAAAATTCGATATTGCGTTTTTAATCACTTTCATGACTTGATTTCTTTTCCAAAGTTGTTGTAATCCATCATTGAAAACTCATCAATTATCAATTTCACTTGGAACGAACAGATGCAATCGAAATCAAAAGGTTGACCTTTCAATTTCATACTTTGACTCAAAAATTCTTTCACAATTTAGCAATTTGGGATCTGAGATTCTTCACGCACGTTCGCAAGATGAATTACAAGAGATCTGAAATCCTACTTTTCTTCAATTCGATCCGATAAAGTTTGATGGTTAAATGGGTTCGTGTTCATAAAAAAAATGAAGAATCTGTTTTGTTTTCTTTTAATTTCTCATTGATTTCTCAATAGAAGTAGAGGATTTAATTGTGGGATTTAGAATGATTGATACCGAAATAATACTAGATCAAAATTATTTGTAGGGTTGTTAAGGGTTGAGAGAATCACGGTTGAGAGGAAAAAAAACAGGAAAGAAGAAAACAAAAAAAATATATCTGATATTTTATGCGTATTATCAAATCTGTTTATATATATATATATATATATATATATATATATATATATATATATATATATTAATATTAATAATTAATAACTATAATAGATATAATAATATGTTAATAATAATAATATAACAAATACATTTTAACATGTAATTATTTATATATAAATAAATATTATAAATTCCTACCTATATTATTTATAAATTATTTGTACTACAATATATAAATAATTATATACAAAATTTATATGTATATTCATTTATTTATTTACAATTGTTAATATTTAATTATTCATTATACATATACATATATTTATACTTTATTTATATATACATATATGTTTTAAATAATAATTATTATAATATCCTATTTTTATTTATTTTACGTAATTAGTTTTAATAACAACACTATAAAATATTTCAAATTATATTTCGAATTATTATTTATATATATACACACAAATCTATTTACAATTTAATTGTTCGTGAATCGTCGGAAATAGTCGAAGGGTAATTGATTACATGAACACAGTTCAAAGTTTTTGAAACATCAACATTACAGACTTTGCTTATCGTATCGAAATTAAATAAGATTCAAGTTTAAATTTGGTCGGAAATTCCCGGGTCATCACATGGGTCACACGCATGAGTGATTATGTGAGACGTGCGGTTGATGATGGATCGTGTGATCAACTGTACGGTTAATCACGAGAGTATAAATAGAGAGTGCTGTGCACAGCCGCTCACTCTTGCACTCTCTACCCATTTTTCTCTCAAAATTTGATCATCACCAATTCAGTTTTCCACCGCAACATTTGTTAAGCACGTTAATCCGACCACAGCGCCATCATCTAGGTATAATTTCATCAAGTTTTAGTGTCTTAATTCGTTGTTTGAATGTTTTGAAACCCTAAGGGTTTGTATGTCAAATTTTGTTCAATTTAATTATGTTTTGATGCATATCTGTTATTGTTTTATGTTAAACGATACCTAATGTTGCTATTATGATGTAATTCGGCCCCTAAAACGATCAATCATGTAATCCCGTCGATTTAAATATAGCGTTTAATATCGGTTTCATCGGACACGCACGAGTGACATCACTCGCAAGCGTGAGACATGACTCGCACGAGTCAGTACACGGTTGATGATCAACCATGTGAACCTTTAAGCTCACTTGTTCGATTTGTTTTGGTTGATCACTCGCTTGACTGAGCTGACACGTGTGATTAACCGCACGAGTCACCACACAGTTGACTCACTCGCTTATATATGTTGCCTCAACCGTGTACCTTGTCTGAAACCATATTACTGCTCAAACGTGTCAACAGTGGCACGAGTGACTATGTTACTCGCACGTCTAATCCCTCAGCCGCACGTGTGACAGTTTCACTCGCACGGTTTATCCTGTTTAACAAACTTATGACACTTTGATGCGAATGCTTTGATGTTTTATGATATGTGGGTTGTATTTCTAACATTTTTGTTGCTATTTCAGTTTGTTAAGATATCATCAATGGCTGAACAACAAGTCAATATTCCAGTTGTGAACCTAGAAGGATAGGGGGAGCAAGTAAATCCTCAAGTGAATCACGTTAACCCACCTGCTTAACAAGAAATTATCCTAGAGAAGGGTGATCTGAACAATCAAGTCGCTCTCTATGACACTACTCTCGAGAGGGGTGATCATTTTAAGGAGATTGTAGCTTTTCTTCAGAGATCAAAGATACATACTGCTATTTCTACTCATTGCACAGCTTACTACAGTCATCAAAGAGAATTCTGGAGAAATGCATCACTTGATGTATTGGAAGATGAGACTAAGATAGTCAGTACCGTTCAAGGGCATGAGATCATTGTCTCCAAGACTGTGATAAGGAGGATTTTAAGTTTTAATGATGAGAACTGCTCCCACATGACAATCGATCGTGAGAGAATTCACGGATGCTTTAAGAAATGCGCCTATTCTGGCTACATTGCTGGTAAGTCTGAACTGATGAAGACACTTCTGCCTTCACAGTTTTGATATCTTGATCATGTGATCATGCATTACTTGAATGGACGCAAAGCTGGGTTTGATAAGTTGAACGAGAAAGTGCAAAGTATGTTTGTGGCACTTGTCCTAAGGGCTCCATACGATTTCTCAGGATTCGTTTTCTACTACTTCAAAGCGAATCTTTTCAGTTCTACTCAGAGATATCTTATTTATGCTCATTTTCTTCAAATGATTATAAATGACGCTGCACCAGACCTACCGAAGCTTGAAGAGGATGTTATTCACCTTAAACCAATGAATCCGATAACTTTTCGAAGAATGGAGGAAACAAGGAACGAGGGTTTGAAACCTGATTTTAACAAAAGCTTGTTTGCCATCTGATTAAGGAGAATTATCGATGTCCTGCTGGTAACGCATGGAGAAACGACGATTCTGACTCTAACTACGAAGTTACTAATGAGGAGGAAGGTGGAGGTGATAATCAAAGAGCAACTGGCGAAGCTCAAGGAGGAAATAATGTTAATGATGAGGTTATAGAAGGTGATGATGAAGCAACTGAGGAGGATGTTGGTTTGATTCAAAGGAAGAGGAAATTGAAAGAAGCAATGACTTCCGAACAGCCAAAGAAGAAGGAGAAGAGAACGAAACACAATTATGACTCATCTCAAAAATCATCTCAGGGAGGTTCGAAACAACAAGCTCAGAGACAACCATCCACTTTCATGAAGGATGCAAGAGTCACTGTTACCTCACCAAGACCTACCACCACAACACCTCAGGTAACGTCATCCGAATTCAAGACACAGCAAAATCTACTGTTGTCTTTGATCACAAAAATAACCAATCTAGAGAATCAAGCCACTGAGGAGAAGAAGATCAGTGAAGAAAAGATTGAGTCGTCAGTGGAAGAAAACAAGAGATTATGGAATCGAGTGAATCGTCAGAAGGGTAGGACAGAGAAGTTGAAGAAGAAGATATTGGCGATTAACAGTGAGAACAAGGAGAAGTTGAAGGAGATGAATGATAAGATCGAATTACTTACCTCTAGTAAAACAAAGTTGATTAAGGAAAGAGGAGAAGAATATTCCTCTGATTTGGATGGTGATGACGACAAAGACGATGAAGAAGATGCTAGAACTGGAGGACCCTTTTTTGAAATACCGTTAGTGATACCTATTCGAATCTTTAATGAATATGGTGAGGTCTTTACTGCAGAATATTATATGAATTATTCAAATGTTTTTGATGATGCAGAAAAGGGGGACGTTCCACCAAGTGATTTCCCTGTAGAATAGCTTGCTGCTCTGGCATACGATAGTGAAAGCGATATAGAGGATGCAGAGATAGTTGAAGCTGAGAACAAAGCTCCACAAGAATAGTCATCTGCTAGTATCCCTCCCGAATGAATCCCAAATATCAACTTAAGTGATTTCGATAACTTGTTTGCGGATGAAAAGAGTGAAGATTCTGTTGGTAAGGATAAATGTGAAAGAGGATGTGATTGTTGAATCTGAAGATGAAATGGTAATAGAATCTGATGAAGAAGAAGAAGAAGAAGAAGAAGAAGTTGAGATTGTTATGCCTTCGCTTGAGCCATACTCAAATCCGTCACTCAACACTTTAATTGACTTTTTCAATTTGAGTAGTGAGGTGAAAGAAAAGAGATTGAATGAATTGGAAGAGGTGAGGAAGGTATACAAGGAGAAAATCAAGGAAGTTGATGTGTTAATGGAAAGGAATAAGAAAATCCAACATGAGAAACTGCTCGTTGAGAAAGAAAGAAAAGAGACTGAGCTGAAGAAGAAGAAACTCCAAGTCGAGCAAGCTAAAGCCGAGGCATGGAATGAGATTAATAAGTGGTTCGAATGTGATAGGGTTAAAGTTAACAGAAATGTTAAAGAAGATGAGATCCGTCAGAGTTGGTGGAAACAAAACGTTGTTAACCCTGATCAGTTGAATAAGCTAGAACTCGATGTAACGACCCGGATTTTTCCGATCGTTTAATACATATGAGATTAATATTTACATAAATTAAACATTACCAACATGATAAGTAATCCAAATGGTTGAGTCTTGTGTTTTTGAAAAGAGTTTTACACAACGTTTGACCGTCCAATTTAACCGATGATATCACGAACTATATAACATACGATAATTATACGATTGTGTACATATATGTATTTATACATATTTAACTTGATCTAAGGATGGTTTAAAAACTCATTGTGTACTAATAACAATGAGTTATAAGTATACTTTGGGACTACTAACTTAAGTTTTCAAAACGGTAACTATACGTAATGTTATTTGACATATATACCTATAACCTATAATGATTATACAAGTATCGTATAAATAGGAATTTAATTACTTTTAAAGGGCTTAAATACATAAAACAATATAAGTATATTTACAAAAGATAGTTATATTTGAATTCTCGTTCCGTTTCCTCAAGATTTCTACAAGTATATCTAGGGTATATGTAACCGTATTATACCCAGCTTCTATACGTATTTACTATTGGTAAATACACATCAAATCAACATCCTAATCAACCAAAGTTCTGCCCTAGATATGAGGTAATTATTATTTGTAAGCTAGCATGAAAATTACACAAGATTACAAGTTTGGAATTTGTCTTTGTCCCCCCATTTTCACACCATATATGGCCTTCCCCCATTTCATTTCTAGTTCAATTTTTCTACTTCCATTTTCTAGCTAAACACACGCTCTCATAAGCCTTAAACAACTCAGTAAATAACCATGAAGATCTAGCCTCAAAAACAACACTTAATCATCATAAGAAAGTTTGATCAAGAACATATCAAGATAACCTTTCAAGTGTACAAGTTTACTTCCAACCTTTCAATCCAACTCCACCACTCTTTTGATTCCAAGATTTTTCTTATCTTTTCCAGTAGCTTTATCCAAGTAACTTGAGGTAGTAAACTTGTTCATAATCTTATTCGATTCATATTCATATAGCTATCTTATTTTGAGCTATAAATTATAACAACAAGAACATAGTTTGAATGATTTCAAACTTGTTCGCAAACTAAATAGATCCTTCTAACTTGACTTTTAAAACACTTCAAGACCTGTAATATATCATAATGATATGCTAACTTAACAAGATACCACTTGATTTTACAAAGAACACCTTAAAACTGAATCTTCGTCGTCGGAGTGCAACCGGGGGCTGTTTTGGGTTGGATAATTAAAAACCATCTAAATTTTTGAATTGGAAGTTTATATTCTGGAAAAATAATATTTCTTATGAATATGTTAACACATAAAAATTTCTTGGTTTAACTCAAAGTGTAAGTATTTTTATAAAAATGATCATATAGGTGTTGTTTTTATGACGGGAATGATTACTTTCATAAGATTCACCCAAATTCGACCTATAACCTGTGATTTTGAATGAAAACCAAGGTATTTACAGTTCATATTCATAAATAATGGCTCGATCCAAGGAAGTGGCAAGTTAAACCAACAAAAACGGAGTTGTATTGAAGAAACTACGGCTAAAACAAAATCGGGTATCCGAAGCTAGTTTAGCTACGAAAAAATTCTAAGTAAAACTAAACTAATCATATCCTTGGTAATTAATATGATATTTTATATATATTTACTCATGATTTGATTTTATATATTTCAGGACCACCCGTAAACAACACGTGAAGATTAATTTTAAGACCTCATGATTGTACACAACACGTCATTTGACAATACGGTACTTTGGGTCATGATTTTAAATCATAAGACACCATGTACACAATACATCATTTGACAACACAGTACCATGAGTTGAGATTAATTCCGATCAATACGAATACGATGGGGTCTTTATTTATTTTATTGAGCAACTAATTGTGGACCACTAACATCGGACTGCTAACTACAGACTATTAGAAATTAAAAGTATTATAAGTATATATATGTAACGATTATTTGAAAAGAAAATATGTTGATATATTATATATGGTTAGGTTCGTGATATCTATCTTAGACCAGGTCGTGTTATATATCTTCAGGGCAAAAGTGAGTATATAGTCCCACTTTTAAACTCTAAATATTTCGGGATGAGAATACATGCATTTTATGATTTACGTTATGGACACAAGTTATTAAAAATATATTCTACGTTGAGTTGTACCACTGGCATACATTCCTGTAGCTTGGTAACTACTATTTACATGCGGTATTGTAAACGCGAATTCTGTTGATAGATCTATCGGGCCTGACAACCCCAACCGGACTGGACGACCAGTATTCAACGATTGCACAGTACTTCATTTCGGTGACTACACTTGGTACGGTGTAGTGAAATTTCATAATAAAGGGAATATGCGACGTTGATTAAATGTTAAGTATGGTTATCAAGTGCTCAACCACTTAGAATATTTTTATTAAAACGTTTAAGTATATGAAATCTTGTGGTCTATATTTTTAACGCTGCTAGCATTAAACCTATATCTCACCAACTTTATGTTGATATTTTAAGCATGTTTATTCTCAGGTGATAAATAAAAGCTTCCGATTATGTCGAATTTAAGCAAGATTTGGAGTATGCATATTTGTGTCAAAAATAAAACTGTATATTGGAGGATTTGTAATGTGAAATATGTTGAAAATCGTATTGTTATTATCAAATGTAAAGTTTATAAGACTAATATTATCGCTAAATGATAATCATTATTATGTTGCTTAAATCCTTTGGTTGTAATAAAGGTTATGGTTTGTATTATAAAAATGAATGCAGATTTTGAAAAATGTCGCATATAGAGGTCAATACCTCGCAATGAAATCATATGTTATTGTATTCGTCCTTATGGATTGGGATGGGTCGTCTCATGTGGTATCAGAGCGGTGGTCTTAGCGAACCAGATTTTTGCATAAAACGTGTCTAAACTAGTTTTTGATGCATTAGTAAGTCTGGACTTTGACCGTGACTGATTTTGAAAATTATTGCTTATCATTGTTGGTTAAAAATTAATATTTAAATATTATGTGGTACTAACGTGCTAGTTGTTGTGTGATAGATGTCTGGCTCAAAATTTGTTATCACATTCAGCGACTCCGAACCAGAATCCCCAGATAGTGTTCCAGTCATTAACCTATCCGATGATGAAAACGACACCTTTGGGGAAGACTCACAATTTCCGGATGAACCAATTGAAGAGGAACCGGAAAGTGATCCTGAGGAGGAAGAAATACAGGAAATTACGAAAGACAAGTTCGAACGAGGAAAGAAACGAAAGGCTACTGAATTGGAAAATCCAAATTTTGAGTTTAGTGAGGATGTTGTGGCACCAACTCCACCAAATACTACCACCCCTATTCCCGCTATTCCTATTAGTTCTATCTCGGCATTTAGTTTTTCATCCCCTCAGCCAAAATGCAGGCAGACAGCCAGGATAAGCGTTAAGCGATTTCCTGAACACAAACGTTTTGGGTATATAGGCTAAATGATGCGCTGTTGTTTTAAACCATGGGATCATAAAACGTTTTGTATAATATTACTAGTGTGGTTTTGCTTAATGTTTGATGTAAGATAAGCATATGTAAAATAGTGAAGTGTGAAATGCAATAATTTTCCATGGTGGAGTATTATTTGGATGGTAGTAATTAATTTTCATACTAAGCTATTAAGTATGAACTTTAACGGGTAGGTACTACGCTAGATATAATTATAAAATGCAAATAGGAAGAAAAGGCTTTTATAATAATAACTGGTTCATATTATTAGTAAGCTACGATGTTCTGTAAATACACAATACATCTATAATATTCTATGTGAATAATTATTTTTTTTTCATTCTTATTGAAGAATATGGCGCGATTGAACCGAATGACGGAACAAGATATCGAGGAAGTCATCAATCAGCGAGTGAACGACAGAATGTTATGGGTCGAGGCAGCAAGAGGTGCTGCAGTTAACTCAAATCCTCGTGTGGGATGCACCTACAAAACTTTTCAAGGTTGCAAGCCCTCATCATTCAGTGGAACAGAAGGACCGATCGGTTTAACCCGGTGGATCGAAAAGATTGAGTCTGTGTTTAAAATCAGTGGTTGTATTGAGAAGGACATGACCAAGTATGCATCATGCACCTTACAAGATAGTGCACTCACGTGGTGGAAAAACTATGTGAAGGCTGTAGGAGGAGATGTAGCTTATGATACTCCATGGGAAGAATTCAAAACAATGCTAATCAACGAGTATTGTCCAAGGAACGAGGTTAGGAAGTTGGAAGCTTAACTACGAAGCCTGAAAGTTGTTGGTACTGAACTCACCAACTACAATCAGCGATTCATGGAATTAGCTTTGCTATGTCCCGAATTGGTACCAACCGAAGAACGGAAGATAGAACTGTACAAAGATGGTTTGCCTAAAAATGTCAAGGAAAATGTTACAGCATCGAAACCCAAGACTATTCATGAAGCCATCACCATGGCAAATGAGTTGATGGACCAGATTATTCTGGATAAGAACACCGATCTCAAAACATCGGAAAATAAAAGAAAGTGGGAAGGTAATCATCAACAATCCAACAAGAAACAAGAAACCACGCAAGGTGCGGGTAGTGGTTAAAGCTCAGGTTACAAAGGACGAAATCCTTTATGTAACAGATGCCATAAACATCACTCTGGTTATTGTAATGTAGTGTGCAACAATTGTAATCGAAAGGGTCATCTTGCTGAAGATTATAGGATTCCCGTTACAAATACAAATGGCACCAAGAATCCTGCCACCAATGCAAATAGAACTGCCTTGGCCACTGTTACTTGTTATGGATGTGGGAAACAGGGTCCTATTAAGAGCCAGTGCCCGAATCCAGAGAAGAATAATGGATCTGCACGTGGAAGAGCATTTATTATTAATGTTAGAGAGGCGTATGAAGACCCGGAGCTTGTTACGGGTACGTTTACCATTAATAACTTATCAGCATCTATTATATTTGATACTGGTGCCGATAGAAGTTACGTGTGTAGAGACTTTTACGCTAAATTGAATTGTTCATCATTATCTCTAGATGCTAAGTACATGATTGCGTTAGCTAATGGTAAACTAATTAAAGCCGATAAAATTTGCCGTGATTGTAAAATAAATTTAGTCGGAGAAACGTTTAAAATTGATTTGATACCCGTAGAATTAGGAAATTTTGATGTAATAGTCGGCATGGACTGGATGCCCAAAATAGGAGCTGAAGTTGTGTGTGCCAAGAAGGCAATTCGCATTCCTCGTAAGGATAAAACGCCAGTAATGATTTATGGAGAGAAGGGTAACTCAAAGCTAAAACTCATTAGCTGTTTGAAAGCACAAAAGTACTTGAAGAAAGGGTGCTATGCTATCTTAGCACATGTTAATAAAGTCGAAACGAAGGAAACAGAGAAGAGCATCAACGACGTGCCTGTGGCAAAAGATTTTCCTTAAGTCTTTCCGGAAGAGTTACCGGGATTACCTCCATTTAGATCTGTAGAATTTCAAATAGATCTAGTACCAGGAGCTGCACCAGTGGCTCGTGCTCCATACAGACTTACACTGTCTAAAATGAAAGAACGTCAAAGTCAGCTAAAAGAATTAATGGACCGTGGATTCATACGACCAAGTACTTCATCGTGGGGAGCTCCAATTTTATTTGTTAAAAAGAAAGATGGATCTTTTAGGATGTGTATAGATTACCGTGAATTAAATAAGTTAACTATCAAGAATCGGTATCCACTACTGAGAATTGACGACTTATTTGATCAACTGCAAGGATCATGTGTTTACTCGAAAATCGACCTAAGATCGGGCTATCATCAACTACGTGTCAAAGAAGAAGATATTCCAAAAACTGCTTTCCGGACACGCTACGGTCATTAAGAATTTTTGGTCATGCCGTTTGGATTGACAAATGCGCCAGCTGTATTCATGGATCTCATGAATCGAGTTTGTAGTCCGTATTTAGATAAGTTTGTTATCGTTTTCATTGATGATATTCTCATCTATTCCAAGAATGAGCAAGAGCATGAGCAGCATTTAAGGTTGGTATTAGAATTGTTAAGAAAAGAACAGTTATATGCCAAATTTTCTAAGTGTGCTTTTTGGTTGAAAGAAGTGCAATTTCTTGGTCACGTTGTTAGTAACAAAGGAATTCAGGTTGATCCAGCTAAAATTGAGGCCATTGAAAAATGGGAGACTCCTAAGACACCAACGCAAATACGCCAATTTTTAGGTTTAGCCAGTTATTATAGAAGGTTTATTCAAGATTTTTCCCGAATAGCTAAGCCATTGACAGCGTTAACGCAAAAAGGGAAGAAGTACGAATGGACCTCTGAGCAGGAGAGTGCATTTCAATTACTGAAGAAGAAATTGACTACAGCGCCTATTTTATCGTTACCTGAAGGGAACGATGATTTTGAGATATATTGTGATGCTTCGCGACAAGGTTTTGGTTGCGTCCTTATGCAACGAAAGAAACTTATTGTTTACGCATCTCGGCAATTGAAGATTCACTAGCGAAATTATACGACGCATGATCTAGAACTGGGAGCAGTCGTGTTAGCATTGAAAATATGGAGATACTACTTATATGGGGTTAAATGCACTGTGTTTACCGATCATAAAAGCCTTCAACATATTTTCGATCAAAAACAGCTAAACATGAGGTAACGTAGGTGGGTCGAGCTGATAAACGACTATGATTGTGAGATTCGCTATTATCCCGGGAAAGCGAATGTGGTTGCCGACGCTCTAAGCAGAAAGGAACGAGATCCAATTCGAGTACGAGCGATGAACATAAAAATTCACATGAATCTCAACTCACAAATCAAAGAAGCTCAACGAGAAGCTCTTACTAAAGAAAACATAGGAAATGAAATAATGAAGAAGTATGAGAATCAACTCGTTATGCGGGAAGATGAAATTCGATATTTTCCAAAACGTATTTGGGTACCAAAGTTGGGTGGATTAAGGAAGTTGATATTGAATGAGGCACATAAGACAAGATACTCGATACATCCTGGAGTTGGAAAGATGTATCAAGATCTTAAGATGCATTATTGGTGGCCTAATTTCAAGACAGACGTTGCAACATATGTTGGGGAATGTTTAACTTGTTCCAAAGTCAAAGCAGAACACCAGAAGCCGTCAGGGTTACTTCAACAACCAGAAATCCCAGAATGGAAGTGGGACGGTATTACCATAGATTTTATCACAAAGTTACCCAAGACTGCATGGGGTTATGACACTATTTGGGTAATAGTTGATCGTCTCACCAAATCTGCACATTTCTTACCTATAATGGAAATGGATAGAATGGAGAAACTATTACGATTATACATAAAGGAAATTGTTTCTAGGCATGGAATACCTATTTCTATTATATCCGATCGTGATAGTAGATTTACATCAAAGTTCTAGCAATCACTACAGGAGGCCCTGGGAACTCGTTTGGATATGAGCACCGCATATCATCCATAAACTGACGGGCAGAGTGAAAGAACAATTCATACTCTTGAAGACATGCTCAGGGCATGTGTGATTGATTTTGGAAAGGGATGGAATAAATATCTACCATTAGCAGAATTCTCGTATAATAATAGTTATCATGCGAGCATTAAAGCTGCACTATTCGAAGCACTATATGGAAGGAAGTGTAGATCCCCTATCTGTTGGAATGAAGTAGGAGATCGACGATTAACTGGTCCAGAGATCATACACGAAACTACTGAGAAGATAGTACAAATCAAGGAGAGATTGAAAACAGCCCGTAGTCGCCAAAAGAGCTACGCCGATGTCCGAAGGAAACCATTAGAGTTTCATATTGGTGACATGGTTATGCTTAAGGTGTCACCTTGGAAAGGTGTAATACGTTTCGTCAAAAGGGGTAAACTGAACCCAAGGTATGTAGGCCCGTTTAAGATCATCGAACACATTGGACTGGTAGCTTATCGACTTGAGTTACCATAACAACTTGCCGGAGTACATAATACATTTCACGTCTCAAACCTTAAGAAGTGTCTTGCGAAGGAAGACCTCACCATTCCTCTTGAAGAAATCTAAGTCGACGAGAAACTACAACTCATAGAAGAACTAGTCGAAATCATGGACCGTGAAGTTAAACAGCTCAAGCAGAGCAATATACCAATCGTTAAGGTTCGTTGGAATGCTCGAAGAGGTCCCGAGTTTACTTGGGAACGAGAGGATCAGATGAAATAAAAGTACCCACATTTGTTTCCCGATAACGCAAAATAGGTACAACTTTAAAATTTCGGGACGAAATATATTTAACGGGTAGGTACTGTAATGAACCGGATTTTTCCGATCGTTTTATACATATGAGATTAATATTTACATAAATTAAACATTACCAACATGATAAGTAATCCAAATGGTTGAGTCTTGTGTTTTTGAAAAGAGTTTTACACAATATTTGACCGTCCAATTTAACCGATGATATCACGAACTATATAACATACGATAATTATACGATTGTGTACATATATGTATTATTACATATTTAACTTGATCTAAGGATGGTTTAACAACTCATTGTGTACTAATAAGAATGAGTTATAAGTATACTTTGGGACTACTAACTTAAGTTTTCAAAACGGTAACTATACGTAATGTTATTTGACATATATACCTATAACCTATAATGATTATACAATTATCATATAAATAGGTATTTAATCACTTTTAAAGGGCTTAAATACAGAAAACAATATAAGTATATTTACAAAAGATAGTTATATTTGAATTCTCGTTCCGTTTCCTCAAGATTTCTACAAGTATATCTAGGGTATATGTAACTGTATTATACCCAACTTCTATACGTATTTACTATTGGTAAATACACATCAAATCAACATCCTAATCAACCAAAGTTCTGCCCTTGATATGAGGTAATTATTATTTGTAAGCTAGCATGAAAATTACACAAGATTACAAGTTTGGAATTTGTCTTTGTTCCCCCATTTTCACGCCATATATGGCCTTCCCCCATTTCATTTCTAGTTCAATTTTTCTACTTCCATTTACTAGCTAAACACACACTCTCATAAGCCTTAAACACCTTAAACAACTCAGAAAATAACCATGAAGATCTAGCCTCAAAAACAACACTTAATCATCATAAGAAAGTTTGATCAAGAACATATCAAGATAACCTTTCAAGTGTACAAGTTTACTTCCAACCTTTCAATCCAACTCCACCACTCTTTTGATTCCAAGATTTTTCTTATCTTTTCCAGTAGCTTTATCCAAGTAACTTGAGGTAGTAACCTTGTTCATAATCTTATTCAATTCATATTCATATAGCTATCTTATTTTGAGCTATAAATTATAACAACAAGAACATAGTTTGAATGATTTCAAACTTGTTCGCAAACTAAATAGATCCTTCTAACTTGACTTTTAAAACACTTCAAGACCTGTAATATATCATAATGATATGCTAACTTAACAAGATAAAACTTAATTTTACAAAGAACACCTTAAAACTGAATCTACGTCGTCGGAGTGCAACCGGGGGCTGTTTTGGGTTGGATAATTAAAAACCATCTTAATTTTTGAATTGGAAGTTTATATTCTGGAAAAATAATATTTCTTATGAATATGTTAACACATAAAAATTTCTTGGTTTAACTCAAAGTGTAAGTATTTTTATAAAAATGATCATATAGGTGTTGTTTTTATGACGGGAATGATTACTTACATAAGATTCACCTAAATTCGACCTATAACCTATGATTTCAAATGCAAACCAAGGTATTTACAGTTCATATTCATAAATAATGGCTCGATCCAAGGAAGTGGCAAGTTGAACCAACAAAAACGGAGTTGTATTGAAGAAACTACGGCTAAAACAAAATCGGGTATCCGAAGCTAGTTTAGCTACGAAAATATTCTAAGTAAAACTAAACTAATCATATCCTTGCTAATTAATATGATATTTTATATATATTTACTCATGATTTGATTTTATATATTTCAGGACCACCCGTAAATAACACGTGAAGATTAATTATATTCCTCATGATTGTACACAACACGTCATTTGACAATACGGTACTTTGAGTCACGATTTTAAATCATAAGACACCATTTATACAATACGTCATTTAACAACACGGTACCATGGTTCGAGATTAATTCCAATCAATACGAATACGATGGGGTCTTTATTTATTTTATTGAGCAACTAATTGTGGACCACTAACATCGGACTGCTAACTACGGACTATTAGAAATTAAAAGTATTATAAGTATATATATGTAACGATTATTTGAAAAGAAAATATGTTGATATATTATATATGGTTAGGTTCGTGATATCTATCTTAGACTAGGTCGTGTTATATATCTTCAAGGCAAAAGTGAGTATATAGTCCCACTATTAAACTCTAAATATTTCGGGATGAGAATACATGCATTTTATGATTTACGTTATGGACACAAGTGATTAAATATATATTCTACGTTGAGTTGTACCACTGGCATACTTCCATGTAGCTTGGTAACTACTATTTACATGCGGTATTGTAAACGCGAATCCTGTTGATAGATCTATCGGGCCTGACAACCCCAACCGGACTGGACGACCAGTATTCAATGGTTGCACAGTACTTCGTTTCGATGACTACACTTGGTACGGTGTAGTGAAATTTCATAATAAAGGGAATATGCGACGTTGATTAAATGTTAAGTATGGTTATCAAGTGCTCAACCACTTAGAATATTTTTATTAAAACGTTTAAGTATATGAAATCTTGTGGTCTATATTTTTAACGCTGCTAGCATTAAACCTATATCTCACCAACTTTATGTTGACATTTTATGCATGTTTATTCTCAGGTGATATATAAAAGCTTCCGCTGCATTATGCCGAATTTAAGCAAGATTTGGAGTATGCATATTTGTGTCAAAAATAAAACTGCATATCGGAGGATTTGTAATGTGAAATATGTTGAAAATCGTATTGTTATTATCAAATGTAAAGTTTGTAAGACTAAGATTATCGCTAAATGATAATCATTATTATGTTATTTAAATCCTTTGGTTGTAATAAAGGTTATGGTTTGTATTATAAAAACGAATGCAGATTTTGAAAAATGTAGCATATAGAGGTCAATAACTCGCAGTGAAATCATATGTTATTGTATTGGGACGGGTCATCTCACTCGAGCCGAAGTTTGTTAGTTCTATGAAAGGGGAAAGAGAACCAAGAAGTATTCCAAGGGTAAAATTTTGAGTTGGGGTTACTTTAAGGAGATCAATTGTTTTGCGATCAAGAGGGAAGGAGGAGTTAATTATATGGCTAGACCGAGTCACTTCAAAACTCTACCTTACTTTGAGATCATGCAACTTGCGAAGCTGAAGATGTTGAACGCTGAAGATAGTGACCTTTCCAGGTTGTTTCAGAGAAAACTCAGATATGAATATAAGACAGGGAAATGAGATATCATTAAGTCAACAGCCGCCAGGTTTTCCATGCATCCGACAAAGAGAAATTCGAAAGGTGGACCTGTTCGCGTTGTTAAGTTCCGTCCAGCTAAGTACATGAAACAATCGCCCTTGATGCCCTTACCCAAGGATATATGTAAAAACTTCAGATGGTGGTTCTATGACGAGCTGTCGGAGGTAGCAGTGATTTTAATTGCGATTGAGAAAGAAGATGGAAGCATACAGTTTGACAATGTGAGGATTTTAGATCCTATGTGGCTGAGAAATTTGTCGAGATTTGATGTGGAGACACTTCACCGCCATCACATTACATTCAGAGATGATAAAAAGGAGGAATCTATGAGATATCAACGTGTGATCGATGTCTACTATGCATACCTCAACAGAGAAAGTGATGCTCAAAGCTCAAACCAAGCTCAGGCCAACTGAATCCTATCAGATACTGTATTGCTAGTTTAAATTTTGTTTTTAATGATGTATTTATTTCGAGAGAGAGAGAGAGAGAGAGAGAGAGAGAGAGAATCTGGATGTGTATTTGATGTTAAACTGATGTTACTTTTGGACTTTTATGTATTTCACAAACATTTACTTTATTCTAATTGATGTTCTAGGTCCTAGGGGGAGTTGTTGATGCATTTTCTGTAAGTCCCTAGACATCTGGCTTACGTTTGTGAACAGTACTTCAGTTTATGGGCTACCATGATCGCTCATTATCCTATCTGTGTTTATATGTGGTTACAGGTACTGCAGGAATGCGATAAGGATGTGTGACATTACTAGACTCTGTCAGACGTACGAGTGAAGTCTCACTCGTACGGCTGACAACTTCATACGCACGGTTGAGCTGAGCTGAGTCACAAATCTAATCTGAGTATACATACACGAGTGAGTGATCACCCGCACGGCTGAGACAGATCACTCGTACGAGTGACAGCTGACTCGAACGGTTGACTCAATAGCAGGGGTATTTAAGTGTTATGTTCTTCATTTTAGGTTAAGCCTGTCATTACACACACATCACTCAGATCTGGTGGCCTAATCCGATTCTCTCTCAACCCAAATCACTCATGAGGTGAATAATAGTTCTAGGTGTTAATCTAATCACACAATCCATTGTTGTGGTTTGACTAAATTAATCCCAAAAAGCACAATATTCACTAGAATGGTTTGATTCACTAATTTTGCCTTTGTGTGAATTAAACCTATTGATTTCGAAGTTCCTAGTCATGTTTCATCAATCCCCATAACTAGCCACCCAAATTCTTCCGGCAAAGTATCAGAGTCCAGTCTCCTTGACCTCGAATCAAGAGACGAGAATGTTCAAGTGCTCTTGAGCAATATTCTCCTCCTTGAGAGCTTCCTCTTGGGCTACACGGATCTCGAACACGAAGAGGTACCATTCTTTCCTTTCGGATCAAGGCATCAGCTACAACATTTGCCTTGCCAGGGTGGTAATGAAGTTCACAATCATAATCGTTCAACGTCTCGATCCACCGTCGCTGTCTCATATTCAGTTACTTCTGATCAAAGATGTGTTGGAGGCTTTTGTGGTCTGTGAAGATGGTACTCTTGGTGCCATAAAGATAGTGTCTCCACAGTTTGAGCGCAAAGACGACGGCTCCAATTTCGAGATCGTGAGTTGTGTAGTTTCGCTCGTGAATCTTCAGTTGTCAGGAGGCATAAGAAATAACCTTCTTCCGTTGCATCAATACGCACCCCAAACCTTGTCAGGAGGTATCGCAATACACAACGAAGTCATCACTGCCTTTGGGAAGGGATAAGATAGGTGCGGTGGTTAACTTCTGCTTCAGGGTTTGGAATGCGGACTCTTGCTCGGTTTCTCAAACAAACTTCTTCCCCTTGTGTGTTAACGCGGTCAAAGGACGTGCAATCAGAGAGAAACCTTCGATGAATCTACGATAATAACCGGCGAGGCTTAAAAATTGGCAGATTTGAGTAGGAGTAGTGGGAGTTTACCACTTACTGATGGCTTCGATCTTTGCAGGATCGACTTTGATACCCTGATCGCTCACAATATGACCAAGATATTGGATTTCCTTCAACCAAAATTCACACTTGGAGAATTTGGCATAGAGTTGCTCTTGTCTCAAGAGTTCAAGCACGAGTCGAAGATGTTTCTCATGTTCTGCTTCACTTTTGAAATAGACAAGGATATCATCTATGAAGACGATAACGAATTTTTATAGGTAAGGCTTGCATACACTATTCATGAGATCCATAAACACGGCAGGTGTGTTGGTTAAACCGGATGGCATCACCAAAAACTCATAGTGGCCATAACGAGTTCGGAACACAGTCTTTAGCACATAACTCTCCTTCACCCTCAACTGGTGATAACCTGATCGTAAATCAATCTTGGAGTAAACGCTTGATCCTTGCAGCTGATCGAATAGATCGTCAATCCTAGAAAGGGGATACCGATTCTTGATCGTCAACTTGTTCAGTTCCCGATAATCGATACACTTGCGGAAAGATCCGTCCTTCTTTTTCACGAACAAAATAAGTGCGCCCCAAGGCTATGAACTCGGTCGGATAAATCCACGGTCTAGCAGTTCCTGCAGTTGACTCTGCAACTCTTGCAGTTCGGAAGGTGCAAGTCGATAAGGTGCGCGAGCTACAGGTGCATCTCCTGGCACTAGATCGATATGAAAATCCACTGATCTCGGTGGCGGTAATCCCGACAATTCTTCTGGAAAGACGTAGGGAAATTCGTTCATAATTAGAACTTCATCCACGCTTTTCTCCTCAGTTTCTAGTTTCTTCACATGTGCTAAAATAGCAAAACACCCCTTTTTCATAATCTTTTGTGCCTTCATGCAACTAATAAGGTTCAGCTTCGGTCTACATCTCTCTCCGTAAACAATTAGTGTCTCACTATCTTTGCGTGGTATACGAAGAATCTTCTCTCCACAGATAACTTCTGCTCTTACCTTGGACAACCAGTCCATACCAACTATCACATCAACACTCCCCAACTTAATGGGTATCAAATCAATCTCGACATCCACACCAGCTAAGTTTATAATACCTCCTCGGCCAATTTGGTCAACTTTCTCAAGTTTACCATTGGCCACCTCAACAAGTATACTCTCATCCAAAGGAACTAATGACCAATCTATCTTAGAGCAAAAGTGTCTGCATACATAACTCCTATCAGCACCGGTATCAAATAGGACATAAGCTAATAGTTTATTGATAGTGAATGTACCTGTAACCAAGTTAGGATCCTCGCAGGCATCTCTGGCATTCATGTTGAAGACTCTTCCACGTGCTGGCCTGCCATCCTTCTTCTTGTTGGGACATTCATTCCTGAAGTGGCCCTGCTGACCGCACTCATAGCACTTCCTTGGTCCACTTGGGTTTGTCCTCACAGCTGGGGTAGTGCTCATACAATCTCTGCTGACGTGCCCAATCCTTTTACGCTTCTTACACACTACGTTGCAGTGTCCAATGTGATGCTTGCAGCATCTCTTACACTGAGGAAGGGTACCTTTGTAGTTAGGGTTAGAGCTAGGGTTCGGGTTAGGGTTCCTCCAGTCGTTGTTTCCCTTAAAATTCTCATACCTCTTAGCTGGGTATTGATCAAAACCTTTTCCCTTGTTGCCGTCCCACTTATGTTTCCCATTACTAGCTCCCAATTCTGATTTCACCTTCTCCGGTTCTTGGCGGTAATTTGATTCATCAGGGTGTGCGCCATGCGCATAGCTTCTGGGACATTTTTTGGTTTCAAAGAAGAGACATTTCCCTGAATGTCCTTGGGGAGTCCCCACAAATACCTCTCCATCCGTTTGTACTCCAGAGTAACCATCGTGGGGCACATTAAATCTAACTCCAAGTACCTTCGATTATAGCCATCAAGGTCAGTTCCTACAACTTTCACTTCCCAAAATTCCGCTTCCATTTTCTGAATTTCGGTTCTGGTGCAGTATTCCTCAATCATAGCCCTCTTAAACTCCTCCCATGGTGTAGCATAAGCTTCGTCAATTCCCTGAGCCTGGGCTAATGTATTCAACCAAGTCAAAGCACCATCCAACAACGTGCACGACGCGAACTTGGTCTTATTCACTTTGGAGCAGTTACTCACACGAAATACAGATTCCAACTTCTCAAACCATCTTGTAAGCCCAACTGGCCCTTCTGTTCCACTGAAATTGTAGGGCTTACAACTCTGAAATTCCTTGAAAGTGCACCCATTCTGGATGTTCTGGTTAGCCGGTGGAGCTTGAGGGTTGGCATTTGCCATAGATGCAGCTACTCGAGCTGCTATCATCTCCTCAATCTATGCCGCTGTGGGCTTTTCCCTTGGACCTCTTCAATTAGCCATCGATCTTCCAAACAAAAGTTTCGACTTAAGTCAAAATCCATTAACCAACAACGTCACGGCATAAGGTAAATAACATGGAAGCAACACAATACATGTTAACTAAGCATGGAAAACAAGCAGCAGATAGCACAAAAGCCAACATGTAATAAAATGTCGTACAATAAATCAACAACAGTAATTCCATTCATAGTAAGAAAATTGCATACAACAACATCAGGTTCGTACAATACATAAATGAAAAATAGGAAACTACTAACGGGATACATAAAGAAATCTAATACAACAGTCATAGGGTGAGGGTGGGTAAATGATGTCAATCAGGTGGGTCATCTGGTCCTCGAGCTCAGTTACCCGAGCACGGAGGGCTGCACTTCCCTTATCAGTTCTTCGACATTGGGAGATGCTAGTAGGGCATGTGGTGCAGGTGGTGCAGATGTTTCAGGTGGTGCAGATGGTCCAGATGTAGCAATAGAAGTAGACGGCACTGAGCGGGTGACCTTACGCACAAATGGATCAGCAGGATACGGTACAACCCGCTTACTAGCTGTGACCCTAATTAACTGTCCATGTGCGTTGACGATCGGCTTACCTCCATTAACCCCTAGAATAACAGTACCATCGAAGCGGTACCGCTTCTTCGGCGGGGTAGAGTGTGGCTGCACGGGATCCTCCTCGGGGTCCTCCTCAGAATCCTCCTCGGGATCCTCCTCATTGGTGCCTTTGGATGATGATCCGTCTGAATCGTCTGAAGGTAGTGCAGGTACATCACGGGCGGGAGAAAGTGTCTGACCGGTGGTCATAAGTTGATATCTGCCAGGTGTAATCAGTACGACACGTCCGTCAGCGGTGCGTCTAACCCAATGTCCACGCTCGTTACGAAAGGGACCGTCCCCGTCTCCCCCAGGAATCACAGTACCACCGGAATGGTGCTGTGGCGCTGGGAGTCTAGGGCTAGGTGGAGCTGGAACCTCCTCGGGATCCTCATCTCCGTCTGAGATGTCCATTATGTCAAGCGCATGTCTACTATCTCCAGAAGATGAATCGCCAGAGTCACTGGAGGGTAGCAATGAGTCAGCAACAATAGTAGGCGAGGTAGCAGACGTATCTGAGTTACTCTCGAAGTCAAAGGTCATGGGCGGCATGTCCGACATCTGAACAAGGAAAAATAACTTTTTCCTTGTCAGTAATGTGATGACCCGGGAATTTCCAACCAAAATTTAAACTTGAATCTTATTTGATTTCGATATGATAAGCAAAGTCTATAATGTTGAGTCTCAAAAATTTTAAACTAATTACATGGATTCATTTAACCTGTGACTATTTTCGACGATTCACGAACAATTGTGTGTAAATAAATATGTAAATATATATACATATATATAAATATAAGAGTGCATATTAAGTTGAATTAATAAAATGCAAAATAATCATTTGAATTGAAAACATAAAATAATGTACAAGATAATTAAGATTAAAATTTATTTATGATTTAAACAAATTCTTATTTTTATTTATTATCATTTTTATGATATTATTTAGTTATTTTATTAGAATTATTATTAATATTATTAGGGTATTTACTATTAATATTTACTAAAAATAAATATAGGGAATCCCATTCTTTCTGTTAGAAGTAACTATCAAAATTTTTTCTTTTTCTTCATATGAAAATAATTTACGTACTTCATGTCTCCAGTTTGTTACAAGTCTACTTCACAAATCAATTGGAAATCAATTTAACTGTTAAATCATGTACTTAATCACTTTATATAAGTTACAAACTGCAATTTGAGTTGAAAACAAAGAAAACCCAGAAAATAAGCTCGACACTCTGTACATTCATCTTTTTCACCATATTTTGATCTAGAACAAATTTTCAAAATGTAATAATGCAGTCTTGTTAGGAATCGTCTATCTAAACTATCTGTAAGTTTTCAATCCTCAATTCTTTCTATTAATTTTTAATTTGAGAGTCAAAGTTTTGGTTTTCAAAGTCAACTAAGTGTTCTTAAATCAAATTCGAGTTTGTTTTGATATCTCCAGTTAATTTGATGATCCATAAAGATTATAGGAATGATTTGCAACACAATTCATGTTGTAATCATAACCTAAAACACTCTTAGTCTAAAAATCAATTTTTGAGTTCTTGAGTTCTTCACAGTGATATACACTAACGAGAATTCGAAACAAATATCAAAAACTAGAAATGTAGAGTTGTTAGAAATCATTTACTTAAACTTCTTGTAAAATCTCAAGTTCCAATTCTTAATAACGAAATCGAATTTGCGAGTCAAAGTTATTTTGTCAAAAGTCAAAGAAAGTGTTCACCGCGAAATTCGTAATCGTGTTGAAGTTTCCAGTTAAATTGATGATTTAGATAGATTTTAGGAATGATTTAAAACATGTTTCATGTTGTAAAGATTGTCCAAAACGAATTCAAAATTGAAAACAAAATTTTTTTTTTCTTGGCTACCAGCAAGCAGTAGGATTTTTTTTTTCTCATTTTTTTATATCATGAACACATTTTTTTTTTGTTTCATGTTGTTTACAAGTCATAAATGAAAACCCGTTCGATTTCTGTTGAGTTTTTGCTCCCGTTTGATTTTAAACTTGGTGAAGAAGATGATGAACATGGCTAAATGAAATACTAGATATATAGTTTGGGTTGCCTTATAAATCAGATAAACAAGATAGAGGGAATGGTTAAGTATGTTTGCGGGTGAGCGGGAGGTCTCTAGTTCAAACCCGGTTCAGCGCATATTTTTTTAGAAAGGCTTTGGAAGGTAGATTTCATTACCAAAATTATTATTATTATTAGTATTGTGATTATTATTATTATGGTTATTTTTAGAACAATTATTATTACTAATACAAGTATTATTATAAAGACTATAATTTATTATTATAATTATGATTATGATTATTATTATTATTATGAGAATGATACAAATTATAATTATTTTCATTAATATTAGTACCTGTAACATTTTATAATTGTTAGTGTTATTATTATCATCCACATAGGTATTATTATTAGTATTATCATCATTATTATTAATATTACAAAGTATCATTAATAGACTTATCATTTATATTAGTGATATTGTATAATTACTGAAAATTTCTATTAAAACTATTAAAAATTACCATTATTATTATTAGTATTATTTTTTTACTAAAACTATCATTATTATTGATATCAGTATTATCTATGTCATTATTATTAACATAATCACGATTATGAAAAATAAAAGCTTTAAGGACGTTATTAAAATTATAAACATAAAAATAAAGATTTTATATATAAATATATATTTAATACACATAACTTAACTATACTAATATATCTATATATATAATGAAAATATATATAATGAACCTATTAGTCTACTATATATATAAATTACATCACTAATAATAATATAAATAAATATATTTGTTCGATTACAAGTATGTGTCTTAATAGATATATGAATGATATATGTTCGTGAATCCGAGGCCAACCCTACATTGTTCAATGTCGTCATATGTATTTTTACTACAAAATACATTATTATGAGTTTCATTTGCTCCCTTTTTAAATGCTTTTGCAATATATATTTTTGGGACTGAGAATGCATGCTCTTTTATAAATGTTTTACGAAATAGACACAAGTAATCGAAACTACATTATATGATTGAATGATCGAAATCAAATATGCCCCTTTTTATTAAGTCTGGTAATCTAAGAATTAGGGAACAGACACCCTAATTGACGCGAACTCTAAAGATAAATCTATCGGGCCCAACAAGCCCCATCCAAAGTACCGGATGCTTTAGTACTTCGAAATTTATATCATATCCGAAGGAGGATCCCGAAATGATGGGGATATTCTTATATACATATTGTGAATGTCGGTTACCAGGTGTTCAATCCATATGAATGATATTTTTGTCTCTATGCATGGGACGTATGATTATGAGAAATGGAAGTGTGAAATCTTGTAGTCTATTAAAATTATGAAATGATTATTTATGTTAAACTAATGAACTCACCAACCTTTTGGTTGACACTTTAAAGCATGTTTATTCTCTGGTATGAAAGAAATCTTCTGCTGTGCATTTGCTCATCTTAGAGATATTACTTGGAGTCATTCATGAAATATTTCAAAACACGTTGCATTCGAGTCATTGAGTTCATCAAGATTATTATTAAGTCTATTATAGTAAGATATATTACGAAATGGTATGCATGTTTTCAACTTTCGATGTAATGAAAGATTGTCTTTTCAAAAACGAATGCAATGTTTGTAAAATGTATCATATAGAGGTCAAGTACCTCGCGATGTAATCAACTGTTGTGAATCATTTATAATTGATATGGACTTCGTCCGGATGGATTAGGACGGGTCACTTCAAGTAAGACATATAGCAAGCACGTAATCAGGCACTACAGCATCCTAGGAGTACATAGCATGGCAATCGTAACAGTATCAAACAAAAGTAACATGCAATCAAAGGCAGATGGTAGCATGCAGTAGCGAGAAAATAGCAGTAGCATACAGGAAGTTCACACAGCATTAAAGGTAAGCAGTAGCATGTGTGACGACCCGAAAATTTCCGACCAAATTTAAACTTCATGGTTTCGAAACGATAAGCAAAGTATATTAAACCGAGTCTTAAAATTTTTAAACTGTTACATAAATCATTTGACCTTCGACCATTCCCGACGATTCACGAACTTGTACTTGTAAATAGAAATGTATATATATATATATATATATATATATATATATATATATATATATATATATATATATATATATATGAAATGTATATGTATTAAATATGTAAATAATGTTATCATATAATGAATGATATAATTACTTAATTAATAGATTGTAATATTAATATATTAAATGTAGTTACAAATTAGAATATAATTTATACTAATAATATTATTACTTTCATTATTAATATAAAAATTAGTATTAACTATTTTATTATTTTCAATATAAAATATATGAAAGTTAACACATGAAATTTGTTTTATATCATTATTATTACTAAAAATTATCATTTTTATTCCAAAATTTTTATTATTATTATTTCTATTACTTTTAATCATTATTCTTATTAGTATTACTATTAACTTATTTAATTATTAATTAATAATTAATAATTATTAGAAATATTGATATTATTATCATTATTATAAATTTTACATAATTGTTATTAGTATTAATACATGTATATAATTAATATTACAGATTATAATCAGTTACATATACATATACATATACATATGCAAAATACAGTTAAGTTTATAATTAAATACATATACAGATTTATATTTATATAAAAACATTTTATACATTTTTTTTATATATACAGATGAATACGTAACTAATTATAGGATCCAAATCAGATTCAATTTGTCAAAACAACTGTATGTGACTGATTGAAAGTATCAATTTATTTACAATACGAACGAATTGTGTTAGCAATTGCTTTCAGCTTTTTATTTTTTTTTCTTCTTTTCTATCCTTGTTTGTCTGTAAACGAATGACTACACCATAACTCTTCTTTATAGCAGTCGATGAACTCAAGATGAGTTACAATTCATTCAATCTCTCAATATCATTATCAATAACCCACCACTACAAAACCATCATCAATCGTGCGAACCATTTAGTTATTTTCTTGTTTCGGGTTCTACTTTTATCATCATCATAAACCCATCAATAATTTATCACCTAAACAATCATCACCAAATAAACCACACCACCTTACATTTTACTACTACTGTATAAATTTTTTATTTGAAGGCCAAACCAACAACACCACCACTGCCGCCTTCCTTTTGTTCTTGTCCAAACCACCTCACTGTCACCCATCATAGCTCACCATTATCTTCAATCAAACATCATTATCACCAAGTATACCACCATCGTGAACCAACCCATGTAAATCACGACTGCAGCTGTATTCTCTTCTTCTTGAAACAACAACATTACACATTACACAAGGAAAATAAATGTTAATATTAGATGTGGTGTTGGGAAAGTAAGAAAAGGGACAGTTCCTTCTCTTTATTGGATGCTAAAATTCCACTTGCAAATCAACCTTTCTTTTATAGAATGCAAGACGACTTCTTTTGTGATGGGTCACATGTTTTTAACCAACTTGCACTATGTTTTGTTTTATACTCCGCATATTGTTAAGCTGCTTTTCCATACGGACCCACACGCCCACTCAAAAAATGTTACACCTGTTCATGTTAAATGAACGTGATTAAAGAAGTTGAAGATGAAATAGTGAAGCTTCTGTTGATAATGATAAAGAACCAATTAATGGTGTTTTTAGAGGAACCAAAGACCCCTCCATTATTTCCTATCGCTACTTTACCATGATTCTGTTTATTTTTTTTTAAACCGAAACCCTACGTGGGTTCCACCTCTGTTTATTAGTTTTTCCTGTTTCTGCTATCGATAATGAAACCACAATAAATCTGTTATCGGGTTGATTATTGAATGATAATGTTATCTCATCTACTTGGGCCGAAATTACTAGATGGACTGATATGGCACTTTGGGCCGTGTTAGTTGGGCCAACTAGTCTGTGTGGTATCAGGCCATTACTGACTTCTTGATGCAGAATAGGCCACGATATACAACTTATCAATATCTGCTTCTATTCGACGACAACACAATAGTTAAGCAACATAGATGATTAGGATAGGAGATGATGGTAATAAAGAATACATGATGATGATGGATAGTAATGATGATCGAAGTAGGTGAGGAGATTATGTAACGATAATGAGGATTTAAAAGAAAAGATAATGGGAGTGGAATATGGGGCTACTACAACTTGCTTTTTCTTTCATATTACACTAAGGAAAAAAGAACGAATCCTATAATTTCCAAATTGTTGGCCACCTTGTTTCTGTTTCATGTTTGGGCCCTACGAGAACATGACCCTCACTCAAAACGAACCACTTCTGATGTATCTGTTTCAAGTTATAACCGAAGCCAAACATATTTTTTTTCAACTGCCATATGTCTGTAATTAAGCTACTACTCGATCACTGTCGCGTACAGCTTCTTTTCTTTCTGTTAACCGAACACCCACACCGTTTGAACCCATATTAATTAAACCACAAGGTCGCGTGACAACTGGGAGACGAGCGGTTCAAATAGGTTAGGATTCAAATTAAAATAGAAAAGCAATCACGGCTGGAGGGTTGAGTGTTTGTTCGGGTTAGTGAGTGGTCACGGGTTCGAGTCACGTATGGAGCATTTTTTTTAGAAAAGGCTTTTAAAGGGGTATACACTCTTAATTTCATTTCTATAATCATTATTATTAGTAATTATTATTATTATTATTATTATTATTATTATTTTATTATTATTATTATTTATTAATGTTAAATATTATTATTACTAAATTATTATTAGTATTATAATTATTATTATTATTATCATGATTTTTAGTATTATTATGATGATTATTATTAATAACATTATTAGTATCATTATTATTAAAAACGATCATTATCATTTTATTATTAGTACTATCATTAAATAAGTTATTATTATTATTAGTAAATCATTATTATCAAAACTATCATTTTAACAAATAAATATTTTGTACATTAAATATACTTATTACATATACTGGAATTATATTAATATTTCATATGTCTATATATCAAAAATGTTAACATTACTATATAAATACTTACATATAACAAACTAATGATATATTTTTTTTAAAAATATAATATTATATATATATATATATATATATATATATATATATATATATATATATATATATATATATATATATATATATATATATTAATATAACTAAATTTATAGATATTAATCATTTTAAAAATATATACAAAATAAATATATATATATAACATATAATTTAAGATATAATATAAGTATACGTTTTTTTAATAGAACTTAGTATAAATTCTATATAACTACAAATATATAAATAATATATACTAATAAATGAAATTATGTGATTTCCATTATATGTGTTAATAAACATACTTGATATAGGTTCGTGAATCTGAGGTCAACCCACACTTGTTCAATGTCGTCATATGTATTTTTACTACAAAATACAATACTGTGAGTTTCATTACTCCCTTTTTAAATGATTTTGCTATATATATTTTGGATCGCGAGGTACTTGACCTCTATATGATACATTTTGCAAACATTGCATTCGTTTTTAAAAGACAAACTTTCATTACAATCGAAAGTTGACGGCATGCATACCATTTCACAATATATCCAACTATATTTGACTTAACAATAATCTTGATGAACTCAACGACTCGAATGCAACGTCCTTTGAAATATGCCATTAATGACTCCAATTAATATCTCTAAAATGATCAAATGCACAGCAGAAGATTTCTTTAATACCTGAGAATAAACATGCTTTCAAGTGTCAACCAAAAGGTTGGTGAGTTCATTAGTTTATCATAATCATTCATTTTTATCATTTTAATAGCTCACAAGATTTTCATTTCCATTTCTCATAAATATACGTCCCATGCATAGAGACAAAAATCATTATATGTGTTAATAAACATACTTGATATAGGTTCGTGAATCCGAGGTCAACCCACGCTTGTTCAATGTCGTCATATGTATTTTTACTACAAAATACAATACTGTGAGTTTCATTACACTCTTTTTAAATATTTTTGCAGTATATATTTTTGGGACTGAGAATACATGCGCGGCTTTTATAAATGTTTTACGAAATAGACACAAGTAATCGAAACTACATTATATGGTTGAATGATCGAAGCCGAATATGCCCCTTTTGCTTGGTAACCTAAGAATTAGTAAACCAGTCCACTAATTGATGCGAATCCTAAAGATAGATCTATTGGGCCCACCAAACCTCATCCGTTGTAGCGGATGCTTTAGTACTTCGATGTTGTTTTATCATGTCCGATGGATGTTTCGGAATGATAGGGGATATTCTTATATGCATTTTGTTAATGTTGGTTACCAGGTGTTCAATCCATATGAATGATTTTTGTCTCTATGCATGAGACGTATATTTATGAAAAATGGAAATGAAAATCTTGTGGTCTATTAAAATGATAAAAATGAATGATTATGATAAACTAATGAACTCACCAAACTTTTGGTTGATAAATGAAAGCATGTTTATTCTCAGGTATTAAAGAAATCTTCCGATGTGCATTTGCTCATTTTAGAGATATTAATTGGAGTCATTCATGGAATATTTCAAAGGACGTTGCATTCGAGTCGTTGAGTTCATCAAGATTATTGTTAAGTCAAATATAGTTGGGTATATTGTGAAATGGTTTGCATGCCATCAACTTTCGATTGTAATGAAAGTTTGTCTTTTAAAAATGAATGCAATGTTTGCAAAATGTATCATATAGAGGTCAAGTACCTCGCTATGTAATCATATGTTATTATATTCGTCCTTATGGATTAGGACGGGTCGTCTCATGTGGTATCAGAGCAGTGGTCTTAGCTAACCAGGTCTTGCATTAGTGTGTCTAACTGATAGTTGTTTAGATGCATTAGTGGGTCTGGACTTCGACCGTGTCTGCATGTCAAAAGTTTGCTTATCATTTAGTGTCGAAAATTATTTGCTTATCATCCGTAAAGTCTAGACACACCTTACTACCTCTATTGCATAGACAGTGTATAGATAAATTCACATCTTAGCGTATCTGTTATTGTTACCTTTGCCTGACAGCTTCCTTAGGTTCCTCCGTAACTTATGGGATTTTAGTATTATATATGTATATGTAAATTATGTATTGCAGGGTACTAATCTACATCCTATAATCTATTTCTTATCGAAAATCGTTCATCTGATCGCACGAGATGAATCCCTCAACCAGTTTGAATTCCTCGGATTCCGATAGCTATTCCGATATAGAGTTTCACCTAAGCTCCAAAAGCAGTGTAGCCAGAATGAATCAACAAATCATCCATCCCCAATTCATCTGATGGGTTCGTAGTCGACTTAATCAATGGAGACGCAAAGAAGGCGATCCTTTTCGCCAACCGAATTCACCTCTCGGTGATGAACCTGAAGCACTTACCGGTGAACCTGTTCGTAATACCATTTTCTCTCTCATTTCCAGATTATCTCGTCACGATTATATAATATCTCAAATTCTAAACCTTATTTATCCGCTCGTTCCGACCGACAATCATCCCGAAATAATAGAAGAATTCAACGAACTTCGCGATTGAGTAATCAATTTGGAGAATATGGTGCCAGCTTTAGCAACATCACCGATACCAACAGTACCATCAATAACAGCACCAGTACCATCAACAATCCATGCCTCAACACCTTATTCCGTACCTCGAGTATAATCATCGTTCTACGTATCGTTCTACATCAATTATCTTCGTTCTTCATGGCGATTATGTAATATCTAATGTTTTAGAGATTATGTATTCAAGTTCTAACGATAAATCAAATGAAATTAATATTATATTAACTCATTAAATCCATGATTACATCTGAAGAATATATATATGTATGTATATATATATATATATATATATATATATATATATATATATGTATATATATATTTTCATAAAGATTGTAATTAAAAATTCTTTTGTACAAACTGTTAATGGTGAAAATATTTTAACGGGTAGGTAATACCCGAGGAATATTTAGATTTCACATTAATAAGTTACACTGTACATTCTTTCAAAGCTGATTCAACAGTCATTTACTATCCTACTTACATCCACCGATGCACGTATCCGTTCACCACCGAATAACCATTTTTATTCAATTTCATATTTAGATTTTGACCTATCAGAATCCAACAAGTGGCATAATGAAGAAAAACATTGCACAAAATAAAATCTGTTAGAAACAAACAAATTAACTATGAGAAATTTTGTTAAGAATCCACGCTAACTGTTCCTAGCTAACTATTCCTAGCTAACTATTCCTAGCTAACTAATTACATTTATCGCAATTTATTTATCGCAATTTATATTCTCGCAATTTTATTTATCGTCATTTAATTTCTGTTATTTATTTTACGCACTTTAAATATCGAGACACGTATACAAGGTTTTGACATATCATATCGACGCATCTATATATATTATTTGGAATAACCAGAGACACTCTATATGCAGTAATGATCGAGTTAGCTATACAGGGTTGAGGTTGATTCGATAATAAGATATATACTTTGAGTTGTGATCGATTCTGAGACATGTACACGGGTCACAATACGTATTAATTAATTCGAATATTATATATTAAACTATATATGAATTATTGGACTGTTTAACTATGGACTATCGAATGTGGACTAATAACATTGGACAATTAAAATGAATTAAAATATTGATTATAACATATGAAACTAAACATTTCTTCAAGTTTGCCACTTGATTTCATCTTAACCCTCATTTGTATCTTGACGATTACAATCTACGTTCAAACCTTTCATGATTCTTGAAAATACCTCAATGGAGAGGATGAACCTACCGCACTTCATCTACGGAAGAAAAGGTTAATGCATATAGTTATGCACCTGGAAACACTCGGAACATGAGTAAACATTTAACATGTATCTGTGCTAGATCCTATAGCATTATTATTACCTAAAATAACTTTACAATCCCTTTCAAATTAGTAAATTTTGTCACAGCTTCAGCAAGTCAACTTTGAATTTTCGTTCGAAACAACCTTATTATAACCTTGATATATATGTGTACTCTTTTATTGTTACCAGGGAACCTTTTATATTCCACCATATTACCATCAGCGTTTAATCATCTAAAAATACAATTCTCCTGAAACCACCTCGGATTTATAACCGATGATTCAGATATCGTAGCATTAAATGCAGAGGAAACAGAAAAATTGTAGATGGTCTAAACGGCCAAAAGTTTGATGATAAAGAAGGGAGTGTTAGTAACACTCGATAGAAAATTTGGTACTAAAAAACAGATTGAGCAAACCATGAAGGAGACTAAGGCTAAATACAAGGACCATATCATATATTCAAAGAATCCAGGTAATTCTGGATCCGATGAAATCTTTAGAGAATATCCTGCTCCGAAATCATGTTAAAATCTTGCGGAAAATTTTTCCTTATCAACTTTCAAAATTAGAAATTCCAAAATATCATCAAAAATATCTTCGATACTTCTGAAGATATTTTCATAAATATTCTCGTCCGAAATTATATACCTCTTCGTGCTATCTGTAATACATTAAATTAGAAATTTCTGTAAAATCTAAGTATAATCTATGAATGAATTTTGAAGTAGTGTTGGGAGCTGAAGCATGATTTAGTATAATATAATGACACTTGATCAACGTGATTATATTACAGTAAGTCATGCTGAGTTTCTAATGGAACGTGATAATTCATAGATCATAAAATCATCATGTGCCATGTTACACGACTCTTACATTCTATCTAATATATAAACATATCAAGAACATAATTTCTTGATAGTCCTATCTTTCCTCTTGAATTATGGTAACTTAACCAAGCAATATCGTGCTATTACAATCTCTCTCTTAGAACGTTAGTCATGTTCATTCGAAACTTCATATCCACGAATTCTGGACCATTATTTGCTTGACTTCAAGTCCGGAAGAGAAAATAAAGGTATAAAAACTCCAAAATATAAAGGAAATGCAGAGGGTGAATTTATAGTGAAATATCCGACAGAGCAAACGAAACAGATTATCGCATTCAACCAAAGAGGATCCTAATTTCCTTAAATTCCGAAGGATCATATTTTATTCGGATTACGAAGATTTTCTTTAAATCCCTTAAATTCCAAAAAATCAACCATGACTACGTCACTGGTTAAGACAAACTTGCATCTACTCATTTCACTCTTTTGTGATAGCTTCATTCGTACTCTTCGAATAATCAAATTATTTTACCCTTATTACTCAATAGTAATGAAACTCTATTTATCAGCTCATATGAGTCATGAAAACATATTTATTGTCAGCCATGACGATTCCAATCAAATTTCGGGACGAAATCTCTTTAACGGGTAGGTACTATGACGACCCGAAAATTTCTGACCAAATTTAAACTTCATGATTTCGACACGATAAACAAAGTCTATTAAACCGAGTCTCAAAATTTTTGAACTGTTTCATGAAATCATTTGACCTTCGACCATTCCCTACGATTCACGAACTTATACTTGTAAATAGAAATGTATATATATATATATATATATATATATATGTATATATATATATATATATATATATATATATATATATATATATATATATATATATATATATATATATATATATATAATGTATAAGTATTAAATACGTAAATAATGTTATCATATAATGAATGATATAATTACATAACTAATAGATTGTAATATTAATATATTAAATGTAGTTACAAATTAGAATATAATTGTTTTACTAATAATATTATTACTTTCATTATTAATATAAAAATCAGTATTAACTATTTTATTATTTTCAATATAAAATATATGAAAGTTAACACATGAAATTTGTTATATCATTATTATTACTAAAAATTATCATTTTATTCCAAAATTTTTATTATTATTATTTCTATTACTTTTAATCATTATTCTTATTAGTATTACTATTAACTTATTTAATTATTAATTATTAATTATTAGAAATATTGATATTATTTTATTATCATTATTATAAATTTTACATAATTGTTATTAGTATTAATACATGTATATAATTAATATTACATATTATAATCAGTTACATATACATATGCAAAACACAGTTAAGTTTTTAATTAAATAAATATACAGATTTAAAAATAGTTTATACATTTTTTTATATATACAGATAAATACGTAACTAATTATAGGATCCAAATCAGATTCAATTTGTCAAAACAACTGTATGTGATTGATTGAAAGTATCAATTTATTTACAATACAAACGAATTCTGTTACAAATTGCTTTCAGCTTTTTATTTTTTTTCTTCTTTTCTGTCCGTGTTTGTCTGTAAACGAGTGACGACACCATAACTCTTCTTTATAGCAGTCGATGAACTCAAGATGAGTTACAATTCATTCAATCTCTCAATATCATTATCAATAACCCACCACTACAAAACCATCATCAACCGTTCGAACCATTTAGTTATTTTCTTGTTTCGGGTTCTACTTTTATCATCATCATAAACCCATCAATAATTTATCACCAAAACAATCATCACCAAATAAACCACAGCACCTTACATTTTACTACTACTGCATAAATTTTTTATTTGAAGGCCAAACCAACAACACCACCACTGCCGCCTTCCTTTTGTTCTTGTCCAAACCACCTCACCGTCACCCATCATAGCTCACCATTATCTTCAATCAAACATCATTATCACCAAGTATACCACCATCGTGAACTGACCCATGTAAATCACGACTGCAGCTGTATTCTCTTCTTCTTGAAAAAACGACATTACACATTACACAAGGAAAATAAATGTTAATATTAGATGTGGTGTTGGGAAAGTAAGAAAAGGGACGGTTCCTTCTCTTTATTGGATGCTAAAATTGTAGTGACCCAAACTTTTCCATGTTTATATATATTAAATAAAATTGTTATTTACATGATTAAGTGTTTCCAACATGTTAAGAAATCAAACTTGTTAAGACTTGATTAATTTAAATAGGTTTCATATAGACAATTGACCACCCAAGTTGACCGGTGATTCATGAACGTTAAAACTTGTAAAAACTATATGATGACATATATATGATTATATATATAGTTAACATGATATTATGATAAGTAAGTATCTCATTAGGTATTTTAACAATGAGTTATATACATAAAAATGAGACTATAGAATTTAAGAAACTCGAAAACGATATATATAACGATTATCGTTATATCAACGTCTTAATAAGTACATATGAATCATATTAAGATATTGATACACTTGGTTAATTTTGTTAAATGATAAGTAAATATATCATTAAGTGTAGTAACAATGAACTACATATGTAAAAATAAGACTACTAACTTAATGATTTCGAAACGAGACATATAGGTAACGATTATCGTTGTAACGACATTTAACTGTACATATATCATACTAAGAAATATTATATATCATAATATCATGATAATGTAACAATTTAACATCTCTTTAGATATAATAAACATTGGGTTAACAACATTTAACATGATCGTTAACTTAAAGGTTTCAAATCAACATTTACATGTAACGACTAACGATGACTTAACGACTCAGTTAAAATGTATATACATGTAGTGTTTTAATATGTATTCGTACACTTTTGAAAGACTTCAAGACACTTATCAAAATACTTCTACTTAACAAAAATGCTTACAATTACATCCTCGTTCAGTTTCATCAACAATTCTACTCGTATGCACCCGTATTCGTACTCGTACAATACACAGCTTTTAGATGTATGTACTATTGGTATATACACTCCAATGATCAGCTCTTAGCAGCCCATGTGAGTCACCTAACACATGTGGGAACCATCATTTGGAAACTAGCATGAAATATCTCATAAAATTACAAAAATATTAGTAATCATTCATGACTTATTTACATGTAAACAAAATTACACATCCTTTATATCTAATCCATATACCAACGACAAAAAACACCTACAAACTCTTTCATTCTTCAATTTTATTCATCTAATTGATCTCTCTCAAGTTCTATCTTCAAGTTCTAAGTGTTCTTCATAAATTCTATAAGTTCTAGTTTTATAAAATCAAGAATACTTCCAAGTTTGCTAGCTTACTTCCAATCTTGTAAAGTGATCATCCTAACTCAAGAAATCTTTCTTATTTACAGTAAGATATCTTTCTAATACAAGGTAATACTCATATTCAAACTTTGATTCAATTTCTATAACTATAACAATCTTATTTCGAGTGGAAATCTTACTTGAACTTGTTTTCGTGTCATGATCTTGCTTCAAGAACTTTCAAGCCATCCATGGATCCTTTGAAGCTATATTTGTTTGTCTCTTTTCCAGTAGGTTTATCCACAAAACTTGAGGTAGTAATGATGTTCATAACATCATTCGATTCATACATATGAAGCTATCTTATTCGAAGGTTTAAACTTGAAATCACTAGAACATAGTTTAGTTAATTCTAAACTTGTTCGCAAACAAAAGTTAATCCTTCTAACTTGACTTTTAAAATCAACTAAACACATGTCCTATATCTATATGATATGATAACTTAATGATTTAAAACATGGAAACACAAAAAATACCGTAAAACCGGACATACGCCGTCGTAGTAACACCGCGGGCTGTTTTGGGTTTGATAATTAAAAACTATGATAAACTTTGATTTAAAAGTTGTTCTTCTGGGAAAATGATTTTTCTTATGAACATGAAACTATATCCAAAAATCATGATTAAACTCAAAGTGGAAGCATATTTTTCAAAATGATCATCAAGATGTCGTTCTTTCAACTGAAATGACTACCTCTTACAAAAATGACTTGTAACTTATATTTCTGACTATAAACCTATAATTTTTCTATTTAGATTCATAAAATAGAGTTCAATATAAAACCATAGCAATTTGATTCACTCAAAACGGATTTAAAACGAAGAAGTTATGGGTAAAACAAGATTGGATATTTTTTGATTGTTGTAGCTACGGGAAATATTGTAACAATTCTATACAAATCATATCCTAGCTAATTTATATTGTATTATACATGTATTCTAATATATTATGTAATCTTGGGATACCATAGACACGTATGCAAATGTTTTGACATATCATATCGACCTATGTATATATATTATTTGGAACAACCATAGACACTCTATATGCAGTAATGTTGGAGTTAGCTATACAGGGTTGAGGTTGATTCTAAAAATATATATACTTTGAGTTGTGATCTAGCCTGAGACGTGTATACACTGGGTCGTGAATTGATTCAAGATAATATATATCAATTTATTTCTGTACATCTAATTGTGGACAACTAGTTGTAGGTTACTAACGTGGACAGCTGACTTAATAAACTTAAAACATTAAAACGTATTAAAAATGTTGTAAATATATTTTGAACATACTTTGATATATATGTACATATTTGTTATAAGTTCGTGAATCGACCAGTGGCCAAGTCTTACTTTCCGATGAAGTAAAAATCTGTGAAAATGAGTTATAGTCCCACTTTTAAAAACTAATATTTTGGGATGAGAATACAAGCAGTTTTATAAATGTTTTACGAAATATGTAGTGACCCGAACTTTTTCATGTTTATATATATTAATTGAGATTGATATTTACATGACTAAATGTTTCCAACGTGTTAAGCAATCAAACTTGTTAAGACTTGATTAATTGAAATTGGTTTCATATAGACAATTGACCACCCAAGTTGACCGGTGATTCACGAACGTTAAAACTTGTAAAAACTATACGATGACATATATATATGGTTATATATATAGTTAACATGATTTTATTATAAGTAAGTATCTCATTAGGTATTTTAACAATGAGTTATATACATAAAAATGTGACTATTAAATTAAGAAACTCGAAAACGATATATATAACGATTATCGTTATAACAACGTCTTACTAGGTACATATGAATCATATTAAGATATTGATATACTTGATTAATTATGTTAAATGATAAGTAAATATATTATTAAGTGTATTAACAATGAACTACATATGTAAAAATTAGACTACTAACTTAATGATATCGAAACGAGACATATATGTAACGATTATCGTTGTAACGACATTTAACTGTATATATATATCATACTAAGATATATTATATATCATAATATCATGATAATGTAACAATTTAACATCTCATTTGTTATAATAAACAATGGGTTAACAACATTCAACAAGATCGTTAACCTAAAGGTTTCAAAACAACATTTACATGTAACGACTAACGATGACTTAACGACTCAGTTAAAATGTATATACATGTAGTGTTTTAATATGTATTAATACACTTTTGAAAGACTTCATGACACTTATCAAAATACTTCTACTTAACAAAAATGCTTACAATTACATCCTCGTTCAGTTTCATCAACAATTTTACTCCTATGCACCCGTATTCGTACTCGTACAATACACATCTTTTAGATGTATGTACTATTGACATATACACTCCAATGATCAGCTCTTAGAAGCCTATGTGAGTCACCTAACACATGTGAGAACCATCATTTGGCAACTAGCATGAAATATCTCATAAAATTACAAAAATATGAGTAATCATTCATGACTTATTTACATGAAAACAAAATTACATATCCTTTATATCTAATCCATATACCAACGACCAAAAACACCTACGAACACTTTCATTCTTCAATTTTCTTCATCTAATTGATCTCTCTCAAGTTCCATCTTCAAGTTCTAAGTGTTCTTCATAAATTCCATAAGTATAGTTTCATAAAAATCAAGAATACTTCCAAGTTTGCAAGTCTACTTCCAAGCTTTCTAATCCATTCCAAGTAATCATTTAAGATCAAGGAACCTTTGTAATTTATAGTAGGTTATCTTTCTAATTTGAGGTAATATTCATATTAAAACTTTGATTCAATTTCTACAACTATAACAATCTTATTTTGAGTGAAAATCTTACTTGAACTGTTTTCGTGTCATGATTCTGTTTCAAGAACTTTCAAGCCATCCAAGGATCCTTTGAAGCTAGATCCATTTTTCTCATTTCCAGTAGTTTTATCCAGAAAACATGAGGTAGTAATGATGTTCATAACATCATTCGATTCATACATATAAAGCTATCTTATTCGAAGGTTTAAACTTGTAATCACTAGAACATAGTTTAGTTAATTCTAAACTTGTTCGCAAACAAAAGTTAATCCTTTTAACTTGACTTCTAAAATCAACTAAACACATATTCTATATCTATATGATATTCTAACTTAATGATTTAAAACCTGGAAACACGATGAACACCATAAAATCGGATATACGCCGTCGTAGTGAAACCGGGGTCTGTTTTGGTTTGGATAATTAAAAACTATGATAAACTTTGATTTAAAAGTTGTTCTTCTGGGAAAATGATTTTTCATATGAACATGAAACTATATCTAAAAATCAAAGTTAAACTCATAGTGGAAGTATGTTTTCTAAAATGGTCATCTAGACGTCGTTCTTTCGACTGAAATGACTACCTTTATAAAAATGACTTTTAACTTATATTTACGACTATAAACCTATAATTTTTCTATTTAGATTCATAAAATAGAGTTCAATATGAAACCATAGCAATTTGATTCACTCAAAATGGATTTAAAATGAAGAAGTTATGGGTAAAACAAGATTGGATATTTTTGATCTTTTTAGCTACGGGAAATGTTTAACAAATCTATACAAATCATATCCTAGCTAACTTATATTGTTTTATACATGTATTCTAATATATTATGTAATCTTGGGACAACCATAGACACTCTATATGCAGTAATGTTGGAGTTAGCTATACAGGGTTGAGGTTGATTTCAAAAATATATATACTTTGAGTTGTGATCTAGCCTGAGACGTGTATACACTGGGTCATGGATTGATTCAAGATAATATATATCGATTTATTTCTGTACATCTAACTGTGGACAACTAGTTTTAGGTTACTAACGAGGACAGCTAACTTAATACACTCAAATCTTTAAAACATAATAAAAATGGTTGTAATTATATTTTGATCATACTTTGATATATATGTACATATTTGTATAGGTTCGTGAATTGATCCGTGGCCAAGTCTTATTTCCGAGGAAGGAAATATCTGTGAAAGTGAGTTATAGTCCCACTTTTAAAATCTAATATTTTTGGGATGAGAATACATGCAGGTTTTGTAACATCCCGCGTTTTTCCGTTAAATTTATTTTAACACCGTCTTTTTTTTAATAATAATATCTTTCGTCATTTAATTTGGTATCTTTCGTTAACTAACGTTCATAATATCCTCGTTATTTAATTATAACGTCACCCGTTTACTCGAGCGTTTTAAATATTCATTTGGTTAATTCACGCACCCGCACCCGAACTAGAGGGACTAAACTTGCAAAGAGGCCAAAGATTTGACTAGGTCAACTAGTCAAACCTTCAACCTCCTCCATTCATTATTCTCCTTTTCATTTTCATTTTCTTTCAATACTTTCCCATTTTCTCTCAATTCTCCAAACAAAGAATTCATCATCCATTCATGATCTAGCAAGTGCTTCACAAAACAAATTACATATTCTTGATCCTCTCATCATCCTCTTCGATTTGATGCTAACTACTTCGATTTTGGGTAACATTTCTAAAACACTAGATTTCTTTAAATTTGTGTTCTTGACTTAAAAGTGTGTTAATTAGTGTCTATGGCTCATTGTGATGTCGTGTATGTAATTTGTATGCTCGATTCGTTGTTTTTGGTGTAACTAGTGCATTATGAAAATTGCTTGCTAAATCTTTGATTTTGAATGATCAAATGTTGTTAGATTGTTAAAGTGCATGTTTTAAAAGTGTTACTAGTATCATTAGCTTCGTTTTGATGTATAGGTTGATTAAGGAAACTCCAAGAACATGATTAGTGATTTTGTGATTCTTGATTAGGGTTTGATATCTCTTAAGATGAACTTTTGATGCTTGAATGCCATGAAATGTTAATTGTTAGTGTTTAGTAGTAATGTATGCTTCATTACCTTCAAAACGGCATATCATATGTGTGAATTGGATTCCCGAAAATCAAAAATGCAATTGATGAACTTGAAACTTTGAAAATGGATTTTAAATGATCACTTGACGGGAAATCGGTTATTGAAATTGATGTTTTGGTTGTTGAAATGTGTTTAGTTGTTTTCCTTGTCAAAATACCTTTCCAACGATGTATGATAGGCGTTATAAGTGTTTGCGGGTCAAGTTTTGTGTTAAAATTGATTTTGGCTCGTGCATAGTTTTGCAAAACAGAAAAATGTCTGTACAGGTGGTGGCGCGGCGCGCCCCTTACCCGCGCGGCGCGCAGATTATGCTGGACAGATTCTGACCTCTTGGTCCCAATTCACGCGAAATGATTGACTAGTTCCCGACCTCCGATTCACATGAAACTTGTTTTAATATACTTGTATATGAATAATTAGCATAGAAAATTTGTCCGGGACCCGACCCGAACATGTTGACTTTTTCGTTGACTTTGACCCGACCAAGTTTGACTTTTTGTCAAACTTAACCAATTAATTATGCGGTCTTTCTAACATGATCCTATACTTGTATCTTGCATGAAACTTGACAATTTGATTCACATGCTAATATAATCGAGTCGTAACGAGCCATAGGACTAATTGAACATCTTTGACCGTTTGTGTTTACCGTTATTGATATAACCTATATGTTTAGGTCAAGACTAGCTTTGTCTTTGCACGCGTTTACTTGTCGAAGTACTTTATTAACTCTTGCACTCAAGGTGAGATCATAGTCCCACTTTTTACTCTTTTGAACTT